>NC_137923.1:37454440-37469440 GCF_963457725.1 Sprattus sprattus | reverse complement strand
GTAGTGAAGTAAAAGTAAAAGTAAACAGAAATTTAAGTAGTAAAGTAAAGTACAGATATCCAAAAAACTACTTAAGTACAGTAAGGAAGTATTTGTACTTCGTTACTATACAACACTGAAACTAGGCTAGAGGGGTCTTCACCTGAAGCAAAGCCCATACACAATCAACACATGCTTCGACAGGAGCCTATCGATCAATCATAGAGACAGGTACAGACACACACGCAAACACATAAATACAGACTCAAACACAAACAGACACAACCGATAATTATACTTGTCTGACCTACTCATGAACAACAGCCTACAGCCTATAAAAACTGTACATTTGTTAGTAGAGTAAGTAGTAAAGAGACTGAAATTAAAGCATAACTGCTGACTCAACAGAATCACACATATACAGCGGGTGAAATAAGTATTGAACACGTCACCATTTTTCTCAGTTAATACATTTCCAAAGGTGCTATTGTCATGAAATTGTCACCACATGTTGGTAACAACCCAAGTAATTCATACATACAAAGAAAAAAAACAAATACATTCAGAAATTAAGTAATGTGTATTAATGTGAAATAACACAGGAAAAAAGTATTGAACACATGAAGAAAGGGAGGTGCAAAAAGGCATGGAAAGCCAAAAAAACTGCTGGAATCTTTCAGTAATTAGAAGGCAATCTGGCCCCTAGTCAGTGCAAATTAATATCCCAACTGATGGCCTATAAAAAGGTGTCTCATTACCAAGGTGTCACATAAGAAGTAACTCATGATTGGTAAAAGCAAAGAGCTCTCTCAAGACCTTTGCAACCTTATTGTTGCAAGACATACTCATGGCATTGGTTACAGATGCATTTCTAAACTTCTGAATATTCCAGTGAGCACTGTTTCGGGCCATAATCTGGAAGTGGAAAGATCATCATTTCACCATAAACTGGCCACGACCAGGTGTTCCTCGCAAGATTTCTGACAGAGGAGTGAAAATAATTATCAGAAGAGTTGTCAAAGAGCCAAGGACCACTCGTGGAGAGCTTCAGTAAGACCTGGAATTTGCAGGTACAGTTGTTTAAAAGAAAACAATAAGTAATGCACTCAACCCCCATGGCCTGTATGCACGCTCTCCACATAAGACTCCATTGCTGAAGAAAAAGCATGTTGAAGCTCGTTTAAAGTTCGCAGCACGACATTTGGACAAGCCTGTGAAATACTGGGAGAATATGGTCTGGTCAGATGAGAGCAAAATTGAACTCTTTGGATGACATAATGCACACCATGTTTGTAGGAGACATGGCACTGCACATCATCCCAACAGTGAAGTTTGAAGGTGGGAACATCATGGTGTGGGACTGCTTTTCAGCATATGGTACTGGCAAACGTCACACAATTGAAGCAAGGATGAATGGAAAAAATGTATCAAGACATTCTTAATTAAAATCTGCTGCCATCTACCAGGATGATGAAGAGGTAACGAGGGTGGACATTTCAGCAAGACAATGAACAGCCAAGGAAACTCTCAATTGGTTTCAGAGAAAGAAAATAAAGCTGCTAGAATGGCCAAACCAATCACCTGACTTGAATCCAATTGAAAATCTATGGAAAGAACTGAAGATCAGAGTTCATAGAAGAGGCCCAGGGAACTTTCAAGAATTGAAGCCTTTTTGTGTTGAAGAATGGGTCAAACTCACATCTGAGCAATGCATACAAGTAGTTTCTCCATGCAGGAAGCGTCTTGAAGCTGTCAAAGGCTTTTGTACAAAGTATTCAATAAATATCAGTAAGCGTGTTCAATACTTTTTTCCTGTGTCATTTCATATTATTAGACATAACTTAATTTCTGAACTAATTTGTTTTGGTTTCTTTGTATGTTTGGATTACCTGGGTTGTTACAAACATCTGGTGAAAATTTCATGTCAATACCACCTTTGGAAATATATTTACTGAGAAAAATGGTGACGTGTTCAATACTTATTTCACCCGCTGTATGCATGCATGTGTGTGTGCACATGTATATGTCTGTGTTTGCCCGTGCATGCACATGTATATACAGTACGTATGTATGTGTGTGTGTGCACGCATGTGTGTATGTGTAATGTGTATGTGCACATGCTTGGGTATATGTGTTTTGTGCATGCGTATGAGTGCTTGTTTGTGTGCTTATGTGCATGAATGTATGTGTGTGTGTGTGTGTGTTTTGTACGTGTGTGTGTGTGTGTGTGTGTGTGTGTGTGTGTGCTTATGTGCATGCATGTATTTGTGTGTGTGTTTGTGTGTGTGTTATGTACGTGTGTGTGTGTGTGTGTGTGTGTGTGTGTGTTATGTACGTGTGTGTGTGTGTTATGTACGTGTGTATGTGTGTGTTATGTACGTGTGTGTGTGTGTGTTATGTACGTGTGTGTGTGTTTACGAGAGTGATTGTGAAACAGGTCCTCACCTGTGGAACAGCAGACATACACTCGTAGTCTTAGGCAGCTGTGGCCATGGTGATGAGTGGGTGTGGCTGCAAACACAACACAACAGAGTTCATCTCCTGCCCCCTACTGGCCACCCACAGAAAGACTTTTATAAATAATAATCTACTGAAGTTTGATCCAAATTTGATCTGGATATTGTATGAGCTTCTTTGTTTGATTTCTGTTTTTTTTATAAGTCTGTTGTATTTAAGTATTATGTCAAATTATTATGTCATATTATCATTATACAGAGTACAGTTGCAAAGCCAATGAAATTCAGTTAGCATATAACCAGAGGTGCAAGAAATAGTGTTACTTACAGAAAAGTCTAATAAGTATTACTGCATAAGTAAGGCTATATTGAGGTGTAATGATGGGATGAGTGTGCGTCTAGCACTTCTTGATTCTGTAGCATTTGAATGCTTTATTAACCCCTTCACTGCGCTGTGATTATCCTTATCCAAACCCCTGTGCAATAAAGTGAATGGTAGACACTGTACCAGCACAGGTTATGTCCACTGGCGACAGGCTCTGATAATGCTGTAGATTTCCTCGTGCTCTGACTGTCAGCAGTTTCCAGGCACTTAAGGAGCGTTTTTATGAGCGCTCACGTTTAAGAGAAGAGCCCCGGCTCACGGCTCGCGGCTCGCGGCTCACGGCTCGCGGCTCACGGCGCTGTCGCCAGGGAGGTGAGACCCCGCGCTGGAGAGAGAGTGGCCATTGGCAGTAATGGGATTTACAAATGTGTCATGAATAAAGCATGCGATGCGCTGTGTGAGATGACTGGCCGCCTCCGGCCTCTGATGGGGCAGGGAGAGGTGGAGGACTCTGATGAGGCAGGGAGAGGTGGAGGACTCTGATGAGGCAGGGAGAGGTGGAGGACTCTGATGAGGCAGGGAGTGGTGGAGGACTCTGATGAGGCAGGGAGAGGTGGAGGACTCTGATGAGGCAGGGAGTGGTGGAGGACTCTGATGAGGCAGGGAGAGGTGGAGGACTCTGATGAGGCAGGGAGAAGTGGAGGACTCTGACGAGGCAGGGAGAGGTGGAGGACTCTGATGAGGCAGGGAGAGGTGGAGGACTCTGATGAGGCAGGGAGAGGTGGAGGACTCCATCCGAGGTGGAGGACTCTGATGAGGCAGGGAGAGGTGGAGGACTCCATCCGAGGTGGAGGACTCTGCTGAGGCAGGGAGAGGTGGAGGACTCTGATGAGGCAGGGAGAGGTGGAGGACTCTGATGGGGCAGGGAGAGGTGGAGGACTCCATCCGAGGTGGAGGACTCTGATGAGGCAGGGAGAGGTGGAGGACTCTGATGAGGCAGGGAGAGGTGGAGGACTCCATCCGAGGTGAAGGACTCTGATGAGGCAGGGAGAGGTGGAGGACTCTATCCGAGGTGGAGGACTCTGATGAGGCAGGGAGAGGTGGAGGACTCTGATGAGGCAGGGAGAGGTGGAAGACTCTGATGAGGCAGGGAGAGGTGGAGGACTCCATCCGAGGTGGAGGACTCTGATGAGGCAGGGAGAGGTGGAGGACTCTGATGAGGCAGGGAGAGGTGGAGGACTCCATCCGAGGTGAAGGACTCTGATGAGGCAGGGAGAGGTGGAGGACTCTATCCGAGGTGGAGGACTCTGATGAGGCAGGGAGAGGTGGAGGACTCTGATGAGGCAGGGAGAGGTGGAAGACTCTGATGAGGCAGGGAGAGGTGGAGGACTCCATCCGAGGTGAAGGACTCTGATGAGGCAGGGAGAGGTGGAGGACTCTATCCGAGGTGGAGGACTCTGATGAGGCAGGGAGAGGTGGAGGACTCTGATGAGGCAGGGAGAGGTGGAGGACTCCATCCGAGGTGGAGGACTCTGATGAGGCAGGGAGAGGTGGAGGACTCTGATGAGGCAGGGAGAGGTGGAGGACTCCATCCGAGGTGAAGGACTCTGATGAGGCAGGGAGAGGTGGAGGACTCCATCCGAGGTGAAGGACTCTGATGGGGCAGGGAGAGGTGGAGGACTCTGATGAGGCAGGGAGAGGTGGAGGACTCCATCCGAGGTGGAGGACTCTGACGGGGCAGGGAGAGGTGTAGGACTCTGATGAGGCAGGGAGAGGTGGAGGACTCCATCCGAGGTGGAGGACTCTGATGAGGCAGGGAGAGGTGGAGGACTCTGATGAGGCAGGGAGAGGTGGAGGACTCCATCCGAGGTGAAGGACTCTGATGAGGCAGGGAGAGGTGGAGGACTCCATCCGAGGTGGAGGACTCTGATGAGGCAGGGAGAGGTGGAGGACTCTGATGAGGCAGGGAGAGGTGGAGGACTCCATCCGAGGTGAAGGAGTGCGTTCTGAGGCATCACTGAAGTGCTGATGCTGACGTGGTGCAGTACACTTACATTGCAGTGATGTAGGAGGGTGGCGGTGCATACACCGCTGTATACTAGAGCTGCAGCACTGGTGTGTTGTGGTGATGTCAAAGTGAGGTACAGTAGCTAAATACCTCAGATATATAAGCTACTTGCATGTGCACTATTGGGGTGGGTGTTGAAGTGTCCAGTAGTGATAACAGTGAGTGATTTAAATAGTGCATATTCACTGATACACAAGAGTATTTCTATTCTATCAGTTGAACATTTTGAAGAAAATAGTCCATAGAAAATCTAACACTAACACTAATTGTGTTCAGCTGTGGGTACTGGCAGGATAGGTATATGATGACCAAATTCTTGGTAGGGTAGGCCAAGCTGGCCATCCTAAGGAAAGAATGAAGGCCAGGATACAGACATGATAGTCATGTTTAAATCTCTGGTGGAAACAAGAATAGTGGTGGAGTATAGTTCTACCAGCAAACTGAGAACGTGGCTCAGTTCAGGGAGAAATGGTGTGTAAGGGGGGAGATAGTTACACACACACACACACACACACACTTACACACACTCAGGGAGAAATGGTGTGTAAGGGAGGGGAAAGTTACCTTTAATGACTTCGGGAGGCTTGCTTTCAACTGGTGTTTTTTTTCAGTGTTTCTTTTTGATTGTTTATAGATGGTGTTGTTGATTTTAAAAGTCAGATCTACTATTTCTATGCTAGCCCCAAAAGTACTGATATAGTATAGGACTATTACTACAGTATTGATGTATTAACAGACATAGTACACTTTCACAAAATACAATTGTAAGATAGTTTGCTCCCAGATGTAGTATCCAATAGTCCTGAGGTAAAGTATGCTCACACAGATAATGTCTGTGTAGTAATAGTATGACAGAATATACTCACAGATGTAGTAGTACTAGTATGACAAAATATACTCACAGATGTAGTAGTACTTGTATTACAGAATATACTCACAGATGTGGTAGTACTTGTGTTACAGAATATACTCACAGATGTAGTAGTACTCGTGTCCCACGTTAAACTCGTAGCCCAGAGAGAAGGCGCTGTAGCGCTGGAACTTCTCGGAGAACTTGATGGGCGCATGGGGGGCGTGCGGCCGGTTGCACTCCCAGCGCTTAAAGCCCATCTGCGGGTCGCACGTGCGGTAGCCACGGTAACTGACCATGTAGAGCACGTATTGCTCCACCACACCCCTCTCCAGCGACCCCCTCTGGCTCAGGTTGTAGTGCGGGCAGTAAATGTCCAGGTAGTCATTCACACTGACCTGCACTGTGTAGCCTTCTCTCCTCAGACTAGAGAGAAAAAACAGAGAGAGAGCAAGAGAAAGAGAGACAGAGAGAGAGAGAAAACAAAAAAGTGTCCAGATTAGATTTCTTGCCATATTAACCCAGGCATAAACTGTAATAATAATATTCTATAAGTAGACCATATGTCTCTATGAGGTAATTTGACAAACCATCGCAAACATTCCTGGAACAGCTATCACACAAACAGGAGCATCAGAAATATACATTTTACTTTATAAATGTACTTTACGCTTGGTGGAGGATTATTGGTTTATTTTTGGTATGAAATCCATAAGCACTACAGTGCCTCTGGCAGTGTCACAAGCCTTTCAACTCTTGGTGTAATTCCATAGCTTCAGCAGGAGGTGGCAGTGTTGTATCAGACTTATTTCAACTCTGCTTGTCCCTCTGTCACACACTCAAACACACCCACACACGCACGTACACATACACACACGCACACCCACACACACACACACACGCGCATGTACGCACACTCACAGTCCTGCAATTCTGGGTCAGGTCTCTAGAGAGATTATTATTCAATTACAAAATGAGGATCAGGGGTGTCACCCACCTCTCTCCACTCGCCCCTAAATATATACCACATATTCCTCATCGTCTCTCTCTCTTTCTCTTTCCCTCTATCTCTCTCCCTCTTTCACTCTCTCTCTCTCTATTTCCCTCTTTCTCTCTCTCCCTCTCTCTGTATTTCCCTCTTTCTCTGTCTCTGTTTTCTCTCTTTCTCTTTCCCTCTCTCTCTCCTTCTATTCTGCTCCCCTCACAGCATGCCATCTCTCTGCCTCTGTGTCTTAATATTAAACATCTTTATCATCCTTGCCTCGCTCTGTCCTTTAAAAAGTCAGCCACTCTTCCCATAGGCTCACTCTATCCATACACGAGCACACCTACACACGCACCTCATAGCGCTTTGTCTTTCGGTATACGTTTAGGTTTATTGCTATGCTAACCTCATTACTGCAGTCATCAGCTGTGATTTAAATACATACAGCATTCCTTTCCTCCCCTCCGCTCTCTATTCCTGTCTCTATCTGCCCTGTTTCTCTCTCGTCAATGTGCACCACACACACACACACACACACACACACACACACACACACACACACACACGCACACGCACACACACTCAGAGAGCTCCCTGTCCCTTAACTACTCATCTCCCTATGGCTATCAATTCTGTCTTCTACTTCTTTACCTCCCTGTCTCTCTACTTCCTTGCTCTTTTCTTTCTCTCTCTTTCTCTCTCTTTTTGTCTGTCTCCCTCTCTCCCCCTTTTCACAGACATTAGATGACAGATTTTTGTCTTGCAGTGTTTTGGGCAGAAGCAAAACAGCAGGGCTTCAAAGGGACTCTATTTCAGGAGCAGGAGAGAGAGCAATAGCGAGAGTGAGATAGATTTGAGAGCGAGAGCAGGAAAGTCAGAGCAAGTGAGTGAGAGAGAGAGAGCGAGAGAGAGAGAGCGAGAGAGAGAGAAAGAGATAGAATGAAGCATACGAGGGATCTTGAAAGTGAAGGATGTAGTTACTGTACAGAGGGTGGGATGGGATGACAATGGAGAGGATGAAAGTAGATGAATCTTATAAAGCTTTAGTGTGAATGTGATCACATATGACTGGGCCATGCCATATGCAAGCATTTACATTACTGCTACATGCACTCATATATGGATATAAGAGTGTACTGTATGTGCGACTAATGGTGCACAGCATATACAGCCGCAGAAAAAATTAAGAGACCACTTCAAAATTATCAGTTTCTCTGGTTTTACTATTTATTGGTATGTGATAAAGTAAAATGTACATTTTTGTTTTATTCTATAACCTGCTGGCAACATTCCTACCAAATTTCAAATAAAAATATTGTCATTTAGATCATTTATTTGCAGAAAAATGACAATTGGTCAAAATAGCAAAAAAGATGCAGTGTCTTCAGATCTCGAATAATGCAAAGAAAACAAGCTCATATTCATTTTTAAACTACACAATACTAATGCTTTAACTTAGGAAGAGTTCAGAAATCAATATTTGGTGGAATAACCTTGATTTAAAATCACAACTTTCATGTGTCTTGGCATGCTCTCCACCAGTCTTTCACATTGCCGTTGGGTGACTTTATGCTACTCCTGGCGCAAGAATTCAAGCAGCTCGGCTTCTTTTCATGGCTTGTGACCATCCAATCCAATTTCACAGTAGGTGCAAGACTCTGTGGCTTGTAGGCCTCTCCAGGTCTCCGTCTAACCATCAGACGACCATGTGTTGGGCAAAGCTGAAAATTGGACTCATCAGAGAAGACGAACTAGGAGACCCTCCAGTCCGCTTTGGTTCAATCCTTATGGTCTTTTACAAACCTCAGCCAGGCAAAGTACAACGTTGTCCCAGAAGAAAAACTTGCTTCCTTTTGCTCTGACAATGTTCCCCAACTCTGAGAAGTGTTTTTTCCAGCAGGGCAATGCTCCATGCCACACAGCCAGGCCAGTAAAGGTGTGGATGGAGTACCACCAGATCAGGGCCCTGTCATGGCCAGCCCAATTTTGAGACCTGAATCCCATAAAAAACCTCTGAAATGTGATCAAGAGGAAGATGGATGGTCACAAGCCATGAAAAGAAGCCGAGCTGCTTGAATTCTTGCGCCAGGAGTAGCATAAAGTCACCCAACGGCAATGTGAAAGACTGGTGGAGAGCATGCCAAGACACATGAAAGTTGTGATTTTAAATCAAGGTTATTCCACCAAATATTGATTTCTGAACTCTTCCTAAGTTAAAGCATTAGTATTGTGTAGCTTAAAAATGAATATGAGCTTGTTTTCTTTGCATTATTCGAGATCTGAAGACACTGCATCTTTTTTGCTATTTTGACCAATTGTCATTTTTCTGCAAATAAATGATCTAAATGACAATATTTTTATTTGAAATTTGGTAGGAATGTTGCCAGTAGGTTATAGAATAAAACAAAAATGTACATTTTACTTTAACACATACCAATAAATAGTAAAACCAGAGAAACTGATAATTTTGAAGTGGTCTCTTAATTTTTTCCGCGGCTGTATATTGCGTTATGTTGAAGTTCATCATGTTGTGTTGTGTTGCGTTGTGTTGAAGTACATCTTGTTGTGTTGTGTTGTGTTGTGTTGAAGTACATCTTGTTGTGTTGTGTTGTGTTGTGTTGAAGTACATCCTGTTGTGTTGTGTTGCATTGTGTTGAAGTACATCCTGTTGTGGTGTGTTGCATTGTGTTGAAGTACATCCTGTTGTGTTGTGTTGTGTGCGTTGCCTGGCATTGTGTTGAAATACATCTTGTTGTGTTGTGTTGAAGTACATCTTGTTTCATTGTGTTGTGTTGTGTTGAGGTACATCCTGTTGTGTTGTGTTGTAGTACATCCTGTTGTGTTGTGTTGTGTTGTGTTGAAGTACATCCTGTTGTGTTGTGTTGTGATGTGTTGAAGTACATCCTGTTGTATTGTGTTGTGTATAAGTACATCCTGTTGTGTTGTGTTGTGTTGTGTTGTGTTGTGTTGTGATGTGTTGAAGTACATCCTGTTGTATTGTGTTGTGTATAAGTACATCCTGTTGTGTTGTGTTGTGTTGTGTTGTGCTGTGTTGAAGCACATCCTGTTTTGTTGTGTTGTGTTGTGTTGAAGTACATCCTGTTGTGTTGTGTTGCGTTCCTGCTATGACGCTGCAGAGACAGGAGCAGGTGGGGAAAAGAGGGGAGGAGGAAAGGGTTTCTCTATAGGAGCACTGCGTTACATAAGCACTCATCCTTTCAGACGCATTCACAACACAGCAAAGACAGAGCCGAGCAGAGAAGAGGAGGGGAGGAAGAGAGGAGGAAAGGTGGAGAGAAAGAGATAGAAAGGAGGAGAGGAGGGGAGGGGTGATCCTACTTCTTAGAAAGCGATTCATGTGGCGAGAAGAAAAACTAAAAAAAATATGGAGATTGAGGGGCGGGGGGGGGCTGAGAGTGATGACAAACGGGTGACACAGAGAGACAGAGGAACCGAAAGGAGTGTGTGTGTGTATGTGTGTGTGTGTGTGTGTGTGTGTATGTGTGTGTGTGTGTGTATGTGTGTGTGTGTGAGAAGGAGAGAATGTTTAAGACAGAGAGAAAGAAGGAGAGAGAGAGATCCAGTGCCCCCATGGGATGTGCATATGTGGTAATGTACTGAAAGAGAGTGATGAGGTTCTCTCTCTCTCCATCTCACTCTCACTCTCTCTCAGGCACCCACACAAACACACTCACACACCACATACATTTCCACTCTCCCTCCATCCCCTTTTCTCTCTCTCTCTGTTTTTCTCTCCCTCTCTCGGCTGTGCATTGTCTTTCTCCTTTATTGAATTTTCTGCTGTGTCATCATCATTTTTTTTATGAGCGGGAAAGAGCAGGGCTCGTTAGTTAAGCCTGCACTGACAGACTAAGAAGGGAGGAGCATTTAGAGAGAGAGGGGGGGGGGGAGAAAGAGAGAGAGAGAAATACTGAGGGTGTAGCGGGGGCGAAAGAGATAGAAGAAGAGAGATGTTAGGAGAGATCAAGAGAACCCCATTATAGCCAGTTCCTGTTGGAAAAGAATCTGTAGGAAATACAACGAATATCAATAAGTGGATAACCTGGCCCCCAGTTATAAAAAAAAAGAAACCCTCACAAGACCATGAAGCCGGCCTCATCTGGCCAAAATCATATTTCAAAATGATATTGCTGCGCAGTAATGGAAGACCATGAAAATTATTATCATTACTTTTTCAATTTTCCACTGAGACGCAGGGCTCAAATTAAGGCTTTAGTTTTTATGTTTGATTTTATACCCGTTCAGAATGACATCCAGAGGCCGCAGCCCCAGTCAAGGTCAACTCGAAAGATTCATTGACAAAATCGTTCCCGGCATGAGCGATCATTTTATTTAAGTAGACAGAATCGGGCTCTGTTTGATGTAACTGCTCGGCGCAGGTCTTGTGGGGCCTGTGTTTAAGGGTGTGCCAGTTTTGCCAATATATAACCCTCACTGCACTAGACTAGACTGCCTGTTGCCAACAGATGGGATGTGTTCTCTGTGCACGGCTGGAGTGTATTGGGCGTGTTTCTGTTCCCTGGAGAGGGTGTTTGTCTTGTGCACCTTGATGGAGAGCCAGGGTGGGTTTTTTTTTTTTTTTTGTGTGTGTGTGGGGGGGGGGGGGGGGGGGGGGGGGGGGTATCATTGTTTCATTGTTTCACTTCATCCAGACCTCATCTCCATGTCTGCCCTCGCATGACATCTTCTGCCTCGAGCCCCGTGATGAGAGGCTTTCATTACGGCACACACGGAGGAAAGGGCAGCGCCGCCCGCAGATGGAAAACCATTAACACAGGGATTAAAGGGGAGACCACGGGACTGCACTTACACATAGGCTCACATCACATCACCACACCTAGTCAGTCATCTGCAGCATCTCCTCACTAATGAAATAGGCGTTATTAAGCACGAAGGCACGGGAGCCAGCATCGCCTCGACCCGCTGCCAAGCACAGGTTCTTTGTTCAATACAGTACAGCTAAGCACAGCACAGCACAGCACAGCACAGCACAGCACAGCACAGCACAGCACAGCACAGCACAGCACAACTTGTACTTGGCAAACGCAGGTAATTCCTGCATCAGGGTATTTGATTTAAGGCTGGAGCAGTAAAAGTGTAAGTGGCTCCGTGGGCATTTCAGGCTGGTGTATGTGTCAGCTGTGTGTGTGTGTGTGTGTGTGTGTGTGTGTGTGTGTGTGTGTGTGTGTGTGTGTGTGTGTGTGTGTGTGTGTGTGTGCGTGTGTGGGGGCGGGGGTGGGTGAAACTGAAGTCGGACACACGAACAGACTGATTAAGGCAGGGACCACAGGCGGGGGGTCCCACGGGCCTCGTAACTGTGAGATTGTCTGCAGCACGATCAGTTTTGTTGTTCCAGCCGCCCAACAAACACCCCCTCCTCTCCCCACAGCACCGCCCCCCCACCCACCCCCCAACAACCTGCTTCATCAGCAGTGTGTCAGAGACTGGGCCGTTCAGCTGGTAATAAACTGCTCCCCATCAATATTGAGGCTGGGCTTCTCTTCATCAACATTTCATTAAAAATTCATCCTCTCCAGCTTTAGGTTGAACCTCTCTTCATCTTCATTGTTATGACTCAACATCAGGTCATATTATAAAGTCCATTATCGAGTGAATGGCTGCTGTGGGCTGCAATGGGCGACCAGCTTTTTTTTTTGTAGTCCATAATCTGATTCTGTAGTTTCTGGTCATTGCCTAGTTCCCTTTTGGGCAACAATTGGCTGTGTTCAGAGCAATTGCCCACTAATGTGGACTTAATCATCTAATAACCTTCTGGGCCCAGTGATTGGCTTGTTTATTGCTCGCAATTTAGCTCTCCTGTCCTTATCGATGCTCTTAATCAGAATCAGGACCGACTCTGACTGGACCACGGCTCGACCTCGAGGAAACAGGAAATAGCGCTCATTAGTGACACATGCGAGACATGAGACATGATTCCTTTCAACTGAGCCCACAGCAGAGTGTAGGCTTTGCCAGATCTCTGTGATAAACACTGCCAACTGCCAAAATATAGGGAGGGAAATCAGCCAGTACAGAAACAACAGCACAAAAGCAATTCATCTACTCTGTTCTCTTGCTCAAGCGAGAGGATTGCAGCTCATTGCACACAACCTGTAGCCAGCAGAAGAGAGGCAAGAATTTGCATGTTTTATAGTTTTAGACAGGGGTTCCCAACCTTTTCGACTCCAAAGACCACCCAGCTAGGCCTAATTAAAATAGGTGATGCTTCAGACATGCAAACAAATAGGTTCAAATAAATAGGTTCAAATAGGTCAATATAACGATTAAAATAATTGAAATAATGAATTAATCTGTGGCTGCAATCTATTATCAACATAAATAGCACCAATCATTCCTGGGCAGTAGTTTGAGTTGGTAGCTGTCCACAGAAAAGCATATCAACTCCAATGATAACGCACAAAAACAGCACTAATGCAACTTTACTGACATCCATCGAATCCTGTACATTTACGAGTAATCACTTCAGACAGCGTGTATTTTAGACACTGTTGTTTAATGGTATTTTTTTTCGTGCTCTCTCACCGTCAAGCAAGGAACATATGTGGAACACAATGTTTCGCATAAGACGGTAAATCGTAAGAATTATCCCCTGAAGCAATTCGGAACACCTCAGTCAGCCCACCGTCTTCAGCCGACAGTCACTGGCAACCCAAACTGCTACAGCGTTGGTAACCTTTTCACGGACTGGTCTAGTTATTTTCCTAGAAACGTTGCGTTAACTGCATTAAAATATTTGTATCACATTAATCTCGGCCACAATAATCTCATAGATGCACGTGTTAAGTTTGACGTCCTTAATTAATATTGTTCTCAATTTAAAATCAGTTATTCGTTGAAAATTTGTGGGGGGGAAAAAAATCTGAAACATTTTCATGGATAGTGCTCAGAAACCCTGGTTTAGGACTATTCATGATACACCAGAAACACTCACAACAACTGAAAACAGCAGAAATATGCACTCAATAAGTGGGACCTGATACCTCGGTGAAGGGCTTGCTTAATGGTTTAGAAGCTCGTTATTGAAAACACTGAATAAGAGAAAAGACATTCCAGAGTTGAGAGGCAATGAGATTTTGCTGTTGTCCAAAGAAGCATCATCGTTGACTGAATCACACTCTTTCTCCTTCTGTTCAGGTCTATATCTTATTTACGGCATTTACTGTAGAGAGGTGCTCGTATCACAGCTCCTGCTGAAGGTCTATTTTTCAAAGAGGATTTGCTTCATCTCGTTTCTGTGCATGTGGCAGCTTGAATGGTGTGATGTATGGATCACATAACGTGGAGGAGAGCTGAAAAATACATATATGTGCTCTTATTTATACATACACACAACCACACACACACACACATACATACACACACACACACACACTTACAGAAATACACACACCCACACACAAACACAAATACACGCACACACACACACAAACACACACAAATAGAACACAAATGCACTGGCACACGAGTATGCTGGAGCATCCTTCACACATGTGTGTCATGAACATTTCTGGCAGAGCAGGGGCCTCTCTCCAAACAAACTGAAAAAATTATGAAGTGAATTATTTAAACCGCCTCATATTCAGGCACACACTCCCTTCCACCTGTCTTTCTCTTTCTCTTCACACCCACACACACACACAGTTGTACACACACACACACAGACGGACACACACACAGACACACACACACACACACACACACACACACACACACACACACACACACACACACACACACACACACACACACACACACAGAACACACAGACACACACAGACACACACTGTAGACCTAGAGCGAAGTGCATAGGAGGAGGGAGATGAGCACAGTAGCGGGCGTTTGACACCAGACGTGTTCTCGTCTGTTTGGAGTGCAGCGAGAGCTTTGAAGTGTGGCACACGAGTGGTGCTGCAGCACTCTGTGGACGTCTCACACAGTTAGCTCTCACGAAAAACTCTCTCTCACACACAGTCTGCTTTAGGCCTCTATCTCTCACACACACACACACACACACACACACACACACACACACACACACACACACACACACACACACACACACACACACACACACACACACACACACACACACAGCTTTCAGCCTCTATCTTACACATGCTCACATACACATATACACACACACACTACTTAAGGCCTCTAACTTACACATGCACACATACACGTGTACACACACTCACATTTCACTAGGTGCTCTCCCCCTCACACACACATACACACTCTGAAACTGAAGACTGGATTACACTAAAACTCCTTCTCTGGCACTTCTCTAGTAGA
>NC_137923.1:37406940-37451940 GCF_963457725.1 Sprattus sprattus | reverse complement strand
TGCATGCACACACTTTTTACACACACTTTCTTTCTTTGTTCTTTCTCTCTCTCTCTCTCTTTCTCTCACACACGCACACACACACTCCTCTAGTCCAGCTCTCACTAACCTTACACGCATACACTCTTTACACACACTTTCTTTCTTTGTTCCCTCTCTCTCTCTCTCTCTCTCACACACACACACACACACACACACACACACACACATACACAGTTGCTGTTACCCACTCTCTTACACACTGTGTTGTAAGATGGACTAAACCTCTTTTCCTCACATCACTGGCACTAGCTCTACAGCCCTTCCCCTAAGATACAGATGGAGAGAGAGAGGAAGGGAGGGAAGAAGAGAAGGAGAGAGAGAAAGGGATGTGAAAGAGAGGCGATAGTGATGGACAGAGGAAGTGATAGGGGGAGAAAGGGATGAAAGGGAGAGGGAGAAAAAAAGCAAGACTTTTGGCCTCCTTATTTAGATGTCGGAAAACGAGGCGTAAACATCATGGAGCCAACCTCTGGAGCCCTCTCAAAGAGACGGCCTTTCATCCAGCAGCCAACACAGGCACGGGGATTAGATGGCCCCATGCTGTGCACACACACACACACACACACACACAAACACACACACACACACACACACACGCACAATATTTCATTACTGTAATACAAATACTCAAAATGTTGCCATAAACTTTCATTAAAAAAGCACACAATCACAAACACACAGACGATTAGTGCCACACAGATTCACCCAAACACACATACTTAAGTACACAAATGCATACATGCATATCCACACAAACACACACAAACATGTGACATCCCAGCTCATGCTCACGTAAGAGTGGGTCCCTAAGTCCCATTAATATTTGAGCCCATCTCAAAATAGCCCAGTTAAGATATCGGTTTGTTCAAACACCCCACAGCTTGCATAGCCAGCCAGAGCCCAGTGTAATTATTTGCACTTTGTGCTGCAGCGCTCCAATAACATTCACACACACTCACAAACAGCCCCCCCCCCCCACCACACACATACACATTTGCGTGCACACAACAAAAAAAAACACATAGACTGGAATAAGCAGAAATATGCTGCAGAATAAACACATACCAACAAATGCACGTATGCCTGCACGAACTCTTTCACCCACAAAAATACACACACAGAAACTCACACACACACACACACACACCGACATACACAGACACAGACACACAACGACATACACACACAGTTAAACGCATCCATGGTTGTGGTCCACTCTGAATCTGCTAGAGACAAAAGGTGAACTGGGGCCAGTGCTGTTCTGGGAGCAGTTTGCTTCCGATGTTACTAGCCTTGCTCCTACATAATTAACATCTCCACGTGGGCCCCCCTTCCTCTTGGATGCCAGCTATCGCCCCACAGCTACAAATGGAACTTGCATAACACTGCAGCCAAGTGCTCTGCCCAACAGCATTCTGGGTAAGGGATAAAGGCCTTGCGGTGGTGGAGAATTCTGTGTCACTCCTGTTTTCTTTTACTGTATGTGCAAACCAGTTTGCAAGGCAGAGTTTTTACCCAGTCCCCTCTCCTCACACCAAACACAGAAGAGATAAATCCGATCTATGCCCTAAGAGTAACCCATCAGGACCGCAAGAAGCGTTTGGGTGAATGTGAACCACTGTGGCCAAATGGAGTCAGATCATGCCAATATGGACTCATGGGTGCACTAACCAGTTAGATTTCCATCTGTTGTGCTGATATGTGTGCAGATCGGGACTGTGTAGCAAGCTATGTAAAACTACAATGCCACCAGGAAGTATCTGGTCAACAATGGGTCCCCTGTACGTAATAAACTGTTTTGCAACCTGCAGAAGCTCTTCATTCTGTTGGCTGATAGAACAATAGAGAGCTGTGTGAGTTTTCATGAACTGGCTTGGATGTTTTATTTATCTGAATTTCTTGCTTGAACTGATAAGCTGGCTAAAGCACCATACCAAAATGCTAAATGCAGAAGTCAATCAGTTAATACATTGTATTTGCAGCAGGCATAGTTGTATATACATGATAAGGTGTGTTCTCTTGCGATCCGGGCTACCATGCTTCTGCCTGGTTAGTGTTTTGTTTGTGCTAAATGTAGGGCATTTCTAGCTGTGTCATACTCGACAAGTTTAATTGATTGAGTACATTATAAGGGTCCTTTTGGAAGTACTGCCTCTGAGTTAAATAGTCTGGGAACTTATAACACAGTACCACTCGACTCCAGCCTGTTGGGAAAGCAACCCTACACCAAAGACCAACTCCTGCTGGAGTGCTATGCCCCAACCACTCACCTGCTCCCACAATTACCAAGAGAACTGTGGGCTCAGACCCCTAGAGAAGAGGTACAACAGTGGAAGAGAGGACAGCGTGGAGGGGTAAGACTGCAGCTACAGCGAAGAGCAAACAGGCCACCTCTACCCTCCGTGATTCTCTGCGATGCCTGTTTAGTTAACAGAGCAAAGTTAACAACACCCGAGTCCGACACAAGTACCAGGATGCGTGCCTGCTTGTGTTCACCGAAACGGGGATGTGCCCTGAGAGGCTTCTCTCCGGCGCGCTTTGACAGGAATGACACCTTGGGACGGAATAATGGAGGACGTATCTGTGTTTTCGTCAACCAAAAGCTGGTGCTCTCAATTTTCACCGAGGGGGTCGGTTTGCAACCCCGACATTGAGCTGGTATGTCTAAGTCTCTTCTATCCCTTCCATCTCCCTCATGAATTGGGGGACATTTTATTATGTTCTGTTTATATCCCAGCGAGTGGAGACGCTGCAGAGGCAGCCACCTTAATTGCAGACTGTATGCACAGACGATGGCTATGCACAAGTCACCTTGGTTTATTGTTAGTAATTTTAACCATTGAAAGCTTGAAGTTGCACTACTTGGATTAAAGCAATATGTGGACTGCAAAACTCTTGATAACTAAGTCCTTGATCAATGTTGTGGCAACATTAAAGATGCTTACATAGCTAAGGCTAACCCCCCACTAGTTAACTCGGACCATAATGTGTTTAATTTAATTCTCACCTTCAAGTCTTTGCTTAATAGCAGTAAAACATAAGTAAAAACTGTACATGTCTGGGACAATGATGACATTGAAACTCTAAAAGGTTGCTTTTCTTGTACCGACTTGGATCTCTTTCACAGCCTGGACTTAATAGACACCATTACAGACTATAATAAATTATGCAGAGACAATGTCCTAACTCAGAAGAAAATAACTATATATCCAAACATCAAAACCACTTTATTTCCAAAATGCATTTAAGACTGGACCTTGTAGAAATGAGGACTATGCAGAGAGAACTTCATCAAAAATGACATAAGGCCAGGAGAACAGAGAAGGAGAAACTTGAAGCACGTTGCTTTTCAGTGAACCACTCCAGGTATTTTACACAAGGACATGTAGGCCAATGAACTAAATTACATTTATGCAAAGTGTGGAATTGCTGATTTGTCACTAGAGCGAAAGGTGACTCGAGATATATTACCTGCATCTGACTGTCTAAAGATCACTCTCATGTGCCTTCCCCAGGAATGCCTCTGGCCTGAACGGAATCTCCGGGTTGCTGCTCGTATCATGCAGTGAAGAGATGGCCGAGGCCTTGTGCCCCATCTACCAGAAGTGTTTGGCCTTGCATACTGTTCCTTCCATGTGGAAAAATTCAACTATTATTCCTGTTCCTAAAAAAGCATGCTATAAAGAAAATAAAGACTATCGACCAGTTGCTTTGACTGCCGTTGTAACTTTCACCCATCTGTTTGTTTGTTTGTTGGTTTGTTTGTTTGTTTGTTTTTAATCAGGATTACGCAAAAACTACTGACACGATTTTCATGAACCTTGGTGGAAAGGTGTAGCATGGGCCAAGTAGGAACCCATTACATTTCATAGCAGATCAGGAGGCACCTGCATGAATTTAATTCTGCTTTCGCTAACATTGCAAGATACACCGTCAGTTTTGCTTTCGCTAACAATGCAAGATACACCATCAGTTTTGCTTTCGCTAACAATGCAAGATACACCATCAGTTTTGCTTTCGCTAACGTTGCGAGACATGGCAATAAAGGGGAGTGTTGGGCCTTGGCAGAGGTACCCGTTTGGCACTGAGTGCCATTCTAGTTATGAAATGTTTAATGAGAAAATCATTTAAAAAATGAAAATAGCAGTCAACTGTTCACTAGATATTTTTCTGTTTGCTGACAGGCCTAATAAAGGTGTAGACAATGCTGTCACAGCAACAGATCCTGCTTCATATGAACGTCTCTTATTTGCAGATTTTAGTTCAGCACTGTACGGCTACATCTATTAGTTAAGAAAGCTGGATTAGCTAAATACCTAGCTTCTAATTATTAGATGGTACTGATCATTCTTGACCAACCGTAAACAACCCGGACCGTAAACAACCGCAACCAACCATAGGGCAGAGTTAATGGTATTATTTCTGCACCCTGAACCTTGAACACAGGGGTCCCCCCTAGGGGTTTGTTAATTCACCTGTCCATTTACTTCATACATTAATGAGTGTAGAAGCCGGAACCCTAATAATGACATAATTCATTTCTCAGATGATACTGCCATCTTTAATTAAGGTTTAATTAATTAGGACAGAGGCATTGCAGACTGTAATTTAGAAATACAAAGATTTGTCGCATGGTGTGATGATAACCACCTTGTGGTGAATGTTAAAAAGACAGAGGAGATGGTGTTTGATCCCACAGGAGTGGGTGATCTCACAGACCTTTTTTAACGAACACCTTGGTGTTTTTGCTGGTTGTGCACTGACCTGTAGTATGCACGTTGATAGTCTCTGCGGCAGACTACAAAAACTTGCGGCGACTCAGAGTTCACAGTGTTAGATCAGATGTTTATGGTAGTCCTTTTATCAGGTGGTCTTTGAAAGCCTTATTAGATATGGCACGATATGACAGCTTGATTTGGTAAACCCTCTGTGCTATTGAAGTCAACACCAGTCCGACTCATGCTGTCTGCATGGACGATAATAGGTGTAAGATGGCCTCTGTTCCTGCAGTCTACTTCTGCACAGGCTGTGCTAAGGCAAGCCAGCCAGATAATAACCAATGTGCTACACACTGGGTAACAGCTACTGCCATCAGGGAAGCGGTTTAAAATACCTGCCGTTTGAATAGATTTAAAAATCTATAAATCATTTTAAACAATGAAAAAGGCATGGAACCAGTGCAGCTTTATTTTTACTTATTTATTGATGACTGAACATTTTCTAGTTCTAGCTTCCAACATTATAGGTTTTGTATCTATTTAGTATTAGTGTATAGTCTGGGAAGTCCCGCCCCACTTCTTCCGGCCAAATTGATTTAGCCTCTGCAGTGGGTCTGGCCAACTTCGGATAGCCGTTCATTTCAAGATTTCCAGAATCCTTGGAGCCAATCACAAACTGGCTTTTGGCTACCTGGCGCGCCATTGGCGGATTTAAACTTACCACGGCTACGTTACAAAATCTACTGCACGGAGAGTTTTTAAACATTGGACATGGTGGCCGCCGAAGCACCGCAAAACTTCGATAAGGCAAGTTTTCTTTGAAAACAGAACAGAAACTTGCCCTGGAACAATTCATACAGAAAAAAATATGTGTTTGCTTTATTACCGATCGTTGTATCGTTGTATAGTATCGTTGGTCTGATTGGTTAAAGGCGTGTCCAATTACGTGAATGAAGTGGATCGCTAATGAGTAGTTGGCCAGACTAACTGAGCAAATGGAATGCAGTGAAGGGGCAGGGAATTCCCAGACAAATTAGTGTATGCTTTTCACTGTCTTTTTTTTTTTACTGCATGTTTTGATTATTATGTTTTTAGATGTTTCTTGTTCCTTGTAGCTGTCTTATACAATCTTTTATGTATGTGGTATGTTTTTCTTTATGGATGCAGCATGGGTGGGAACCAGAGCCAAATTTCCTCCAATGTGGGTCGATAAAGTGAATCTCCAATGCTGAGGGAACTGTGCTGGACATTTCGGCACACTGACATACCTTTGATTGGAGACTGACATTTTTTCAGACCCAGGTAGAGCCCTCTCGACAGGGTCTTTTGCACTATAAAGTTAAGA
The DNA here is from genome assembly GCF_963457725.1 of Sprattus sprattus. NCBI lineage: Eukaryota > Metazoa > Chordata > Actinopteri > Clupeiformes > Clupeidae > Sprattus > Sprattus sprattus. The sequence goes on along the minus strand of NC_137923.1, from coordinate 37,445,835 downwards.
AAGTATCTTAATGACTTCAAGATGTAGTTTGCAATTCGGTTTCGCTTTCGCAAAAGGTTGTTAACATTTTTAGATCAATCAAATCCAAATACACCGTCCCTTCTCTGATCCTGAAGCATCATGTTGATTGGCTTGGATTGTTTACAGCTCAGTCCGAGCCACTTTGTTTGTTTCCCATTAGCCAGGGCTGTGTATGAACACCAGAGTTTCTTTTGGAGTGCAAAAGAAACACTCACCTACACTCAACACCACGCTCCCTGACAGCCGTTCATTAGCTGAGTGAGTCTGCCAGAGGGACATTTTGTTCATCATTCATTTTTCCTTCATAGAGAGATAAAAGAGAATGGTTAGAATATGAAAAGGACAGCCCAACTCCCCTTGATCTACCAATCTGCCAAGACGCAGCAGCATCCTGTCTGTTCAGGATGAACTAGTTTGGTCTGGCAAGAGCCTCATTCTCATCCTGTAAAGGTTGTGCTTAAATCCCTGTGCAGCTTTATATGAAGTTAAAGGGCACCACTATATGTCAAACGCATGGTCCAATATCTTTGACCAATAATGGTTCACTTGAGAGTGCACACTGCTGAGAGTGAGAGAGAAGGAGAGAAAGAAAGGGAGAGAGTGATAGAGAAGGAGAGAGAGAGAAAGAGAGAGGGAGATAGTGATAGAGAAGGAGAGAGAGAGAAAGAGAGAGAGAGATAAAAACATCCTTTAGTGGGGGATCTCTAATTCAGTCACATACAATGCAGCACTCTGGCACATAATCGCTCCCTTCAGGCTTGGGATCAAACAGAAAGCAACGTTCTGCTAGAAAGCTCATGAGTGAAAGAAAAAAGAAAAAAAAATCTGCTACAGGTTGAAAATAATATCAACCATACAATTCTTTTGAATCTGCTTTCTTGCTGTCTAATCCTGGCCTCATCCAGCCAGACGCAGAGGAATAAATATAGAAGTGAGAGGTAAAGAGTGGGGGGGAAGAAAAAAGAGATAGAGAGAGAGCGAGAAAGGGAATGAGACAGAGAGAGGTGGATAAGACTAGATGAGAGGAAAGGAGGAATCCCCTGCAGATCACACGTTACATAATGAGCGTTAAGTTCCCGAACCCCTGCACGGAGGAGTGAATGCGGCGAGGAGCGCGTGGGCACGTGGTTAGACGAGGCGAGACGAGAACAAGATGAGAATGAGATGAGAACTCCCGACCGCAGCCAGTGTCGGAGCAGGAGACAGCTGAGGGGGAGGAGACTGCAGCTGCCACTTCCTGCGAATGGACTACAGAGCGCTGGCCTTAGCAGCGACTGCTTTGAGGAGTGATGCTTATTGTTCAGCATCCAAATTCACCCACTGTCAATGCATACACACACACAGACATACAAACACACCACCATCACCACCAACAAGCACACTAATTAAGCTGCCAGCCCAGCATCTCCAAGGGCTCTTTTCTTGGCCAATGGAACTGGAGGTGCTAATTGCTCTGTGAAATAGAGTCACTATAGGGCAGTTAGGTTCACCCTGAGAATGTCTCTATTCTTTTGTACTGGGTGCTTTTCTTGTGCCCATATTGGGTTCAGTGCTTACTTGAATAGGATGTATCCACTCCAGAATCCTGCGGTTAGCTTCTATTCTATTCTAGTCTATTATGAATTTTGAATTCTACCGTAACATAGTCTGCCTCAGGGTTTAGCCCAAAGAAAAGATACCTTAGGCAAAGGTTCTACTAGAAAGACTTGTAGTCTCCTTCATACATTCATTCAGTACTACTAACCAATAGGCAGCTTGAGCTTGTTCTGAAACGGTAGCGTCCCACTCACACTGCTGTTTCCAGTACACCGTCTCTGCAGAATACAAGATTTTCATGTCGTTTGGCGGACCTGCACAAAAGATTGTTAACTCTTCTCCAGAGTTCATCCTAATCTTTTATTTATCTTCATGGCTGTATCTGGATAAAAATCTGTAATTCTATTCTCCAGAGTATTTCCGGTAGAATGTGTTTCACTGTGGTCTGGCAGTAACAGTACTGCATGGTGTCCAGTGGACACTGTGTTTGCTGGAAGCCTTAGCATATAATTCAAGCTTTGGTGTTGTCTCTGAGCTTCTGCTTGTTAGCCATGAGCTTTGATGTGTTAGTCCTCAGCTACATGGCATTAGCCCTGAGGTTAAGCAAGTGAGCGGAGGGCTAGCCTGTGTTACCCTGTTTACTTTACACAGGCAGGTTAGCCTGTTAGCTTTGGTGTCTGACAGATGTGAGGTGGGGATGACAGTGGAGCGTCAGTAAGTGAGGCGGCATGGAGGACTGAGGCAGCCAAGGGGAGATGTGAGGCTGTTTCATAATTCAGTGAGCTTCTCTGAGGCTGCAGTGGCTGAGGTCATAGACGACCCCCTGCTGTGCTCGATGGCAGAAACAAAGAGACCACATGTGTGCCTTCTGTAAGGGTGAGCATGGGCTCCTACTACTACTGCTACTACTGCAGGTGCAGGTTACCCACAAAAAAGAAAGAGCACAAGAATAAAATGGGCTACTACTATTGTTGCTGGTGATGGTACTAGAAAAAAAAATACAAAAACAAAAAAGAGAGCACATATAGTCCTTCTGTAAGGTTAAGGAGGCTCTGCTACTATAACTAGCGCTTATGTTGGCACTAGTAACAGTTCTGCTGTTGCAATTTACCGCTGCTGCTGTTATTGGTGCAACTTCCGAGATTCTGCCACTGTTTTCACACAGTTTAAAGCAGATGAAAGACAACGCTTTTCACAGCTTCAACCACACAAACACTAAAAGCATGCGCACACACACACACACACACACACAAATACACACACACACGCACGCACACACACACACACACACACATCCATACACATGGAGCTACACACAGACGACAAATAGGTGTGAATCTCGTTAGCTCTTTTAATCAGTGATGATTTATGCAGACTCCTCTCACTGACAGACAGCATCCCACCTGTCACACCATAACAAAAACAGTGTGTCTGTGTTTAGGAGTGTGTGTGTCTGGAGGAGACATGATTCTTTGTTTTATGCTGAAGGGAGATAATTGAGTATAAGTACAAATGATACATATTGTGTCTGTAGAGTGAGAGCAAGTGAGAAAGAGAGAAAGAGAGAGATGTATGTGTGTGATTCTGCACTTCTGTCTGTCTCTGTGTGTGTGTGTGTGTGTGTGTGTGTGTGTGTGTGTGTGTGTGTGTACATGTGAAATCTAAAAGGCAAAAGTGAATGTTGGAGGGAGGGAGGTGTCTAAAAATATCTACATGCCCACCGTGAGGCCGACCAGACGGCTGGGGGGTTTTGATGTTTAATCTCATTCCTTTAGCTCTATCTCTCTGGCCTGTGCCCAGCCTACAGCCGCAGCCCTCCCTGGATTCCTTCCATCTACCCAAAGCCTACAGCACCGCCACCCCAAGCCCCAGAACCATCTCCCTCCACTCCCACCACCGCCATCATATTCCCCTCAGTGCAACCTCACCTCCACCTGCCCCCCTCCCTCCCTTCCTCTCTCCACAAACCTCCTGTGACAGCCAGACAATAGCAGCACACCCAACACACACACACATACACACACACAAACACACACATACACGCACACACACACACACACACACACACACACACACACACACACACACACACACACACACATCCACACACATAAACAAACACCCACACACACACCAGAAAACAAAAAAGACAAACACAGAGATATGCTCACATACACAGGCTGAGAATAACACATAGAAACAAGCATACAAAAAACATATACACATACACACACACACACAAATACTCACTCAGACAAGTACACGTAGAGACACACACTCTCTCTCTCTCTCTCACACACACAAACACACACAAACAGACACACAAACTCATAGTATAAGCAGCAGAGGGGTGAGCAGGGACAGTAAAAAGAGGAAAAGACTGAAAGACAGATGAAGGGATGGAGCAGAGGAGATAAGGGAGAGGAGAGAGCGGGGGAAGCGGAGAAAGAGAGCGGGAGAGATAGAAGAGGGCAACGCTCTGAAAAGGGAAGGCATAGGCGGGCGGGAGGGAGAGGAGGGGGTAAAATGAAAAGATCAGGAAGGAGATTGTTATTAAAAGAAGGAGAATGCTGTTTAATGCATCCAGATACAGGCGCAGGGATGAGGGAAGAGATGAGTGAGACATGATAGGGTGACAGGGTGAGAAAAATACACCCTGAGACGGATAAGGAGCAATGAACACAAAGAGAGAGAGAAAGGGAAGAAGAAAGGGAGAGGGAGAGAGAGCGAGGGAGAGAGAGAGAGCGAGGGAAGGAGTGAGGGCGAGAGGGAGAGAGAAAGAGAGTGTGTGAGAGAGAGAGAGCGAGGCGGCTGAGCGAGGGGAGTGATGGAGAGAAGAGCAAGTAAAACCAGAAGAGTGTGAAATTCATCAGAAATGGAGATGTAAGAAAAGGGTGGACAGTGGAGTTAAGACTTATTAGAAATAGAGAAATGGTGAAAGGGAGAGGGGAGAGAAAAAGAGAGAGAGGACGAGAGAACGACAGAGAGAGATAGTCATTATTAATAATAGAAATTTGTGAGGCGTAATATCCCTGACCTTCATGGTTGAAGAGGTACTTTGTAAGAATCTGGCACGATGTGGCAGCTTGTAGAGATGTGTAATACCAGAGTGATTAGTATTTCAGAGACAGCGAGAGGGAAGAAGAGAGAGAAAGGGCGCGTGAGAGAGAGCGAGATAGGGTGAAATGAATGAATGACAGAGGCAGACAGCAGGGGAGAAAAAAAGAGCAATAGAGGAAATCAGGGAGAAGGAGATGAGAGTGGATGAGAGTGAGAGAGGGAAGGGACAGACCGAAAAGGCAGGGGTTTGTTCTTATGCACTCAGATGCAATGGGGAAGGGAGTGTGTGTGTGTGTGTGTGTGTGGGGGGGGGGGGGGGGGGGGGGGGGCAGGGACGTCTGATGTAAGGAGTTTGTGCATCCGAGTGTGGACGCTCAGCTTGTGACCTCACCGAAAGCGAGAGTTCCTGATCTCTCCTGCTCTATCTCAAGAGTGCCATCCCAGCTTCCAGCTCAAGGACGCACAAGAGATCAAGCATTCCTTACCAGACCAACACACAGGTGACAAATCCCTCTCACTGTGGGCACCACTTTGGATTTCAGTGGTTCAATGGGTGTAGACAGAAATGTAAATGATTGGGGAATCTCGTTGTTCACGAGATTTGAATTTGCAGTACTGTGCTAAGCAGGATTAGGTGATAAATAGCAACCAGTTTGGAGAAGAGCAATGCCATCTTTCCCCATCTTCTGAGAAAAGTTTACATTTTTGAACTTTCAAAATTGGACCTTTCTTTGCTTACGTCTGCACTTCTTTGTTATCATATAAATCACACCTAATAGCTGTTGGTGGCGATGGGGTCTGGCCTGGTAGAACATTTACCAGAGGAATCCATTTAAAATCAGGGTTTCCAGACTAGCCTCTCAGCAAACACTGAGCTGATAAGATTCAGGCTGGCATCACAAGCCTAGCCCACCGCTGTCCCAGAACACAATTCCACTGCGTACCAATAAATTCATCATGAGCCGGTCCCTACTTATTTTCAAAGTTCAGAGACAACCATCCAAACCCTTCTACCAACACTTCTATACCTCCAACACATGAAACTCAAAGCAGAAAAAAACGTTTTCATCTCTGCTTCAGGGAAATCTTCAACTGTCAGTTTTTTTGCTAGACATTGTAGGACACTAAAGTCTGACCTGTTTCTCAGAGAAATGTTCTGCTGTTGTTGTTCATTAGTGGTGACCAAACATCATCAGATATTTCTGTTTGTATTCTACTTGATTCTACTGGAATATCAGGAGCTTGTGCAGAATGCAGTCATAGAGAGGTATTATTTGAGGATGAAACTGTCCTGCGGGGTAAATGTTGAAATTGAAAGGAAAGCATACATTGACTTAGAAATATATTCTCCAGAGGTAACTGGCACATAGCATTCAATCACAGCATGAACCTGCTTCATATGAGAGATCACATATATTAACAACACATTTCTGAAACATATATTTTGAGTTAGATATGATCCGGTACAGAAATCCTTCAGAGCTCAGTGTGTGACCTACTCAACACACACACACACACACACACACACACACACACACACACACACACACACACACACACGCATACACCAACAAACAAGCATATTCACACACAGTGGCTGACTTCTGGCCTGGTGGCTTGATTGACGGCTGTCAGTTCAGGGATCCGACCCTCAACAGGACATGAGAGGGAGATGAACGGGGGAATGACAGGCAGAGGAGTGTCAAAGAGGGGGGAGAAAAAGAGAGACAGATGGAAGGATGTAGATAGGAGAGGAAGAGGGGATTGAGAGAGATGAGAGGAAGAAGGGATCTTTCTTTCTGTCACTAGATAAGTTCATCCAACCTTCCTTCCTCTTCTTGCTCTATCTTTCTTTTTCCCCCCCGCTCTCTCTCTCTCTTTCTGTCTCTGTAACCTTCACCAGGAGGCCAAACGAGGGATGATGAATTGAACCAGAGACAGGAGAAAGGACAAAGATTAGGGAGTAGAGACAGATGAAAAATGACAAACTCTGGGGTGAGAGAGGGGGGGAGGGAGAGAGACAGAGAAATAGACAGGGAGAGAGAGAGAGGGAGGATAGGGCATGACAAGAGGGGAGCAATGAGTGAGATAGAGAGAGACAGAGAGAGAAAGAGAGGATGAAAAAGTGACTTTGAAAAGCGTAGAGGGCATCGCTCAGGGAGTAGATTGCTGATGATGACCACGAGATAATAACCTAGCAATTCTGAAAGACAGGGCCATGGCTTCTTGAGCACACACACACACACACACACACAAACACACAAACACACACACACACACACACACAAACACACAAACACACTCACACACACACACACACATACACACTCACACACACACACACAGACAGGAAGCTCACTGTCCACACATGTATATGTTTGCCTCCACAGAATCACACACTGCATCATAACCCTCACACACACTCCCATGCAGACTGATACTTGGCATTGAATGCGTCGAGCACTTTAGTCAGATCCCGGTGACAGAAGCCTGGCTCACGCTTTAATGCTCCTCTTATCGGAGCTGAGCTCTGCACTGCTGTACCCTAGTCATGCCTGAGTGATAACCAACCCCCCCACCCCACCCCATCCCCAGGGAGAAGGGAGTTGGGAAGAAAAGTAGGGAGAGGGGATGAGGAAAAGGAGAGAAGCGTATGACCTCTTTCTGTTTCTCATCCTCCAGCTCCTGATTTCTTAACCCTTGAACGTTTTCTCTTTGTTTTTTTAAGAGGTTCTCCACCTTTGTTTTCTCCTTTCCTCCTCACCTCCTTCTCCTTCTCTGGCAATATCTCTGCCCTCTCTCCCTCCCTCCCCCTCCTCTCTCTCAGAGGGCTGAGCAGAGAAGAGGAATGACAGACAGAGGGAGTCAGCAGGCTCCTCCCCTGAGAGAGGGAACGCACTCATCCGTACTGATCTTAAAACAACAGCCTCCCTCCTTCTTTCTCTCTCTCTCTCACTCTCACCTCGCCTCTCGTTCCTCATTCCCTCACCCCCTCCTTATCTCCTCCCACCCTCTCTCCAGCCTTCGCTCACTCCTTCCCTCTTACCATCCCTCTCTTTATCCACATGTACTTTTTCACCCTCACCCCATCCCTGATTCAGAACTCCATCTTCCTCCATTGCGTCTGAGATATGGTGCTCCTTGTGAGGAGGCCTGCTGTGCGGTTTTCTCTCCCGTTTCTCTTTCTCTCCCATTTCTCTTTCACTCTCAGAGCTCCATTTCCCCTCTCACCTCCTTCTCGTAACCTCTTTGCTCTCCTCCTCTTCCTCCTCAATGTTTTTCAATCTACCTATCTAATCTGCAGTCTCCTTCTCCCTCTCTCCTCTCCAGCTCACCCTCTCCTTCTGTCTCCCTGACACTCTCTCTCCCTCCCTCCCTCCCTCCTTGTCTTTTCTATTTCTTGCTTTAAAAGCAAGAAGCTTCTCCTGCTCTTTCCTGCTCTCTTTTTTTGCTTGCTCTCCTCACCTCTCCATTCTCAAACTCAATCTGTTTCTTCTTTTATCCTCTCTCTCTCTTTCTCCGTTGGTGACCGTGCTCCCTCAGGTTTACTGATGGGCTTCACAGTCGTGAAATAAACCTTGTCGGGCCACCGTGACCTTTAACCCCTCACTTTCCCCCGCCCTGGAGGAAAGCAAGTACGCTGAGCGCTTCTCATGGCCCTCGGTGTGACTGCCGCAGCTAACCCTGGCGCTAGCAATCAACAGGGAAACAGCAGGCAACAAATGGATTTATCTTTGCCCAAAGTGCTAGCAAGAGGGCTGAACAAATAGAAACAAATCCTTTGGAAAGAAAACACACACAAACACTCTCTCTCTCCCTCTCTCTCACACACACAAACATACACACTTCACCAAAAAAGAGGGAATACAAGTAGGGTCCCTGTCTGAGATCAATTGGCAAGCAGCTCTAAGACTCCTGCCAAATAAGGGTGACTTATGTCTACTTGCCAATTAGAGACCTGTGGCCATTGTTATGCACTGAATATAAGCTTTTATCAAAAGTTTTGTCTAACAAACTTAAACGCATGGAGACTCTAATTCATCCAGATCAATTTTTCCGTATCAAAGATGGATCTATGAAAGATGGTGGTCAGGTTTTTGGTCTTAACCTTGGACTGGTTTCTTTGGACAATGTAAAAGCTTTCGATTGAGCTCATCATTTGTTACTTATTATTCCATTAAAGGATTTGGGGTTTTGGGTTTGTTTATATCTTGGGTTTGTATTCTGGAACTGTCTGTATAGTAAAATGCGTGGGTGGCTGAGCACTCGTATGAAAGTTGAGAGGGGTATTAGGCAGGGCTGCCCTCCCTCAAGTCTGTTGTATTACATGTCAATTAAACTTTTATTATGTTTACTTAATAGGAGGTTGGGGGCATTTAGGCAAGTTTTCTGGAGTAAAATATAAAATTCTCAGCATATGCCTATGATGTAACTGAAGTTGTATATGGCAGTTATGATGTGCTTTTTCTTTGTCAGTCTTTGATGTTTTTTGAAAAATCTTTATCTGCAAAAGTTAACTGGAGCAAGAGTGAGGCCTTATGGTTTGTGGATGAGGTTTTTACCCCACTGCTCCAGAACTAGGCTGTGTTGGTATATTAGGTGTGGGAGGGGTTAGTAGACTAAATTGCCTCTGCAAGATTGCCATTGCAACAGCTGGCATATAGGGGGAGAGCTTTGAGGTTTCTAAATAACCTCACTGCTTTGGCTTTGTGGCATCGGGTGTCCATTCTGGACCTACCTAAGGAGCTGAACTCCAGCGAAAAGTGGTTGATTTGTTTTCGGGTTAGGCCAGCACTGACTGAGAGCAGCTGTTCTATACCTGCCTATTCAGGAACGGGGCAAGGCCTTATGGACAGTGAATCTAGGAATGCAGTGTTTGGACTGGAGGCTGCTCAAAGTCTGATGTCAGCTGATGTCACTGAAATGTGGTTCCAAATGAGACAAATCACTGCCTTCTGTCCCTGACAGACTTTACAGAAGACTTCCCCCCTGAGCCTCAGGTGAGACCTGCTGGAGCTGTCAACCTTCAACAGTACAAGCAAGAGGGGACTCTATCAGGTGTGTGTGTGTGTGTGTGAGTGTGTTTGCTTATTTTTGGGCCTATATATATGCAGCTGAAAGGTGAGACCATTTAGTTTTTCTGAATTCTTTCACAGAATGTTTTGGCCAAGCTAAGCTAGCAGGGTCTGGAATAACAGTGTTGCTCTTAAAAGTGCCTACACAGTTAAGAATTTAATTTAGATATTAGAAAATTATCTATGACTTGGAGTTTTTCACTAAAATGTGCAGGATTGAAGAATGTATTAAATAAAGAGGGTTTGCTACAGCTATATTTGGGGACATTCATTGATTGATGAGCAATGTATATTTTCTTTTGTTTTCTATGTGTGTATTTATTTTCCCTTTTTCTTTTTGCTTGGGTTATCTTGTTACTGGGAATAAAGGAAACTTAAAAGTCTACGAAGACTCTCACACTCACACTTCAACAAAAAAAGAGTTAGATAATGCAAAATTCAGTTCCTACTTCTTCATTGTGTTTTGGGCTCCCTCTCTTTATCCCATTTTCTCTTTCTACACCCCCCCGTCCCCCCCCCCCCCGCCCAACTCATTATCTCTCCCCTTCTCTGTTACCACCCACCAGCTTAGTCTCACAGTATATTTTTCTACCTCCCCTCGCTCCCCCTCTTTCATTCTCTCTTACTTTTCCCCCCTCACTGTGCCGGCAGACTTACAATCCTCCACAACTAGTCTCTCCCTCCCTCTCTTCTCTTTCACACTTTCCACTGCTCTCTCCCTCTCTCTTTCCCTTATTCTCTTTCTATCTCTCTCTCCTCCACTCTTTCTCTTCCCCTCCCTCTCACTCTCTCCCTCCCTCTCTCTGCAGACTCTGTCTCTCCAGACACACATTGACCCCTGTGCTCTGTACCCAGTAGGGGGGCTTGTTCCTCTGAATCGCTCTACTGAACATGACTGACATGCTCAGTACAGATGGGGAGAAGGAGAGAGAGAGAGAGAGAAGGAGGGAGAAGGAGAGGGAGAGGGGGGCAGAGTCGATGCATTACAACCAAGCTGCTCAGTGCTGAGGGAAATAAAGAGATGGGAAGGAAGGCAGAGAGAGACAGAACTAGGGAGGATGAGAAATGGATGGTAGGAGGGAAATGAGGAAATGAGAGGAGGATGACATAGTGGGAATGAAAGAGAGGTGAGGAGGATGAGGAATAAATGGGATGAACTGGTGAGAGAGAAAGAGAGAGGGAAGAGAGGGATAGAGAGAAAAGAGAAAGCTGAGTGTGATTTATGATCAATGGTGCTCCTCCAATTACATTCCAATTAAAGGCGTGTGGGTCGGAGCAGCAGCAGCAGCAGTGTCTCAGCGCCGCGGCTCCAGACTGCTCACAGACAAACACACACACACACACACACACACACACACACACACACACAGGCAGACAGCCACACACACACATACACACACACACACACACACACACACACACACACACACACACACACAGGCAGACAGCCACACACACATACACACACAAACAAAGGCAGACAGCCACACACACACATACACATACACACAGGGAGACAGCCACACACACACACACACACACATTCACACATACACACACACACACACACAGGGAGACAGCCACACACACACATACACATACACACACATACAGGGAGACAGCCACACACACACATACACACACATACACAAACACATACACATGAAAGACACACAGATACACAGAAACATTCAACCGAAACACATACAGAGGCCTCTATGAAACTGCACACATGCACACAGACAGTGAGTTTACACATGCCTGAACATATACTCATCCTTTTTATTTTAGATCTAGACACATATGCACATTATATGCATACTCATGCGCACACAAACACACACACACACACACACACACACACACACTGTGGCACAGCGTATAAGACAACACAAAACAGAACTCAATCAGGAAGTGTGTGTGTGTGTGTTTGTGGGTGGGATGCTGAGACAGAGAGAGAGCGAGAAAGGGGGTGTGAGAGACAGACTCCGCCTTGTCAGTGTCCCCGTGTAAGTTTATTACAGTAAGATTAACGGCGGTTCAGAAGGCTAATGCCTACTAATACATCAGGCCTGTTTTACTGCGGCCCCGCACCCCGGTGCCAATACAGGCAGAGGAGGAGAGATCAGCAGCCCACAACTGATGGACAGAGCACAGGGAGGGGGGAAGAGGAGGGGGAGGAGGAGGAGGATGAAAAAAGGGAAAGGTAAAGAGAGAAGTGTATGGAGCGAAAGAGGGAGAAGGTGATGGGGGAGGGAGAGAGAGTACGTTAGGGGAGAAATGAGAGAAGTGGGCGAAAGAAAAAAAGGAAAAGACAGAGAGGGTTAGAATGTAGAGGAGACCAGATGAAGAAGGAAAGATTGAAGGATGAAAGAGAGAGAAAGAGAGAGAGAGGTGTAGAGGTTTATTTGGAAGGGAAAGGTTAATATGCAGGAGAGAAAATGAAAGAGAGATAGAGGGTGGTGGGGGATAGATAGAGGGAAAGGCATGAGAGAGAGAGAGAGAGAGAGAGAGAGACAGAGAGAGGGACAGAGAGAGAGGGATATAGGGAGGGACAGAGAGGGAGAGAAGGATGTAGAGACTTGCAAAGTCGGGCAGTACTGCATGTACTGTATTTCTCCTGATCTGTCTGCTTGCTCAGGAACCCGATTCATCATCCTGTGTCTGTGTAACTGTTAGCTCTGCACTGCACTGCACTGGGCTGCACTGGGCTGGGATGGGCTGCCTGTCTGAAATGAGTGGGTTCTTGTCTAGCTAAACACTGTACATTAGGCTTCTGGCAGTCTGCAGACGAGTACTGGTTACTCTCTCTCTCACACACACACAGACACATAAACACAGAGTGAAAGATAAACCCCCACACACATACAATACCATAAACTAAACTTACACACAGAATCGCATACACATATACAGACAGACTGCAGGTCCACTCTATATTGTGGGCTGAGGCTGCATAAAGCCCTATAGACAAGCCAACACATACACACAGAAATGCGTACAAACATACACGCATACTACAGTTCCCCTCTATACAGCATGCTGTAAGGCCACCTTAACACCCTTTAGACCTTATTAACATGTTATTACACCCCGTGTCTGTTATAGCACGGTAATAAGCAGAGACAGCCCTCCTGCCCTGGGGTGCTTCTGTGTGAGAGGAGTGTGCAGCTTAATGCTGAGTAAGAGCAGGAAACTGAACTGGTTCCAGGCGGTTGGGCTCGGCCAGTGCTCCATCGATCTCCCCTCCAGCCTCAAGCCCCCTGGACACCCCAGAGTAATCCCTGGCTCAAACACACATCTGCACTGATGATCCACTGACACACACACACACACACCCACGCACACACATGCACACACTGACACACACACACACACCCACACATACACAACACATTTTTAGACCGGGCAGGCTTTCAGCACTGTAGTAGGTGGAGGTTCACAAGATTCTCATTCTGTAAGAATCTCATCGTTATCCTCCCCAGAGATCTTCCTACTTCTGATTGCCGGAAGCCCGTAGCAATAGCAGAGCCCCTAGGCATGTGCCTACTCTGCCTACAGGTAGCATCTACTATGCACGTGTACACACAATAACACACACACACACACACACACACACACACACACACACACACACACACACATACACACACACACACACACACACACACACATACACTTTTCATCAACACTAAAAGTTTGAGTTCTCACTCCCCCTCTTTTTCTGTTGTCAAAGTTTGGCTATTACCGCAGTTTCAGAACAGCACCACACTTGGTACACACAACATGTCAAGGTCATTGATGCAAATTAAATACATTCAATTCCTCACTATTTTAATCAGAATCAGAATCAGCTTTTATTGGCCAAGTTAGTTTGCACAAACAAGGAATTTGTCTTGGTGCAGTGGCTCTCAGTGTGCTTACACATATTACACATACATCACAACACAAAACAATACAACAGTGCAAAGTACAACAGTGCAAAACAATACAATACAACAGTGCAAAACATTACAATACAACAGTGCAATGGTCAAGAATCCAATATGTCTTAAAAAAAATATCCAAGGAGTATATAAACAATAGTGCAAAGTGGAGAGTCCAGGAAGAGCAGGCATAAATAAATACTATATGGTATTGGGTTATACAGGAAGGGTGAAATAAATAGATATGGTTGCGGGGGTAATTCTACATTGGTTATTTGTACAGTGCCACAGAGGGTTAGCTGTTCAGGAGAGAGACAGCAAGAGGGAAGAAACTGTTCTTGTTTCTGGAGGTCTTGGCGAACAGAGATCTGTAGCGCCTACCAGAGGGGAGGAGTTGAAACATGTTGTGTCCAGGGTGGGAGGGGTCTGCAGTTATTTTTCCTGCCCGCTTCTTGACTCTGGATGTGAACAGGTCTTGGATGGTGGGCAGGTTGGCACCAATGATCCTTTCTGCAGTCCTTACAGTCCATTGAAGTCTGTTCTTGTCCAGTTTGGTTGCAGATCCAAACCAGACAGTGATGGATGTGCAAAGAACAGACTGAATGACTGCTGTGTAGAATAGGATCAGCTTCTAAGCTGGCGCAGGAAGTACATCCTCTGCTGGGCCTTCTTGATGATGGTGTTGATGTTGATTTCCCACTTCAGGTCTTCACTTAAACGGGGCCTCACTCCTGTGCTCCACTAGTCTGGGAAGTCCCGCCCCTCTTTTTCCGGCCAATTTCATTTTGCCTCCAAACTCAGTCTGGCGAAGCGTCTATACAAACCTATTTCAGCATTGTAAGGATCCTTGGAGCCAATCACAAACTGGCTATTGGCTACCTGGCGCGCCATTGGTGGATTTAAACTATCCACGACTACGTAACAAAAGCGAAAGCAAAGAAAGAAGCGCAACAAAACTTCGATACTGCTCTCGCGGCTGTCTTTGATGATTTCAAAGGCAAGTTTTCTTTGAAAATAGAACAGAAACCTGCTCTGGAACAATTCATACAGAAAAAAATTGTGTTTGCTTTATTACCGATCGTTGTATCGTTGTATAGTATCGTTGGTCTGATTGGTTAAAGGCGTGTCCAATTACGTGACTGAAGTGGACCTCCATTTAGTAGTTCGCCAGACTAACTGAGCAAATGAAATGCAGTGAAGGGGCGGGGAATTCCCAGACAAGTGCTCCACACTAATTTGACAAGTCACACAATTTGACAAGTTGTCTAGTGCATATAGGATCCTCTGGAGATGATATACACAGCTCATGGTCAGCAGTACAATGCGGTTGAGAGGAGCTTTTTACTTCTTTTCTTTTCATTATTTTTAATAGAAAGAAGAATTAGCGAGTCTTAAGATAAACCTCTGCAATTACAGAAAATGAAACAAACTGTGAATGTTATGTTATGAATATAGTTTTTTGCACTAGCATAACATTAATTGTGATGTGTGCTCACAATGTTCTCAGTGTTTCAGTGTTTTCATACTCCCTTATAATTGCCTGAAACCCCTACTCCGCTCCATCCATGGAGAACACAACATCACCCCACCCCACCCCAACCGATGCCTTCTTCCCCTTTCGTTTTTCAATTTCTGCCTTTTAATGTTAATGCAACGCTCAGGAAACTTGGTGCACTTCAAGGCAATTCAATTCAGCGCAGTTTAATTGAATTATGTTCTAGACAAATGGCCTTGATGGCACGACAAAGGAACACTCGTGTTGCGGAAGCACGCGCATAAACAAACAAACCGAGTGCAGAAACAATAAGCGAAAAACAATAAGCCATAATTATGAGGAATAATTACACCGGTAATCCGTTGAATACCAGCTGAGCAATTACAGGGAGTAGGTGGGGAATAAATTGGTGTGTGGGTTGTTTCGCAGGGAACCTGCTGTTCGTGGGTCTTGACAGGTGGCTTGTGGCATGGTTGTTAGGCACCCCCTGTTTTCTCTACTCTTTATCATTCTCTCCGTCTTTCTTTCTCACTCTCTTTCCGTCTGTTGGTGACTGTCGTTCTCTTTCTCTCTCCCTCTTACTCTCTCCCTCTCCAATCCCTCTTTAGCTCTCTAGGGTGTGGGATTATGGGTAAACAGCCTCACATTTGTTCACAGTTTGAAAACTGCCAGTGGTGTATTGGGTTTCAACTCCCACTAGACTGTGTGTTTGTGTTATTTTAGATGGTGTGAGTGTGTGTCCATCAAATCAGCAGATTTTGAGAACAGACCAGAGTACACGACTCATAAAAAATAGCATTAAAAGTAATCCAATTCACAAACACACACACACACACACCTCATCTGAAATAACACCCCATAAACCAATGTGCTTCAAGAAAGACTGCTAAATAGTTTTCAAAAGATGGAGGCCTTGCCTATAAACAGGCCCTCTGTTAGCAGTTAGCATAATGCTGAGATAAGCAGTTGAAATACAAAGCAGGCAGCAGATGGGCATTTAGAGTCAGATGCAGCGTTTCAGGATGTTTCACAGCACATGGTAAAAAAAGAAACACGGCACAATTTCCCAACAAATAATGCTGAACAACGAAGGAGCACTTGAAAATAAACTAGCTGACTAGTCGCAGACATACCATACATGCCCAATTATGTCTGGATGAGAGAGAACGTGTAAATACTACCTTTGGCTCACAGCGTTTTGGGTATCTGTTATCGGAGAGGGATAGGAGTTATCAAAAAATATATGTCGTGGGGTAAGGTCATTTGTGTTACACAGATAATGCTTGTTTTATCTGATATGAAGGATTATTGCGTACATGGGTTATCTGAC
Source organism: Sprattus sprattus (assembly GCF_963457725.1). NCBI lineage: Eukaryota > Metazoa > Chordata > Actinopteri > Clupeiformes > Clupeidae > Sprattus > Sprattus sprattus. The sequence continues at coordinate 37,429,392 of NC_137923.1, read as the reverse complement.
TTTGTTGCCTGCTATGATCTGGCAATCAGGAAGGACTCTGTTATCTGGTGGGATTTGGTTAGCTTGTAAGATCTGGCTATCGAAAGCAACTGGTGCTAACCTGGTATCGATCAGATCTCTCCTACTCTGAGGCGGTTTCGTTAACAGGATTAGCCACGCTCTGGACTTCATTCCCTTTTTGATTGAAGATGCTATCCCATTTTGTCTTTGTCCGACAAATTTGCCCCAGGTGTTTTTCAACTTGTCCCTGGGCGAGGAGATAATTGTCCTCTGTGATGTTCTACTACCCTTGTGAAGTTCAGTTCAGCCTTTGCCTCGTCCAGAGAGGGGCCCGCTAATATGCTAGCTAGCTGTTTGTAATTGTGGGCTAACAATTCTTTTTAGAGGCCGCTCTCCTGAAGAGCATCTCAGAACACATTGAAGGAGAACATTTCATCAGAGCTGTTGTCCTCTGGGTATTGAACCTATGACCGACCTTGCTGCGCCAGCTAAGGTAGTCAGGATCTGAGAAGAGCTTTTATAGAGGGAGGGTTTAATGTTGTGTTTTGGTGGGGGAGGGGGATTTGATTAGAGAGAGTGTTTTATTAGAAGGGAGGGGTCATGTTGTTTAGGGAGGATTGTTTGATGACACATTTTTATGAGATGTGTGTGTATGTGTGTGTGTGTGTGTGTGTGTGTGTGTAAGAGAGAGAGAGCGAGAAAGATATTTGTGTGTGTGTGTGTGTGTGTGCCACTGTGATGTGGTGTATGTGTGTATGTGTTCAGGGGGGAGTGTTTGATTAGACGGAGTGCTTTGCTCCATTGATTTTCCTGGGGGACACACACAGCGCGTCTCTGCATGACGCTGGCTTAGCCACTCCTGGATTAAGCACATCTCTCCTTTATCCACTCCTCCATCTCTCCAGTCTCTCTCTCTCTTTCTCTCTTTCTCTCTCGCTCTCTCTCTCCTGCCATCTCTTTGATCAGACGAATGCAGTGTTGTCATGTTTGGATTATTCTTCCTCTCTTTGTCGCTCTCTTTTTTTACTCTTTATCACTTTTCCACTGTCCAAGGTTCTCTCTCTACCGGGGGGGGGGGGGGGGGGGGGGTCTTAGAATCCCTTTATTATGAATATCAATTGCAAATCTGAGCCTATATCCATATTTAAAGCTTAGAACGGATTACGCCGTTCTTATTTGGATTTAAATAGACACTTCATGGTGCAGGGGTGCATACTGAACAAAGGCTCGATAAAGCATTTCTGTAATGTCTTTAGCGAAGAGTGCCGTATAAATACAATCCAATTGAATTACTGGTAATCAACCATGGGGCTAGTCTTACAGCGGATCGATGAAGGCCACTTCTTACGTACAATGTGGCCCTGGCTTTAAATGTCAGTCCATTGCTGTGAGTCATTCCAAATAGGGCGTCCATTATAAACCTTATCAATGATTTAATTAAGCTCATGTTAACCTTTATCTGTAATGTTCAAAGTGGTCGTGACTAATAATGGAGTAATTCTAGATCTGTGTTCTGTCGGCACAGAGATTCTGGTCCTGGAGTTGGATCCTGTAGTCTTTGTACTACAGATATCAGGCATCAATCTTTTACACTTTAAATAGCAGCTTTATACAAAGGTAATACACTTTGTTAGCAGCTGACAGATGGCTACTTAGTGTCTAATGATCCAAGAGGCAGATGCAAAGTTGTTGTATTTTAAGTAGTTTAATTGTCTTCCAGATCTTGCAGCGAAGTTTTCTAGCTGTCATGGTAACACACTCATAGCAAACCTCACCTATTTCAAATTAGTTAAAAGGTACGCCAAGGACAAGAACTGAAAATAACCTTCCAAACTATCCGTATAAATAGCTCACTGCCAAAGGAATGCAGCTTCTTCATCACACATTCACTAACCAAGTATTCATGAATATGAATTCGGCTCAGAGCAGCCTCCCAGAAAGCATACGGTTTGCCCTCTCTCTCCCCTGAGAAGCCATGGTTTGATAATAATAAAGTTCTTAATCTGATCTAATGCTTATCTGTTCTGTGCACTGGTTGATGACAACCATGTTGATCACGATCTGATCTGTGCTGTTTCTAATGACTGCGCGAGGCTCTGTTCTATTTCTTTCTCTACCTCCTGCTTCCTCGCTCCCTTACCCCCTGTCTCACTTCCTCTTACTCTCTCTCTCTCTCTCTCACTCTCTTTCCCCCTTTCACTCTCTCCCTCTCATACCTTCTCTCAGTCTTGCGTTTTTTTCTCCCTCTCGATCCCTATCTCTCCCTCTGTGTCTTTCTCCATCTCCCTCCCCTCTCCGTCTCTCTCTGTGGCAGCAGTGTCACGCTTCAGTCTTTATGTGTCGAGCGGAGCTGCATGTTGGGCCTGTGAGTGGGGCTTAGTTCAGCAGCCAGCCGCTAAATGAGGACAAAATGAGACGAGCGAAAAGCAAAAGAGCTCAGCTCTGACTGCCTCCCTCCACCGGGAGGACCACTCCTCTGCCTGCTCCCATTCCTCTCCCTCACTTCTCTCTCTCTCACACACACACTCTCTCTCTCACTTCTCTCTCGCTTCTCTCTCGGTGACTTCTCTTGCTGGCTCTCCCTCCTCTAACCATTCTGTCTTCCCTCTTTCCTTGTGTTTCATTTTCACTTCCTCCAGTTATTTCACTTCTCTCTTCATTTCTTCCCCTCTCTCTCTCTCTTCTCTCTCTCTCTTTTCTTTTCTCAACCATTGTCTTCATTGCTTCCTCCCTTAATTTCGTCAACTTCTTTCACATTTCCTCTGTCTGAGCCGTGAACGTGCGGAGGTGTGTAAATCAGGTAGTCTGGCATAGCTGTTCAGGCTGATTCCCGACTGTGGCGGAGGTGCGTTTTTTTCTAAAAGAATGCTTGGGCGTGCAGGAGGCCAAATGTAATTATCTTTAAACGGAGCAGCCCCGCCAACCTCCGCTCGCCACTCGCCTTCAGCTCCCACAAATTACCCATGCTGCTGCAGGGCAGAGTGGGCGCCTTGGCGTGAGTAACTGTTGCCGCGTCACTCAGGCCTGGCGGCAAACGAGGTGGCCGCTGAGCACTCCGTCCTCCCGCATTCTATTGCCCCCCACCCACCCCCCCAAAACCAAATGTACTCCCCCCTCCCACCTCCTCGTAGCACTGCCAGTGCCTGAAAGGGCTTTATTAGCATGGCAGAAGAGCCCCAGGGTTCCGGGGCTTTTAGAAGGGAAGCGGGTATAAAAGGGCTAATTCAGTGCTAATTACTGCCATTGCAAGTAAGAGTGGAGGAAAAACAGGAAAAGAAAAAAGAGAGGGCAGGAGGGAGAGAGAGAGGGATGGAAGGAAAGAGTGAGTCGGGAAATGAAAGAGGCTGAGAGATGAAAAGAAATTGGGAGATGAGGTAGAGAGAGGAAGAAGGAGGGAGAGAGGGTGAGAGCGTGAGGTGATAATAACTTTGGCTTTGAAATATGCCATGTTCTCTTACCTTTCATCCCTTCTAGACCTCCTTTCCACCCACTGCTGCACCCACACCTCGCTCTGCATCTCCACGTGCGAAAGTCACTGTTGCCCATTACCCATTGGGCGACAAATGTGTGTGTCGCACTCTTATCTACAACACCTCTCCTTGTCTCAAGCATCCGCCAAATTCTGTCCCGCTAAAAAGGTTCCCGGCATGCAGGGCCAGCACCTGGGAAACCTCAGGGATCACAGCCTGAGCAGCAGAGTACATCTAAAACAGAGTAAAGTACGACTTCTACAACAACATGACTGAGGTCCCAGTGCTGCCATGAAAGAGTGTGCTGGGCAAAGGACTGAAATAGCAACCTCACATCGACTCATTTAGCATTCTGTACATCTGAAAAAGCCCCCTGCTCTCCTGCATTCAGTGGGGCATTTATAAACAGGCACATTCGGGGGCACCTCCACTCTGCCTCAGTGAAGTAGATGGAGCTCAGGTAAGTAGCTGGAGACTAGCGCACATAATCACGATCCAATATGAGGTCCACAGAATCCAGGCCAAGCTCGTGCTGCTTCTCAAGGTTAAAACATCATAACATCGTTGTTTGATAGCAGAGTTTATAAGGTGCTAAAGTTGATGGTGCTGCATTTACAGTACTTGTTGTTACTGTGTGTGTGAGTATTGGGGGTGGGGGGGGGGCATTCTGTTAGCTTTTAGCGCCATGGTTCTAGTGGACCAGGTGGGTGTACAGGAGCTTTTAACGTGCAGCTTGACGAGCGAGTGCCCTTCACAAGGTGACGCTCAAGTGGACTAGGGGGAGGTGGCAGGAAGTGCTTCAAATGGGCACCACAATATGTCTCATCTTTCCCTCTTTCCCACCCACCTCTACCCTATCACCTTTAACCCCTAACCCCCCCCCCCGTTCCATCTCCTTCCTTCCCACTCTCCCCACCCCCTCACATCAGCACCACTCTCTCCACTACCCCCACTCTCTTCTCTTAATCCACCTCACCCATTACTGACTTCTCGTTGCTTCCTACTGGGTTTCACACACAACAAAGCACCTCACAGCACTGTGTTCTGTACTGTAAGTGTACTCCTGATTGGTGGCTGCTGGCTGGCTCTGGGGTTTCGAGTGAAATATTCCAGTGATTAGGGTCCTGTGGAGCTGGCGGCAGGCACGTGTCATAGATCTCGGCATGGTCATCGCGACGGCCATTACCGTGGTGCACACTAAGGCCACGAGCGCAGCGATGGCATGCTGGGCTGGCACTCATCGCCTCTCCATCACTGTGACCCTGTCAGCCGCCAGTGAGCAGAGAAACGTGGGACAGGTGGCTCGAGTTTTTGTGTTGCTATTGCATTTGTGGACGAAGGCTTTAAAGGGGCTATACGTAAACCTAACTAGCTGTCGCAAAGCGAGCTAAATGATATAATACTCCCCAGATTGAGGGAGGTTTATCACTATGTCTGCATCCTCTTCCTTCGCAGAAGTAAACACAAAGTTTGGCCAAAGAGGCTAGAGGCTATATATAGCATGAAAACATTTATATGATTGAAAGATATCTAATATTAGTGTCTCCATCAACATCATTTATATGTATATGGTTAGGGATGGGAACCGAGAACCGGGTCTTGTTTAGACCCGGTTCCCAATGAGCCGAATCTTTGGAATCGTTAGCCAAATTCATAACCGGGTCTGTTAACGGGTCTCTGTGCCGTTTGCGCATGCGCGAACTCATGCGCGACTAATAAAGTCAGAACGCAGCAGAAATGGCAACTCGACAGAAGCGATCTAAAGTGTGGCTTTATTTCACCCGAACGGATGCGAACACGGTCACTTGTAACCTCTGTAAAAAAATGTATTTCCTCAAAGGGAGGAAGTACATCTACCATGAATAAGCACTTGAGCACACATGGTATAACATTACAAGAATGTCATGTTTTCGATACCAGCAGCAGCTCAACTAACGTCGGCCCTTCATCCCTTACTTGCCAAGGTAAACTCCTCAAAATGTTTTATCATAAGTCATAACGGTGTTACTCGTGTGTTATCAGCAAACGTTTGCGTTTTCGTGTTAACCGTAACTAAACTTAGCATTGAATTGCTTAACAGAATGGGCGATGTTGGACATTGTCATATATTATATATAACTTACATAACTAGGCTAGCATAACTGTATAATCTTCAATTTTCAACCGTTGGCTAGAGGCAGGGGCAGTGCTTGCCTCCCCTCTGTTGGTCCTAGGGTAGGGTTAGGCTGTACAAAAGACTCCGTTAATAAGCAAGCAACGCGTGCAGCTCCCTCAGTTTGACAGTTCGATATGGATAAGTTTCTCGTAGCCAATTCAGTGGCAGCAATAGCTAAGTGTTAAATATACTGAGTGCCTAGTTTGTACATGATACAAGTAATTGTGTTTCAGTACGTTATTGTGTTTGTAGTGGACTCTACATTGCTATTAGAAGCGTTTAGCATAATAGTTCGCTATTAGCAATACAACCAAGCAACCTACAAGAAAATATACAGTCCTTTACCTCAATAACAAGGGCTGTATGTCAGATCAGAAAATTCAGCTATTTTGTTAGTGCCATTTTTTTCATTGTGCAAACCAGCGTTCGCTCTATAAATAATCTCCATTTCCATCCAATTAAGCTGATGATGACGTTCTAAATCAGACGGGCTCAGAGGCTGCTAGTCTGTCATCGTTACAGGCTGCAGTTAGTACGTCTTCTGTAAGGCGCATTGTTATTTGTATGAATGTTTATATTAAACAGAACACATTTTATTTAAGTTATGTAAGTTTTATTTAAATGTGTATGTAAACATTCTAGAAACTTACATAAAAGAACATTAATGTAAAAAACCCGTTTGTGCTCTTTTTTCGCCCCTTAACAAATTATAAGAATCGTTAAGAGAATCGATAAGGAATCGGTTCGATAAGCAGGAATCGATAAGGAACCGGAATCGTTAAAATCTTATCGGTTCTCATCCCTATATATGGTATGTTAACCTAGTCAGCTACCTGTTGATACTAAATACAGGATTAATCAAGCACTCTGAAAATGGATTTAGGCCCTGAAGTTCAAAAATTCAATTACATTTCTCCACGAATAAACAAACAACTGTCATTACTTTAGCCTGCGATTTAAGTGGTTAAAAACACTATTCCTGACACTGGGGCTTATGCCAGTGACAACATCCTTGCTATGCTTTGGTGTTTCACTACATTGACTCACTATGGTACAAAGTGTTATTATGAGATAGAGTAGGCTGGGGCTAGCTGGTAAGCATACTAATGTAGTTAACTTTAAATTCTTACATATAGCACATTTAAAGGATGGCTAGATAATTTAAGTGCATATAGTATGTGTACATCCACAACTGTGTGTGGGTAAAAATAGCTTTGCGTGGAAGTGGAATACCTTGGTTCTGATACTTTTATGGTTTTGCCCCAGGGTAATTTAAAACATCATGTTAACATACCATCCTGTAACTTTACACTATGCCCAAACATACTTTTCTCATCTGACAGCTGCAAATGAACAGAGCCCTGTAGGATAGGTAGCTTCATTGTTTTTTGTCGTTGTTGTTATTTTCATACTAAATGTACGGATGTAAGGATGTAAGAATGTAAGGCTGTCTTACTACCTTCCCTCTCTTAAATGAGAGAAGCAAGGACTGTTCGAATTCCCGTATTTTTTTTTCTTCAGGTTTATAAGATACCTTTAAATACGTCATACAACGGTCATTTTTCAAGACACCATCCATGTAGCCTTTATGATGTCTATTACCCACAAACTTGTGCGCCACCACCGTCCGGCAACTGCAAATTGTAAACAAAGATGGCGGACCAAACTCTGCTGAAGGTCGTCTTTTGTATGTTAATGTACATTTTTCAGCGTTTTCGTGCTTAGATTTTTCAAAAGTTCTCACGCAAGACAGCTGTCTTGACAAGAATCCGAACAGGGCCCAAGGCTCAGCCAAACCTTTGAAGAGAGCTAAATATTTTAAGAGCATCTGTGCTATTTGCATCCACAACTTGTGGATTTCAGGGTAAAATTGTTTTGCATGGAAATAGTGGAATATCTTTACTTCCCAGTATCATCTCCTGAAACTTAAAGAAAAGTCTGATATAATGGTTTTGACCCAAAGTCTTTAAAACCTTTAAAACAATTATGTTTACAATTAACCAATACCAATTATCTAACAATACACTATGCACAAACATAGCTACCTATTTTATCATACAGCAATTTCCTTAAAAACATATAGCATTCGAAAGACCATATCAGATAATGATATCCTGCAGAAAATATCAACTCTGTATGCTTTTGGTTGGAGTAAGTGAAAAATGTAATTCAGTGAAAAATCGTTGGAGTTCCCCATTATGAATATCTCACACGGGTTAACAATTCATCTGTGGACTGGAGGGTGAAAAGGAGGTAATCAACAGCTATGTGGAGAAGGACATTTGTCAGTGTCTTCTACAGACCATATTAGATTCCCCATTCACAGTGGAGGTCTATGCTTTCATGTTGTCTGTATTATTATCATCAGTATTTGTATTATTATTATTATATTATTATTTATTATTTTTTTAACTATTATTATTTTTTATTTTATTTTATATATATAAATATACACTTTATATTTATAATTTCGAACATGTCTCTCCAACAATGCTGTTGAGGAAAAAGTTCCCTTCTGCACCCTAGTGTGGTTTAGGGACGTCCTCCAATTAGGCCTAGAGCGATATTTGCCTATATAAGGGCTTATCTTTTTAGTGAATGTTTACACTGAAGATAGTCTGAATGTAACTTAAAAACATTCTGCTCTTCAAAGGGTAGCACTCTCTAGTTTATTTTTCACTTTCACAATGTATGAAAACCCTTTTTTTCTTTATGTATTAGACGTCTACTACTCTCTGCATCAGTATTTGATGGTGTGCAAGTTCTTTTTGGATTGACTGATACATACACGATGGAGTCTGTCCCAGATCTGTCGAACCCACGCTAGATTACAATACAAAGAGTCTGCAGCGGCAGCCATTTTGGAAAATTGATAGGAAATCCATAAAAACCTCCCTTTCCTGTTGAATCTGATGACATTCACATCTTCTCTCGATCTGCCTTCAATCTGTCGTCATCATTACCCTTTCAAACATCCTTCTCATTTGCTCTCTCTCTCTCTCTCTCTCTCTCTCTCTCTCGCTCCACCACGCACTTGTACGAATGTATGTATGAATGTATGTATGAGCATAATCCTGTATGTCCATATAATGAAGCGTGCGTTCAGTGTACTCCCCCCATCGCTTAGACTCGCTGCCTCAGCATGATGGCTGGCTAATACATACCGACGACGGAGGGAGGGCTGGCCAGCTTCTGCGCTGGATTTGTGGGGTGTCAGCGCCCTCATGCATATTCCAGACGCCGCGCTCGTATGTTAACGAAGCGAGAGGATGACGAGAGACGGCCTTCACCACTCCCCGCCGCTCCCTCGCTCCCTAACGACCTGTCCGTCAAACTCCTCCAAGGTCTCCTCTCATCTGTCCGGAGAAATCTTGCCCCGTATCAATCAACGGCCCAGTCGCTGGTGCCGCCAAGGCATCTCACAGGCTTGATAATCGAGTGTAGATCAAAACTGCAGCTGGAGCGATCAATCAGGCAGACTAACCGAAAACCGAAACATCCACCCTGGCACCCTTGATTGGCCTGGTCTTGACAAAGCTGCTTCATTTAGGGGGTAGAGGGGTGGGATGGGATGGGATGGGAAGTGTTAGCACCTAAATTCGACCCCCCGACCGCTCTGTCTGTGACTTCCCTGATGCCATCCGATGAGTGTGTGTGTGAGGGGGCCTGTGTCAGAGCCTGAGTGTAATTTAGAATTAATGGGATGGTAAAACTTTTAATTCAAAAGTGCAGCCTTGGGGACGGACGCATTTGCATACAAATGAACACAATTTCCTGTTTGTTCTGTATGCAAATGCCAGAGCGGGAGAACATGCAGGGCGCTTGGCAGAGATGGGAGCACTTGTGTGTGTGTGTGTGTGTGTGTGTGTGTGTGTGTGTGTTTGTGTGTGTGTGTGTGTGTGTGTGTGTGTGTGTGTGTGTGTGTGTGTGTGGGTGTGTGTGTGTGTGTGTGCGCGTGTGCGTGTGTGTGTGTGTGTGTGTGTGTCAGTGAGTGTGTGTACCACGATACCAGGAGAAGGGCACCCAACTGAGTGCCTGTGACAAACCCCCACTGTGACCCACCGGGTCCCCTGGGTCACGACCTTTCCTTTCCCCCCTAATCAAAGAAAACACAAAGGTGACTTTTTCCTGAGCGCTGAAACAAAACAAGGAAAAAACACACAAAATGAGAAGGAAAGACAGAAACAAAGGAAATCTGCAGGTTTCAGACAAAAAAACTAACGTTGCCCTTCTCTGGGGCAGAGGACAAAATGTGTTTTTTTTTCCCTTTCTCTCTTGGCTCAGTTGTTTAATCCGAGCATTAACATTCTCGTCCTGTTGCGGCCTTCTTGTGTGGGAAGTATGACCTTCCATTTTGGCTCTCCTCCCCTGACTCTCGCCTGGTCAAGGAATGCCACACCATCCCTCTCCCCCTCTCTCCTGCAGTTGCAGTGTCAAAATCCTCACCCAGGCACCAGTGCGAATGACATCACGGTTGCAAAAAAAAACATAAAATGAGATGAGAAGAAGAGGGAAGACACCGGGGCACGAACTGACAGCGAGGCGCAATTAATTACCGTGGCGACGGCAACGTTAAACATCAGTGCAGAGGCAGTGACAGACGAGATGAGCTGCAAGGAAAACAAACTAGCGGCTCGTTAAATTACTGGCACTCCTGCCAGCTGGAACCTGATCCAGAAGTATTGTTTAATACACTGTGTGGGCGCCTGCTGAGAGAGAGGTGCTTTGATTTCTGTTCAGTGTTTTTTGAAGGAGCTGTTTGTTGATGAAGAGATGCGAAGAACACACAATCAAGTGCAGCGGAGTCTAGGAATAGTTTGCTTACAGCTACGCTAACGCTAACATGATGTGCTTTAAGCATGCAGTCCAGACCTATAGAACAGAATTCCCAGACACACACACACACACACCTACGAACACAAAATGCACGCAATTATACAGACTCTTTCTCTCACACACACACATACACACACACACACACACACACATACAGAATGAGAGAGAGACAGATAGAGGAAAAAAGAGAACTCAAACTCAGCTTTTGTTGCTGGTAGACAGCAATTTGATTCTCTCAACACAAGATGGGGTCAATTCTCGAAGACAAACACTCCTTTGGGGATGATATCTGTAAACACTGGACATCCACTCGCTCTCTCTCACACACACACACACACAGACACACACACAGACACACACACACTGTAATACCTATAGAACCAGCTTTAATTACAGCACTTATGATTGTGATGGCCCATGGCCGAAACACAACACCGCCACCCAGCCACCCATTAAACTGCCTCAGGAGTATCAGCTGTCGCCGTGCCGACCCGTACACTCAGGGGTGACACAGCACTTTCAGACCCAGACGCCACGGCCACCAGGGACCCATCTCTCATCCGACCACAGGACAGGATACACACACCACTCACACACACCACACACGGGGGCCGACTGTGAATGTTAAGGAGCCTGGGAGATGTGAGAAGGGTTGTCTGCGTCTCCTGCCCTCCTCCTGCTCCTCCTCCTGCTCCTCCTGAAGGAGCTGCTCATGCTGGCTGCCAGTACAGTAAAAGATTCTGGTCCTCTCCCCTCCTCTCCGTCCCCCTCTCGACCGTGTGAATAATTACATCAGGCCGTTATTTAATTAATCAGGTGTTTACACCAACATTAAATTAACCTGTTCTCTGTCGCGTGAAGCAGACGCACCCGCTCAATAATCATCCACCTCCCCGTAGCACACTAGCCAGGAGGAGTGTACTCTATCATCGGAGCCTCACACACACACACACACACACTCGCACACCCACACACACACACACTAGACACACACACACACACACAGTAGACACACACAAACACACACACACACACACACACACACACACACACACACATATATATATATATACAGTACTGTGCAAAAGTTTTAGGCAGGTGTGGGAAAAATGCTGTAAACTAAGAATGCTTTCAAAAATGGAAGTGTTAACAGTTTATTTTCATCAATTCTTCATAAATTAACAAAATGCAGTGAAGGAACAGAAGAAAATTCTAAATTAAATCAATATTTGGTGTGACCACCCTTTGCCTTCAAAATAGCATCAATTCTTCCAGATACACTTGCGTAGTTTTTGAAGGAACTCGGCTGGTAAATTGTTCCAAACATCTTGGAGAACTAACCACAGGTCTTCTGTGGATGTAGGCTTCCTAAAATTCTTCTGTCTCTTCATGTAAACCCAGACAGACTCGATGATGTAGAGATCAGGGCTATGTGGGGGTCATACCATCACTTGCAGGACTTTCTGTTCTTCTTTAAGCTGAAGATAGTTGTTAATGACATTGGCTGTATGTTTGGGGTTATGTTCCTGCTGCAGAATACATTTGGTGCCAATCATACGCCTCCCTGATGGTATTGCATGATTGATTAGTATCTGCCTGTATTTCTCAGCATTGAGGACACCATTCATCCTGACCAAATCTCCAACTCCACTTGCAGAAATACAGCCCCAAACTGGAAAGGAACCTCTACCATGCTTCACTGTTGCCTGCAGACTCTCATTATTGTACCTCTCTCCAGCCCTTCGGCGAACAAACTGCCTTCTTCTACAGCCAAATATTTCTAATTTTGACTCATCAGTCCAGAGCACCTTCTGCCATGTTTCTGCACCCCAGTTTCTATGTTTTCGTGCTTAGTTCAGTCACTTGGCCTTGTTTCCTTGTCGGGGTAGAGCTTTTTGGCTGCAACTCTTCCATGAAGACCACTTCTGGCCAGACTTCCCCGGACAGTAAATGTCTGTACCTGGGTACCACTGGTTTCTGCCAGTTCTGAGCTGATGGCACTGCCTGACATCTTCCGATTTTGAAGGTAAATAAGCTTGATGTGTTTTTCATCAGCTGCATTAAGTTTCCTTGGCTGACCACTGCGTCTACGATCCTCAACGTCTTCTTCAAAAGAGCTTGAATTGCACATTTTGAAACCCCTGTCTGCTTTGAAATCTTTGTCTGGGAGAGACCCTGCTGATGCAGTATAACTACGTTGTGTCTTGTTGCTGTGCTCAGTCTTACCATGTAAATGGAAACAAAATAAACATTTATTGTTTAAATTTTTCAAAGCATTCTTAGTTCATAGCATTTTTTCACACCTGCCTAAAACTTTTGCACAGTACTGTATATATATATATATATATATATATATATATATATATATATATATATATATATACGTATATACTTACACACACACACACACACACACACACACACACACACACACACACACACACAAACACACACACAGAGCTGCACACACTACCCTGTACACTTATACACACACATGCAGGCACATTCACCACTCACTCCCACTTACACACTGGCCCCCCTGCACAACTACCCAAAGATTACTTTGGGAAATTGAAAACTAACATCACAGAAGACACAGACACTTTTCACATGACTCTGTCATCAAGCACTCAAATTGTACACCCAGATTTATTCATTGTTTCTGCCATTATTTGTATTTCAATCAGAGACCTGTAAGTGTGTGTGTGTGTGTGAGAGTGTGTGTGTGTGTGTGTGTGTGTGTGTGTGTTTCCTCATCTAGCCTGAGTGTTATCCTGTTCATTAAATCCCCAAACTAGGGATGTCTGGGCACACACAGCTCGACTGACACGTCAGATAAAATCAAGGCCTCCCTACCTTCTCCTCCTCTCCTCTGCCAACCTGCCCACCCCTCCACCTCACCCCACGAGCCAATCATTTTGAAGTGCTAAAGATCTCGGACCCACACCATTGGTCCAGCCTGGCTTGGCACATTCCGCATTCACGTCCTGGCTGCGAGCCTGATTAAATCTGTATTTAATTGGATCAAATCTAGTCGTGATGGAGCGTTCCCCCTGGCGTTTAACCTGCAGTCCTCTGTCAAGAGAGAGAGAAAAAGGGAGAGGGAGAGAGGGGGGTAGAGAAGGCAGGGGAATTCACAGGCAAGGAAATGAATACCAATGATAGCCGTTGCTAATCGCTTGCTCACGGGGCAGAGGGCCACACCTGCTGGACTGGTATATTGGTTAAATGGTGGTGCTGGTTGGGATGGTTAGTAGCACAAATGGCCATTGTGTGAGGCTCCCAATCCACTAGCACAAGGAACTGAACATCTTGAACTGATATTTTTTATAACTGTGTTGCCGTAGCAGAGTCATGAGTAGCTTTTTGAAATCTATTTTTAATATTCTCAACTGGCATTCAACTAACCACTGGGGTCACTTTAAATATCACCTGTAGCTATTACACCAGAAACTATTCTATATAAAGCGACCTAGACTTTACATTACACAGTTATGAGTAACACACTAGTGTAGGTATTAGAGTGGGACACCTATATGTACCACTCTGAACAGTAGACCTGCATTATTATTTATTACCTAGAGAGGGAGGGGAAGTAGACGCTCGACAGTGGTAGGGGGAGTGGAGAGTCATCTGTGCTTTGAGTAGTGAGCAGCACTAGTGTGTCACTTCATACAGTTTGGTAAAATAAAAAGTCCCCTGTTCTAAGGCAACTGCCTATGAAGGCAACCAAATTGGTGTGTGTGTGTGTGTGTGTGTGTGTGTGTGTGTGTGTTTGAGTCTATTCTCTGTGCCCTTGAGTGTGCACTGTGTGCATGGGGCATATGGTGTGTTCTCTGACCTCTGTCTTGACTGAGCCGACGCAAAAGCTGTGGAATCTGGGGCAGTCTTCACCACATAATGTGAAGGCAGAAGGAATCTTTCATTCATAACATTTATTAGGCCTACAGCTTACTATCCTCAGGAAACAAGATCCCCATGCATGCAAGGGACAAACACACACATGTGCGTATGCACCCCCCCCCCCCCCCCCCCCCCCTAATTTGATAGGTGCACAACGAGGGGTTCACTGGAGCACATTGGGTAATTTCATAGCATGCACACAGACCTAAACACCCTCTGACCTTCGCCTCATTTGGGTGAGTGTGATCAAAAAGGGAGTCGTTTCATGTAAATTGTTTTCAAAGTCTGGCCGGAAGCATAACATTGACCACTGATTAAATAAATTGGCCTATCATTTAACTCAACAAAATATATTACCAAATGGCTATGCAGAAAATGCGGTTTGCAGTTATCTAGCGTATGCAGCACAGACAGTGAATACAGTAACCCAGTATCATTTATCAGGCCCCTTGGTAATGCAACACAAAAAGTCAGACACAAAAGTAGTATTTGGCTCACTCAGGTAAGATCACTGATCAATGCCTTGTTCTCCCATTTACTGTTTTAAAATAGCTTAATGTCTTTAGTGTATTGGCAATGAAGATAGGCCTAAAGTAAGAAGAAGAGCAACATCTCTGTCTTTTTTTTGTATTTCACAGAATAGTACTCAGTCAGTTTAGACCACTGATCAATGCCTTGTTCTCTTATTTACTCTTCTAAAATAGCTAATGTCTCTCGGTGTAGAGGCAAAGAAGATAGGCCTAAGGTAATGGGAATGGGATACAAATGGGATCATTCTGTAAATCTTACTTTAATTTCCACTGTTCATTTGGCCTCAATATATATTTTATTTATTAATTAAGTTATTTATTTTGCAAATACAGGCACACAAGTTGACATTTCACAGCGGGTCTGGTCGGTCCATGTTCAGTAATGTTGCTTGAATTAGTCGTACCAACCACAGGAAGCTGTCAGTGAGTCAGTGTTGTGCAATAATCGCCATCGTCATATGATGATAGCCTATAATTATAATTATTCAATGTCTGCATGATGTAGGAGGCCATAATCATAGACAGCCTGGTCAGATGCTCAGAATACATTTCCTGTAAGTCATTTCCAAATTTCAAATCTATCTCATTAGCCTATATGTTCTGCATAAAAGCTATTGCGAAATTTAGAATGCAATCAAATTATTACAGAAAGATGAATTGAGGTGAATTTCCTTTCCTGTTCTTCAACATTACACAACTCCTCTCTCTGATTTATGGCTTGCTGGTGTCCTGGTTTGCTTTGAACTTGAAGGGGAATCTTGCTTCCATACGTGTTTATTAGGCCCATATGCCTATATGTTAAAAAATGTGAGGATCACGGCACTATGTACAGCTTTGCTAACATGCGTTTAAACATGCACTGCACTGATGTCTGTAGGACTTGACCGAATGATAAGTGGCTTGGCATTCCAGCACTTAAGAACATATGTTGGTATGAATTCAACCACACGCCCACAAATTAATATGCCACCTCATCTGTCCCACCAAACGTTTTGCGCTAGTCTATCCTCCTATGAGCGCGTGTATGCAAATAACAATTGTCCTCGACTCCTCCCTTTGATGTTGCGCCATTTGAGCTCTATTATCATGTCACACGGGTGACAACAGACTGCTCATTGCCCTCTCAATTAGGACCCACAGCCACAAACAGGATTCGTCTCACAGAGCACAACAAAACAATAATCAGACAAGAGTTTAGACAGTGCAGATCCACCCGAAGCATTTATCCTGGAAGAGGCACAAATACACACTGCTACCCATCAGCGTCCAGCCGTCCTCTGCCAACTGAAGTGTGTGTGCATGGCAGTAAGCCCTAATCAAGCCTGAAATGTGTGGGCTTTGAATCATCACAGTCATTAACATTAACTCAAAAATTAGCATTAACATTCACAAAAGGGCCTTGATTTTTGTTTCCGTCTGTGTGTGTGTGTGTGTGTGTGTGTGTGTGTGTGTGAGTGTGAGTGTGTGTGTCTGTGTGTGTGTGTCTGTGTGTGTGTGTGTGTGTGTGTGTGTGAGTGAGTGTGTGTGTGTGTGTGGTCTGTGTGTGTGTGTGTGTGTGTGTGTGTGAGTGTGTGTGTGTGTGTGTGTGTGTGTGTGTGTGAGTGTGTGTGTGTGTGTGTGTGTGTGTGTGTGTGTGTGTGTGTGTGTGTGTGTGTGTGTGTGTGTGTGTGTGTCCAGGCTGAATAATAATGCCGGTTGTCACAGAGCATTAACCTTTGGAACGGGCGGAATCGTGAGTGCTCCCATTATAATGGCACGTTAATGTGGCTAATGGATGCTTGCGGGCGAGCACGAGGACGAGGGAGGGAGGAGGGAGGGAGGGGCGGCGCGGATGATGACTCAGCGACACCCCAAAGCATCGTGGGAGGAGAGACAGACATTGCCTGATGCTCCCTCCGACACCTCACGCCTGCAGCCTTTACAGGGCCCCAGCGCCTGTCAATCAAGCTGTCTGAGCTTCAAGCGTGAGCTACATAGTACATACGCACGCAAGAAGGCTTCAAAGATACTACTTCTAAATAACAAGCATTTAGCACAACCTTTTTAGTGGCTCTGCAAGGAGTAGTGCGCTATCATAAGACGTACCCTCCAAACCTCTTCTGAGTGAAATGGGTAACGTTGCAGCAATGCTAAAATACATTGTACAGTATTGTACAGTAAAGACCAAATTGTGGTTGTGACAAACTACACTGTTCCGGTGGGAAACCATCCTCTATTCCCTCATTGAAAGAGGCAGATGGGATTTTTGAACTGGGGGGGACGCTAACATTTTTTAAACGTTATTTTACTAATGATTGTCGCCTTACGTAGGGAGAGTGGTGGGGGCGGATCAGGGTCACTATGAATCTGGGGGGGACATGTCCCCAGTGCTATCTGCGCCCCTGCCTTCAGGCTGGAAAATGGACGGAGGACATTTGTGCAACGGGACCATCACTCCAGGCTAGGCCCTGGTCTGGGTGTAGGGGATGGCAGTAGGTTCTTTGATTTAACTGAACTCCACAAGATTGCATTAACATCTGCATTAGCAAGTGCAGTAAGCCTTCCATTGCACTCCAGTGTCTGTGCTGTACAGAGCCAGCACAAAAAGTAATACTTATATGAAACAACCATAAGGCAGGAATTCTATCAGAAACCATACTTGACACGGACAATAACAATATTGTGCTGTCATAGAACAATACTTGACATGAAAACACTTCCTCCTGCTCTTCCTGTCTGCTTGAGGTCCGCAAGGGGAATATATATGAACAGATCATTTTTCATCACTTGACATGCAAAGCATGGCGCTGTGTGAAAATATCTGTTGCTAAAAGAGCTGTCAGACTGTCTCCTTTCAGAAAACCCATTGTGTTTTTCCCCCCGATCGTGGCTCATCTTGAAAAGCATTTGGCTTTTGCAGAATGACCTCACAGGTGCTAATTGTCCATGCTAGGAGTCATAGACGCAATAGATTGGTCATCTCTGGCAATGCTTGGGCCAGACATTGATCTGGGTTCCATTATCTGGGTATTGTCGAGGATGAGCGCCTGGGCTAAACGGCTGCATGAGAGAGTAGTATGACTTCATTAGTTACCGGTGAGCATGAGCACAGACTATAGATCCACTTGCTCTCGACTTAGAGATGTGACTAATTGCCTGATTTATTTGTATGTGTGCGTGTGTGTGTGTTTGCATATGTGGATGTGTGTGTCGACATTTATTGTGTGTGTGCATGTGTGTGTGTGTGTGTGAGTGTATGTATACACAATACTATGTGAGTGTGTGTGTGTGTGTTTGTATGTACCGTATACACAGTTATGTGTGTATGTGTGAGCATGTGCAGTGGTGTGTGTGTTTGCAGGGGTGTGTGTGTGGCTTATGTATATAAATATATGGGGTATATGTGGATGTATATGTCAACATTTATTGTGTATGTATATGTGTGTGCGAGTGTATGTATACAGAATACTATATGTGTGTGTGTGTGAGCATATGTGTCAACATCTGTTGTGCTTATGTGTTTGTGTGTGTGCGCGTGCGCACATGTGTATGTGTGTGTGTGTGTGCGCGCACATGTGTATGTGTGTGTGTGTGTGTGTGTGTGTGTGCTTGCATGCATGTGGTAAGGGTCATACAGCAGAACTGCCTTAAATCACAGTTGTAGCTGGCGAGTGTCCACACGCGGGTGACTCTGATTAGGAGAGTGCATTAGCATACGCGTTATCGAGCGCCTGCCAGCCTGTCTGCCTGCCCTGCTGCAGGTCCACTGATTGTTTATTTAAGAGAGAGAGCGTGGCAACGAGGGCTGTGTGTGTCTTCTGGTCGGGGGGGGGGGGGGTTGGAAAGGTCTCAGGGATGACAGGAAGGCTACATCCACCCCCCACCCCCTCCCCGTACTCTCCTTGGCACCTGTCTGGGGGTCTTTTATACCAGGAGAGGCACTCTGGGCACGCTGTCTATATTTACATTAGGTCTTTAGTTAGAAGAAAAAAAGGGTCCATACATTCATAGTTCTACCACAAGGAACCTCATGGGATTCTCACAGGGAACCTTTATTTCATTTAAGGAACCCTGCCCTCAGTGGGCCTTCCTCTAACATCCACCTGGGATTCGTGATGTTAATGTCATGGGTGTTTATTGAAGAGATAGACCCACTGGCTCCCCATTTAGCTCCATACCCCCCGATACTGGGACATTATCTAAGGCAGTGGGGTGTACCCAGCCAGTCTGGGTCTGTGTCCTTGTCTTTAATTTGAGCGCCACAGTCTCTTGTGTCTGTGAGTCCATCTCTGTCAGCCATCTCTTTCTCTCTCTCTCCCTGTCTCTCTCTCTCCCCCGTTCCCCCCACAAGTCTGTCCTGGGAGGAGAGTGAACAGGGAGACCTGTGCAGCATCTGAAACGAGCGACGCATTGCTGATGAATAATACATGTGCCGATAGATTGCTGATGAGTTTCTAATGAGGAGGTGTGTGTGTGTGTGTGTGTGTGTGTGTGTGTGAGAGAGAGAGAGAGTGAGATAGAGAGTTTGTGTGAGAGATTTTCAGTTTCCTCTGTGTTTGCCTATGTGTGTGTTAACTAGGTGTGAGTATGTGTGTGTGTGTCTGTCTGTGTGTGTGTCTGTCTGTGTGTGTGTGTGTGTGTGTGTGTGTGTGTGTGTGTGTGTGTGTGTGTGTGTGTGTGTGTGTGTGTGTGTTTTTGTGTGTATGTGTGTTGGGGGCTGCTGATGAGCTGCAATTTATTTATTCGTTTTTTTTTACGGCTCTAAAAAATGCGAAAACCACTCAACCCACACGTGAGGCATACTAATGGCACCTCAGCACCATATCTCCCCGTCAGCGCACAAGGGCCAGTAATCACACTGAAATGAGAACAAAAATATAAATGTGCTTTTTAAAGCCAGACCCCAACCTGTTCGTCCCCCTCCACAGAAAAAGAGATCACCCAATCTGCAAGGAGTGTGGATGAATACACACCCACACACCCACACACACATTAATCACGCAACCAAATGCAAACCCATTCCCCCCCCCTCCAAAAAAAAACAGCCCTATCCTAGACCGTTCCATCAGACTATTCCCAGCTCTGTATGAAGTTGTTGCCGAGGGAGACAGAGACAGCAGGGCTCAGGGGTACGGACTGCAGGGGAGTCTCACAGGTCTACCTCTTACTCCTCCTGCTGCAGGGCCCCTGTCTGCCTCACCTGACAAAACACACAACTGGAGGCCCCCAGGCTAGTACGGAAGACACATACACACACACACACACAAAATCCATACACACTCACAAACACAAAAACAAACACTAGAACCCATACACACAAAATGACACCCACACCCACACCCACACCCACACACACACACACACACACACACACACACACACACGTACACACATACACACAGACGCACGTACACACGGTTGTAATTCAGGCCTCTGCTGTGGCTCTCCAACACTAATGTTAGAGGATTTGGGGAATTAGAAATGGCTTCTTTCCTTCCCTTCTCTCTCCTCGCTCTCTCCATCTCTTCACAATCTCTTCATCTTCACCTGTCCTGTCTTGCGCCATCCCATGCAGGCAGAATTGCTCTCGCTGCTGTTTGCTGTCATCCAAGACATGGCCGCTTGTATATGGTTGTGTGTTTCTATCTCACATTATAACAAGCTCTCTCTCTCTCTCTTTTCTCCCTCTCCCTCTCTCTATCTTTCTCTCTGTCATGCTCACATTCTCTTGCACTGTCTTGCACCATTTCTATCAAATACTCTCTTTCTCTCTCGCTCCTCTTTCCCTCTCTCTGTTCCAGCCTTTCCCAGCCCACCTGTGTGTCAGATCTTCTCAATGACAGCTGCTGCTAGGCCTTTCACCGTTTGTGACATGAGATGCTTACCCACACTATGTGTGGACGTGTCTGTTTGAGTGAGACAGTGTACATGTGTGTATGTTGGTGTGTGTGTGTGTGTGTGTGTGTGTGTTTGCACTGTATTTGTGCATGCATATCTGTGGGGTATATGAGTGTGTGCATACATGTTTTGCTATGTGTGTGTGTGTGTGTGTGCGTGTGTGTGTGTGTTTGAGAGTGTGTTTGTGTTTGCATCATCCCTCGCGCTGCAGTAATAGGTCCCAGGGCAAGTTAAGACAGAGATGTTTTGCTGTCTCTCTGCTGTCTAAACAAGAAGTGTGTATGAATCTTATCTCCCTTCTCTCTCTCTCTCTCTCCCCTCCTCTCTCACTCTCTTCTCTCTGTACGTCCCTCCTTCTGGTTTCCTCTCCTCTGCACAAAGGTGTCATTAGGTGGTATTTGTGAGTGAAGCTCTTGTTTCAATTAAGGTGTGTGTTTTGAAAGATATATATTTAATAATAATGTTTATTTCAACGAGTTGCATGTTGAATTTTTCATTTGTATTCTTAATGGAGTGGTTGTGTGTGTGTGTGTGTGTGTGTGTGTGTGTGTGTGTGTGTGTGTGTGTGTGTGTGTGTGTGTGTGTCTAGAGGGGGAAGCTACTGGTCTGTGAAGAAACTCGACTCTGACACAACATTAATATTCTCTCTGCCTCACACCCCATCCCCACCCCCATGGCCTATCTTCATTTCCATCTCTGCTTATATCTCTCAACACTCTTTCTCTCTCTCTATTCCTCCTCTCTCTCTCTCCCTCTCGCTCTTCTCTTTCTATCTCTCTCCCTTTCTCTCTCCCTTCTTTTTAACTCTCGTCCGCCCCTATCTCTCTGTGTGCTTTTTTTGGATGGAATTTTACATCTGCTGCACCTTCTCTCTTTATCTCTCTTTCTCTCTCTCTCTGAAATTCTCTCTCTTCTCTCTATCCCATTTTCACTCTCTTTCTCTGTCCTGTCCTTCCTCATTCTCTCTCTTTCTCACCATCTCTCTCCTTCTTTTTCTCCTCTCTTTCCTCTCCCCTTACCCCCCTCCCTCCCTCTCTTGGGAAGTGGCACAGAATCCTTAAATTGCTGTAAATGCAAATCTATGAATCATAACCTTGTAGCCCTGCCTTCTCTGAACAAAACCGCAGTCAAGGTTCGCACTTAATTCATAAAATCAGATGGCGAGATGAAAACAGGCAGCGGGTAGCTGACTGATTCACAGAGGCATCAAAGCAGGCATACATTACCCAAATGAAAGGAAGCAGATCATATGTTCAGTGGGTATAAGCCCGCATACATAAACACATGCATGCTCACACTGACACACACACACACACACACACACACACACACACACACACACACACACACACACACACACACACACACACACACACACACACACACACACACACACACACACACACACACACATACATACACACACATCCTCCCTCTAGATTGTTTTCTCTCAAACACATGTGTTGTATTAACACACACACAAACGTAATCTCCCTCTATATCTCTCTCCATATCATACACACACTGTACATCATACATACACACACACACGTAAGGGCTGCTCGATTATGGCAAAAATCAAAAACCACAATTATTTTGATCAATATTGAGAATACGAATATTTAACAGGATTAGTCCTTCAGCATTTCCCCAGTGATTGTCTTCAGCAGTGGTGTGGTTA
>NC_137923.1:37379440-37401940 GCF_963457725.1 Sprattus sprattus | reverse complement strand
AGAAATGATGCATAAATATTCCTGCAATATCAACAAGCAAGACATTTGTTGCAAACAAGAGGAGCAATAAAAAGTTATTCAGCAACTATAATTGCAAACATATCCTGTGTACATATATACACATCATATAATATACAGTGTATTCAGAACCTTTCAAGTTTTCCACATTTTGTTGTTTCAGACTCATCTTAAAATTAATTCAATTAACTTTTTTAAAAAGAGGTTTTTGGAGTGTTTTGTTAATTCATTAAAATAAATAACTGTATATATTTATATATAAATAGCCTGAATTCATTTTTTCCTGATTTTTATTCAATTCCTGCCTTCTGATTGGTTAACTTGTTGTGTGCTCAGCATGCTTTATGTGCCAGGATTCAGCCTGAGGTGATGGATTTTTTTTACATCAGCCCTACATGAATAAAATATGTCCAGGCTCAGTATTCTGACTCCATCACAGGTGATTTTTATTCCTGGCCGGGCGGAGAAGGGAAATCCTCCCTGCAATGTCTTATCCAGCCCTTCTTCCTAAGCCCTGTCCTGTTCTCATAAGCCGGGTCCGTGGCCCGCTACCCAAGCAGAATCCGCCTCCGGAACTAATCCGGCCCTGATGTGGCACGGATCCGGTTGCTCGGGGTGGAACAGCGCCAGATCGGGGCCAGATTGAGTCTCGTGCTGTGGTCTGTTTAAAGATGGACTCCACAGCCTGCGAAAGGCTCTCTCTTTTTTTTTTTAAACCGAATGCACTAGCTGTTTATTCATGTCTGTGCCAAGACCTTGCCAACAGAAAAGGCGTCATGAATCCACAATCTGTAGGAAGACAGACAACTGGTGTGGGCACTGCTAGCATCAGTTGACTTTGTCTCATGAAGTCTTTCCATCTCTGTCTACTGTGTTGGGCTAGGTTATACCACTGAGGCTTCCAAGAGGAGCTCACTAGTCCTGGTCGGGAGCTTCTTGTTGACTCTGCTTTATGGTTTGGAGTCAGAGTGAGGCCATAAAAGGGGGTGACAGCAGGCTGCTGAAGGCAAACTGTGGCGTGACACATGGAGGGGGAACATGTCTGTCATTCTCCATCCAGAATGGGTCCCATCCTCAAATGGAATGATGAATTAATCATTAAATAGCCAGGCGCTCGTTCCAAAATCCCACTTTCAATGTTGGGGAGAGAGTGGGTGGTGGTGGGGGAGTGTTGTGGAGGGGGTTGGTGGGTATTGGGATTTTAATTTTATTATCAGGATTTTCTCCACCCCCACCTCGCTGTACATCGCTGGCTTGGGAATTACACGTGTCACTGAGCCAGGACATCTCCATGCCAACTGACTGAGTGGGACTTCTCAAGTTTGAGTCCAGCTCCAGATTTCTATTGTTAATTGATCAATTAGTGTCTTCATTGTGTCTCTAGAGTGTTCCTACACCTGAGTCCCCAGTAAAGGAGCGTTTGGAGAAAAAAACCGACAACCATCTGCTCTTGAGGACGTCATGCTGTTGACCCTATTAAAGTTGAAATGTGATGGATATATTAGGGGGAATCTCGTCTGAATGTGAATGTTATGTAAGAACATTGCAAACATTACAATAATCACAATTTTTCTGCTATCTTTCAAATGCCATACCAATTGTTAGTGGAGGGTAATGTTATTTATTTTTTGCTTCACTGTAGTTACGCACAAGCTGACGCCAGAACCCAGAGATCTATTCCCATAGGTCATTAATTGGTCAATTAGCGTCATCAGGGTGTCTCTGGAGGGTTTTCACACCTGTTTCTCATGCGAGGGCAGGGAGGTGGAAAAATACTGGCACTTGTCCCTTGAGGACCAGCACTGGTGACCTCTTTATGTTGCCATAGATACATTTTCATTTTCATCACCTGTCTGGCATGGTCGAGCGCCGGGGAAGGAAGACTCTTCAACGCCTCACTTCCTGCCGAGCAGAAACACTGGTTCAATTTAGTGGACTGGTGACGTCCTGTCCACACCACTTACTTCTAACTTTCCTCACTCCAGCAGATATTGCTATGGACTCCATAATGGAGAGGATTCGCTTGAAGTTTTCCTGATTTAAATGTTCCCTGACATTATAAGAGGACACATTTAACTTCTGGGTTGGTTGGAGGAGTGTTTGGGGGGGCTGGGGGAAGGGGGGGGGGTGGGGGGTGGCTGTGATTGCTTCCGAAGAGGTCAAATTACATTTTTGCCCGATTGAATGTGCAGAGCACTGGAGAGAGATTTCAAATTTGCTCAGATGTTCTCATTACAGAGATGTAGGCTGCCAAAGGGTCTAAGACCTCCTATAATTACAGCTTCAATAGGCAAATTCTCAATTATGACAGAATACCTAATTATTACATCCATACTCAAAATTGCCTTGGTCTTGATGAATGGGCCGCGGCACTCCGATCTGACGGAGCTCAGGGGAGACGCGTTGCCTGCTCCGACACTTTATTAAAGCGAAACACTCACGAATATCAGAGCGAAGATAACGGCTGCCCTCAGACCCCGAAGGTGCCGTGTGAATGACAAGCTGGGATGAGAAAACGCTGCCTTGAAATGGATACGGTCGAGGAGCAGCCCACCTGCCCAACGGAGAAGGGCACGCTGTGAGGGGAATACAACGCTCTTCATCCTCCAGCAGGTGCCTTAGAAACGTTAGAGAGTGTGCGAGGTGTCTCTCAGTAGATAAACTGCTTTAGCCATAATTCATCAAAAGAACAGTGCATGTCTTTTAAAAGTTGCCAGTGTGTCACGTCAGGTCTCTGACGATAAACACAAGCAGAGCAGAGTTATGCTGGGGGGGGGGGTCTGACTGACTCTTGTGGGAATTTGCATCTTAACAGCTGTGCCAGCTCCCCCAGGACGTTCTACCAGTGGGTGGGCGAAGAGAGGGAGAGACGGATGCTTTGCCACTCTGGCAAACACAGGAGCATGGGACTACGATGGCCCAGGCTGAAAGGGTCATACAGTCTCTCTCTCTCTCTCTCTCTCTCTCTCTCTCTCTCTCTCTCTCTCTCTCTCTCTCTCTCTCTCTCTCTCTCTCTCTGGTGGCAGCATTTGCATTCTAATCGGCGAGGCTGAGATTGGTTGTACCTGTCTGGATCCTAGCGCTTCTCCACTGGGGTGCTGTGAGACGGTGAGGCGAAGCCTGCGTAACCTTGGAGCGGATGGAATGCTAATGGCCTCGTATAGGCCAGGGAAGAGGAGTCGTGTCCTCGGGACGTTGGGAGCAGAGAGAGAGAGAGAGAGAGAGAGAGAGAGAGAGAGGAAGAGAGAGGGAGGGAGATGGGCCTGTTCCCTTACTGTACCCCAGCCCAGGAGCGGTCCCCTCTGACACCATAGTAAAGTGCCCTTGAAGAAAAGCCGTAGTACCCACAATGCTCTGGTAGGTCGGCAAGGAGATGGGGCGAGAATGGTGTGTGTGCGTGTGTGTTTGTGTGTGTGTTGGGGGGGGGGGGGGGGGGGGGATTAGAGGGAGGGAGGCAGGGATGTGCATGTGCCAGGGCAATTTTCTTCTCTCTTTCGCAAATGATTGCCGTTGTCTTGACAACGGCACACAAAGCGCCCCTGATGAGTGTTGTCCATTAGGTCGCCGCAGTGACAACCGCCCCCACGGGAGCCAATCAAACGCTCTCAAAGGGGGTGATGTCACCTGTGCCGAGCCCTCTACCGCTCTACACTCGTGGGGCTGCAGTGACAGGAGTAATTTAATCCTCTCCCCAATCAATGCGGATAGAGAGACGAGCCGCAAATTAAAGCTGCCGCAATTACTTAGGGCAGAGACGGCAATATTCCCAAAGATGATGCCAGCGGGCCCGTAAAGGTGCCGTGCTCATGGTGATTGGCACGTGGCTCCTGCATGTGCTTCATGTAATCAGGATGTTGCTGGCCGGTCCTCCCCCTGACAAAGCATTTGTTATGCATTGTTGACATGATAGAGCTGACTATTGCGATCCATGCAGAAACTACGGACCATAGGATATATGCGGAACCATGAACTATCTGTGAGTAACATCACTAAGAATACAGTGAAATCTAAAAGTGTGCAACAGAATAATGGACAAAAAACGATAAAAAAGGAAAAACTGGATTTAAACCAATGCTTTCCTGAAAGAAAGGCTGTCCACTAAAATATCAATTTTCTCCCCCTCTTCACCCCCTTTTGTCCCCCCCTCTCTTCCACTCACACCCCTTTCCCATCACACACTGCATATCTGAGGCCAAACCTCAGCTAAAGGGTTTTCGATGGAGAGAAACAGCATTCTCTAGCCAACCCTCCATTTCCTGAACCTTTCTTCCACTCCCCCGAGTCCCTCCACTCACCTGCAAATGCCTATTGGCATTTCACTGACATCGTCAAATCCAATTAAAAATGCATTTGTGTATCGATTATCATACGGCCTGCAATTGACTGCACACTATGCTTAAAACAGAGGCACGTTTCCGTGTGTCCTGGTGGGGATGGAGGGGGTATTGCAGGGGGGGGGGGGGGGGGGGGGGTAGAGAGCCGTGCTGGAAGAATTCCCATCCCACACACACACACACACATACACACACACACACACACACACACACACACACACACAAACATCTCAGGGCTTCTGAGGATCCAAACACACACGAGCACGCTGATCAGTCATTCAGCTCAGACCTCCAGCCAGCTCTACACCTGCAGCTTCCTATAAGTCTCAGCATGAGAAGAGCTTGCTACTCAGAACACCCAAATGCCTAACATCTTAGCCACTGCAGAGATCTCACACCACAGTCTTGAAGATTTTAGGAGGAGAAAAACATCACTTTCTTGTGTGTGTGTTTTCTTTCACTGGGGTCTACAGATGAAACGGCGGTGTCAATCATTTAGCCTGTTTGAGCAAGACAGAAAAAAAACACCCCACTCTATCCAAAAATGAACCAAACCACAGATCAGTGCCGTGTCAGTTACTGATGCACTGCTTCCCCACTGTAGCTAGCTTGGATAGATAAAGGCTAAAGACGATGATTGGCTGTTGGTTTTTCTAGAGAGGCTAGCTTTTAAGCCACTTTTTTATCAACAAAGATGAGCTAATAGGATTTGTATCTGTGCTCTAACTATACACATTTGCAAGCAGAAGGCTGATTAAGATGATTGTGTACAATCACATATAATTGCTTTCTGGTATTTCTTTAGATTAATTATTGATAAAGTTAAGCGTAATTGTGTACTACATATATGGCATGCCTGCAAATCAGTGTTTCAACACCGAAATCAGAAAATCGATAAAGACTTGTGTAGCACACATGGGTCAATAATCCACTGGCGAGTAGAGAAAACCATTAGAGAATGATATTTGAGTTCTTATCTGAACCAGTATAAGAATGCACCAGTGATTTCATGCTTCAACCAGCAAATCACATCAAATAATTATAAAATAAATGTTTTCAGTGAGAGAGTCCTCCAGTTTGAGCAAATTACCTTTTCTCAGTCTGAAACAGTGGCTGAGCACCTCTAAATAAAAAAATAAAAACGGTTGATGGAAAAGAAAACAGCCGCATGTTTACGGAGTGTAATATTTTTCCGAGGCAGTCCGCTGCTCTGCTCGATGAATGAGGAGGAGGGTGTATTGAATGCGAGTGAATGCGACCGCATTTGTATGCAAAATCGGTGGGACTGTTCTCGCTGCTCAGCCAGGCGTAGTGCCTGTGCATGTAAGCGGCCGACCGAATCCTGCCTAGGCCTTTCCGTGTTGCTGCCGCTGCTGCTGCTGGGGTGGCGGTGGCTGCGCCGAATGGCTAAGCCGCGTTAGCCAGTGCGCACTAGCCAGCCAGGAGCTGACGCGGTGGTTGGGGTCGGGTGGTGGTGTGGGTGCAGTGGTGCACATGAATGAGCCCGCGTGGTGCTGTGTGTCCACATTAGCACGGGTCACAACCCCTGGATATCTCCTCTCTCTCTCTCGCTCTCTCTCTCTCTCACTCTCCCTCTCTCTTTCTTGCTCTCCAGGCAGCCTGGCGGAGAGCACTGACTGACTGATTGCCTGCCTGACTGACAGACCTGCCAAAATCACTTTGCCATCACTGCCACCCGGTCTGAGTTGAACACACCTCCTCCTCTGACTCAGAGAGGGGGGTGGGCTCCGGAACGTGTCCGCCCCAGATCTGGCTCAGTTGGGTTCCACGCCGAGCTGCTGTCTAGGAGCTCTGTGTCTTTTCTCCTTTCTGTGTCTCTGTCAGAGGGCTTTTGAGTCAGTCACAGATGGCCTGCAAATGAAGTGGCACAGACTGTCTGATGTCTATTGTAAGTTACGTTAAGGCTTTCAGGACCCTGTAAGGTACACTCTGTGTTTATCTGCAGTGCCATTCACAGAACTGTTTGTGCACCTCTGAAAAACAAACATGAGCAGGTTTTTATCAGCGCAGAGACAAACTTTTGTTCCTTGAGCCAATTAGCATTTCTGGCACAAATGGCACCCCAACGGTGATTAACATTCTGGGTACATAAAAAACCCTGTGATTTTGTATTCCGACTAACCCCAACAGGACAACTCTATTAGTTTCAGAAGCCAAAAGTCTTGAGAGACTACCTCAATCTCAGTCAGTCCAGACAGTTTTGAAATACAATAATGTACTGCTCCAATCCTGTTTTAAGGATTACTTCCCATATTCCGCGCTGGTGCGTAAAAGGAAAACTGCCTTTTGCTGTGAACCTTGGGCTACAACACATTCATGCCTCTGTTGAAAGTCAATTTCACAGGTCCATTTGTCATTACGTTTGTTGCCAGTGGCAGATCGCACAATCTTGGGGTTCACAGCAGTGTGCTCCACTGTATTTTAACTTCTGAAAAGCGACCCTGTCAGACCAAGCTGAAACCCCTTAGTAAGTGCTTGTGCCTCAGGCATTTGTTTTTTGAAGTTCTTTTTGGTAAAATATAGCTTAAAGATGCCTTAAGTGATGGTAGTACTTCTTGCTAAATCCGCAAGGCTTAGAAACCTTAGGGGTCCACCCGCCTCCTTCAGTGTTTGGCAGATAATTGGAAGGCTGGACTGCCAATCTCCTCAGCCTCATTTTTTTTTCGTGTTAGTCATCAGAAAGTAAAGCCAGCTAGCTTAAGATTTCCAGAGGAGTTTGTTTAGAGTAGTTTAGATATGTGTTGTCTGCGGCCAGGACTGGTCTCTGCTGTGATAAAGCATTTAGATGACTTCCTAAAAATGGATTGTTAGCTGATTTTGCTCCTGTCCACACAGCTCCGAGGGAACCTCCACCCACCCACACACACAATCACACACAAACACACACGCGCACACACTCACACAGACTTCTAGCCGAGGGCTTTAACAAGCTACTGGGAGAGACTCCGGCAGTGCAGCAGTGTGCTTGAACATTGATCACCCTGCAGAGCGTCTCTGTCTCTCAGGGTAGCCATTTGTCAAGGTGATAATTTGTTTTGTAGCACAAAAGATTGTGCACCAGGAATAAGAGCTCCGAATTTTTTCGTTATTTTCTTTCCCTTTTTTTCAGCATTCATTTTAAGACCTGACAGTCCATTACATTCACCCTGTTACAGCCACTGGAATTAGAGTCACAGTCTCTGGCCATGGATTGTTCTCTCTCTCTCTCTCTCTCGCTGTCTCTTACTCTCTTTCTCTTTTTTCATTTATTTTGCTATTTCTTTCTCTTCATGATTTGTTGGCCTTTCTGTCCTTCCTTCCATCACTCTCTGTCTTCCTCCACTGATAGCCGCTGCAGTGCTGCTGGTTATTGTAACTCGTTAAGACACTAAGGGTGTCATGGTTAGTGGACATGTACTGTAACTTGCTGAGAAAATGAAGGACCACATGACCTTTCACCTCTGACCTCCCTCCTCAAGCCACCATGTGGGCTATGTCATCTGCGCTCAGCTTCTCCTCTGAGACGAGGAGGTCTCGGGAACATTCCGGAATGAGAGTGGTGTAGTGCTCCCATTTGTCGCGGGCACCACCGGCACACTTCTACCAATTAGGGTGGCCAATGCTGACACGCACCTGGCGCAGGGTTGCGCCCGTTGCCGCCTGCCATGGATGGAAATGATGCGGCACGAGGCGGCCCAGCCTTCCTCAAGATGTTACACATCTAATTAATTTATCGGGCTGAGAGGGTGAGGTGGCCGGCAAATTAATGGCCGGAGTGTGTGTGTGTGTGCGGTGGGTTTAGTGTGTTATAGAGTTTGTGCACGTGTTTCATCTGTTTAAAGTAAATATTTAAGAATCTGTGTGTGTTTGGCTGTGTGTGCGTTTGTGTTTAGGCACATACATTTGTGTCTGCAGTATTTATCATGTGTGTGTGTGTGTGTGTGTGTGTGTGTGTGTGTGTGTGAGAGACACATTCTGTTGACTCAGCCTGCCATTAACCGACGCATCTGTACTGCGTCATGGCTAGGGGCACATCTCTCTAGCAAGGCTGTGGCTATGGCTGTCTACAGGAGCCTGAGCTTAGTCAGATACAGCCTGTGTCCCCACCACGCATTCCTGAGCCTTCCTTCCCTCTGCATACTGTATCTAGGCTCAGCAGATTTCCTCCTATTTCATAGCATTTTCTATTATCTTTCACAAATACAAATAACATCTCCACAGACTGCGGTGCACTGGGGAAAAGACACCTTGTAAACCAACAGTCTCGAATAAATTTGTGTTTTCCATTGGGGGGAGTTAAATTAGGCTATCTACCCAGCCACCCCCCACACACACACACCTCAAACACGCACCACCACCACCCTCCCAACCCTATAGTGGCGTCATCTGTGGAATACTTTCATCCTCGTACTCCTGCAGTCCCACGCATACGGCAGCCCAGAGCGAGAGCTGCGTCTGTGAGCCGCGGAGCTCTCCCCAGCTCCCCTCTCATCTCCTCTCTCAGCTCTCTCACAGCTGGAGGTTCCCCTGCAGCCATCTGGGTGTGCTGCTGCCTCCACTCCACTCCACTCCTCTCATCTCCACTCCAGTGCAGTCCAAGCTCCAACCAACCAGGGGTGGTCCAGGACCCTGCCAGTTGGAGCGTATGGCCCCCGTCATGCCCCAGCGGAGCTCAGCTTCCACGCTGGACACGGGGTCCTGCACTCACCATCTCGGTCGAGTTAGATGGGAATCGATGGTGGTGGTGATGAAGCCTGGAGCCAAGTGGAGGGAGTGGGTGTGTATGTCTGTGTGTCTGTGAGATGGAGGGGGGGGGGGCACAGGTCCGAGATCCCAAATCTGCATTCCGGGGGGGAGGGGGGGAGGGGGGGGCTACCTCCCTGGGCTTTTGTCTGCCACCTGCTAAGTGGGTCAGCTCTTGCATTACTTTGTGCTGGGGCTGGAGCCAGAATCGAGAGAAAGACAACTAGTACACAGAATACATGAGCAAGCGCGCAGCCATCCATATACACACACATTGCTCTGCCAGACAGCTGCATTGGCCGTGCTCACACATTAACACCTCTGTTGTCCACCACAGTCCTCTCTCTCTCGCTTCCTCTTTTTTGCTCTCACACACACACACACACACACACACATGCTCTCTCATGTTTGTTTTCATTACTCCTTCAATATTTGTAGTGCAGCACTGGGTGGCTGTATATATACATGTGATTCTAAGACTTGTGTGTCTGTGGGTGGGTGTTTTGATGTTTGTGCATATGCTGTGCTATGTGCTGCTTGTATGTGTGTGTGAATGTGTGTGTGTCTATATTTGATAAATGAGTTTCTTCCTGCGGCTCACTCACGCTGCGCAAGTCATCTTGAATAAAACACACCAGTGCATACACACGGACGGAATAATTAACGGTGATAGATAATACTAACAACACAAGGTGACACGCTCAGAACCTGCGAGAGGCGCGCCACACTTCTGAAGACGCTGGCGCCATGCTAACGAGGTTCTCGCCGTTAATGAGCGTCTCCGCGGCTCAGATTCACACTGACACGCTTAATTGCCGTTGCTGCCCAAGCTGCTCACGATCCGGCGCGCTGCGTGCAGCATGTCACCTTGTTCTGCCTCTCCATCTCCGCCGGAGTGTCCCCTCCATACAAGGCAAGAGAGGGGGAAAAAACTCGGAACTCAATCGCTCATGTGAAGTTAAGATGACAGGACTCGTGGTTATTGCCAAATGGATTTGATGCAGAGGCTCCTTAGTTATTATTCCTAAGAAGAGGTGTGGGTGTGTGTTTGGGGGATGAGGGTGGGGGGAGCAGGTGATTGAGCGAGAGCGTCCCAGAGGAAGAGGACAAAGACTAAGAGAGCCACGGAGAGAGAGGAAGAGGAAGGGAACCGGAGTAGAGAATGTAAATACCAACGGACAGACAAGAGCATATATGCCTCCCATAGAGGGGGATGTGAGAGGTTCATAGAAAGAAGAGGATGCACATTTAAGTGGGAATCAGGTTTGACCTCAAGATATAGTAGCTTATATTGCTGTATAAATACAAAGTGTTTGCCCCGTGTGAATTGTTCTAAGCTGCGAGAAAAACGACAGACCTAGAAGACTACTAAAGACCTGTTATAGGTACCAGGGAGCAAAAATAAAAGCCCAGAGAACATGATGTAGAGATACAGTAGCGGAGGAGTGTGATGGGTTTGGGGGGGGGGGGGGGGGGGGGACTCATGACGGGGAGAGATGGATGTGCGGAGTGGGTTCTGTCTATGAAACATTCACCGCTCACCTTAGGTAAAGCGCGTTACATCACAAAACTGCCCGAACAGATTTTTCCCTCTCTCATTTTATTACAAACCACAATAAAAGTTTCCCGTTAATCACAATCAATTATGTTTGATTGTTAAAGAGGCCAAGCAAACGCTTCTTATGTATTAGCCACGTGGTGGTTAAACAAATTAACAACATATCTACAACATGCCATATTACACTATGCCTTATAATTCGTTTTCCAGCACAACCATTCTACGCCATAAAGTTGTCCACAACGCAAGGCACCCTGCGGTCTGGGATGAGATACCGCGAATCCTGAAATAGTGAAAGAATAATGTAGAACCTGCTCACAGACACTTACTGTATGTTCGAGCTGTTCCAGTACACGGCGTGGCGGTCGCTTCCTTGCGCCAGCGAGAAGTTCATCCAACTCAGCGTTAGCAGACAGAGGGAAAACGTTGCGAGAGCCATAATCCTCGGTTCCGCGCCTTCCCCTCGCTCTCACAACCTTCTGCGCTTTCTGACCCACCGTCCAGGAAATAGACTGACTTTTACAACATCTCGAGAGCTCGTTAAACCCCGTAAAACAGTTACCAGCGACTCCTCAGGCACGGCGGAAACGAGTGGGATGGCTACGTCTTCTTGCAAACCAATTCCATCGCTTTCACTCTTAACCTGGCATCCTCCAGACGCGAACTGATTTTTTTTTTTTTAAATGTACCGATGGGTTCGTGTAGTTCAACGTGTAAATATTCGTTTACTCATTGAATTAAAACTGTAACATTCCGGTGATTTTAAACATAAGAACAGGCGCTACAGTTCCACAGTGTGCACCTTCCGTTCGGGCGTTATGCGTATTCTAACAAAGGAGTGACTTGCCAGACTTTTGTCCCAACTGAACGGGTCAGTTTACTAAAATGAGAGTAGGTGAAAATGTCTTGAGTGTGGTGCTGGACGGTCCGTCGCACGCTTTTGGTATTTCTATCTCCACCGGTGACCACCTCTCGTAGCGCATCCTCGCGCTTTGCTCTCGCCTCCCGTGATAGACAGCCTGTGCTCGCGCTGTCAGCAGTCCCGCCTCCGCCACTTTCTTCTCGCTGTGTGTGTGTGTGTGTGTGTGTGTGTGTGTGTGTGTGTGTGTGTGTGTGTGTGTGTGTGTGTGCGTTACAACGATGGACAAAGAGGAAAGTTCTGAATGTTATTTAAATGTATCACACACGGTATTTTTCACATTTGATATCGTGCTCACTCATATATCTGTTGATAGAAAGTAGAAACGTTTAACAATACACATTGTATCCGCCAACGTAAACTATTTAACTAATTAATTAAGTATATTGGAATTCCATGGAAATTTTGAAATGTAGGTTGACATTTCGGATTGGTATAACGTAGCATGACAGTCCTCATAGTGTAAATTGTCCTTTTATTTGAAGCTCATGATAAATCACTCCAATTCTCATACATTATTGTCAAGTGATTTCCATGTCAACGGGTTAGAAGTGGCTTTAATTAGGCTGAATGGTGTGCCCCTTCTAGTCTGAATATTAATATTCATAGAGTGAATGTGCATGGAATGTTGCTCAGCTATCAAGCCTCAAACTGATTGATCAGGAAAATGAAAGAGAAGTGCTGTCAGCTTTCTCATCTACCTTTCCTCCCTCTCTCCTTCTCTCTATCTCTCCCCTCTCGCTCTCTCTCTCTCTCTCTCTCTCCCTTTCTCTCTCTGTCTCTCATGTTCATTCTCAATATCCATAGCTTTTTTTTCGATGCCACCTCTCATGTCCCCTCCAGGTACGTTGCCGTGGTGATGGGGCAAAGGGGGTAAATGAGCGAGAGGAGCGTAGCGGTAACCACCACCACCACCACCACCACCACCACCACCCCCCCTCTACCTCACCGTTGTGGCTTTAGTGTGTTCCTCCTGTGCCGCGTCAGCCGCCTCTGGTGCCAATCATCCCTCCTCTACGCTACGCTCCCTACTTCCCTCAACCAGGATGAAAGCATCCGTTTCTCACTCCCACATGTCTCCTCTCATCCCTCTCTCCTTCTCTTTCATTTCTACTCACACCTTCCCACACACACTCTCTCTCTAGATGAATGTTTTCAGCAGTACAGTGATGTATTGATGTTTCTGGTGCCTGTGTCTGATAATGTTTGTGTTTGTGTCAGTATATTGTTATTGCATGATGGGCATATGCCTGCATATGCATGTCTGTGGGGTGCTGTTATAGTTATGTATGCCTATCTGAATGGGTGGGTGGGGTAGGGGGAGGGAGGGCTTTTTGTTTTGCATGAATAGGTGGGTTTTATGTGTAAATGGTCATACATATGGATGTGTATGAGGCAGAGAGCGAGAGTGGGAGTGTGCCTGCATGTGAAGGTGGGGCAGAGAGAGAGAGAGAGTATGAGGGTTCCAGGTGTATACAGGTGTGTGTCTACGTGTTTTATATATTTATGTGCAGGTGTTTTTCTTTGTGTGTGTGTGTGTGTGTGAGAGTGAGAAAAGAGAGAGGTGCAGGTGTGTGTCCAAGTGTTAATATATGCAAATGTGCAGGTGTTTTTCTGTGTGCGTATATATATATATGTATGTGTGTGTGTGTATGTGTGAGAGAGAGAGCATGAGAAGTGTGTACTTAGCTGTTTATATATGGGCCATTCTACCGAATTCGTGTAATATGCAGTCCCTCAACAATAAAAACTATTTACAAAACAATTAGGTATTTAGGCATAGATATTTAATTAGAAAATGTTATGGTCTATATAAACCCAATGCATTACATGAGATAGTGATAAGCTAAATATATACAAAATCCTCATTTATAGGGTACTTTCTATTGGGAAGTAGCTGTCCCCAACCCTGACATCTAAATTTCAATGCCTTTAAATAACACTTTTCAATTTTTTTAGATTTTTTTCAATGATTTAATTTCAAAGATCTTTATGATTGGGTTGAAACAGAACTTGGAATATTTAGATTTATTGTGGGTTTAATTTTTAAATCAATTTTCTATACTCAAAAAATCATGTCCCTAGTTTTCATGTCACTACCGAAACACAAGAGTTTTAGTCCATTGGCTGAGCCTGTGTTTTAGCCACGACTCTGCATTTTTGACCATGCAGTGACACTGCATCTCTGACCCTCATGGTTGAATGGTAAGTAGCTAAATCCCATAGTTTTTATATAAATGTGTTCCAAAGTCTGAAAATCGACGTGTAACCTTAAGAATTGTCACTACCGAAACGCATGTTTTCTTCAATTAAGTAAACCTTTTGGGGTTTCATGGAAAATCTTATGTTTGTATGTGTGTTCACCTCTTCAAAGATGTGTTTGCATGCCGTGTGCTTGTTAGAATTCTTTATTTATGCTTAAAGTTAGCTAGAATTGTCACTACCGAAACAGTCACTACCGAAACATATGGTAGTGACCTGATGATTTCAGTAGTGTCAAAATGAATTGGTAAGTAGTTCAATCCCATCATTTTTAAATAAATGTGTTGTGTGGACTAAAGGGCGGCCCAGAGCACCTTTTGGAAGATTTTTGGAGAGAAATGAACATCCATCCAACAGTGCAGTCACTACCGAAACACTGGATGTCACTACCGAAACAGTGCAGCACTACCGAAACACAGGATGTTTTGTAAAAAATTAAGTATATTGAGTAATCAACTAAAATGTTATGATACTGATTGGATTAATGTATGTTCAATTTCATCAATGAACAACTCTGGAATCAATATGATCAGCATTTAGCATTTTACAAAGAAATATTACACTTAGATTTTGATGAATTGTATAAATTTAACTTGAAAATTTGGTAAAAAATTAATTTTTATGGATTTCATTGTGAAAACCTTCAAGAAATATTTGTAAAAATACTCTTCAGAGAAGGGAAGGAAACACAATCTGAACAGGTCAATAATAATACTTTTTTACTATAGTAAATGTGATGTTTCGGTAGTGACAATTTTTGGAAGAGGAAAAACATTCCAACACATTCTGAAAATACAATATAAAAATTGACTGTTCTTTTACTAGATAAGTGTACTTTAGATATGGTACAATATACATACGGACAAAGTTTTGGGAATAAAACATAAAAAAAATCCAAATATTTCCGACCTGACTTTGCACCAATTCAGTAGAATGGCCCATATATATATATATGCGTGCAGCTTTTTTCTGTCTGTGTATATGTGTGTGTGTAGGTGAGAGAGAGAGAGAGACAGGTACAGATTCGTATCTAGGTGTTATCATATGAACGTGCAGGTGTTTTCTGTGTGTGTGTGTGTGAGAGAGGCACATGTATTTCTTAGCATTTATATATGTCTGTATGCAGGCTGTGTAGCACATCTGACATGCAGTTGCAGCACCATGCTCCGAGAGTGTCACCCATAATGGGCTACGTGTGAAAGTGATGCAGTGGGATGGCTAGCTGATGTGTGCCTGCTTGCTGCTGCCGCTGACGACGATGCTGGTCAGGGTGTTGCTAGGCACCAGCAGACCTCAGTGAAAACAGGCCTGCCTCCATTTGTTTTTGCACTTGGCCTGTGATTAATTCATGAGCGGTACCCGTATGGGCATGCTGATTATCCAAATAATCCATTATCATCAATCTCGCCACCTCTACATGTCACTACATCCTATTTGCCATTTAATTGCTTTCCCATTGGCTCTCATTTACAGGAAGTATGAGATTATGAAATTGCACTCTGCGCTCTGTTTCACACTCTTTCTCTTTGTTCCTCATGTTGTTCCCCTCTTTCTTTTCTTCCGTCTCCTCCCCACTCTATGTTGTCTTTTAGCCTTGCTCTTCTTTGTCTGTGTAAATCTATACCTCTCGCCATCTTTTCCACATGTGCTGTTTTTTTCTGTGTGTGTGTCGTTATGTAACAAAGAATGAAGCATGCAGGTATGACAGACCTCTCCCTCTCTCTCCCTCTCTCTAAGTTACCTAGACCTCTCTCTCTCTCTCTTTCTTTCTCTTCCTCTAAGATTTCTCTCTCTCTAAGTTACCTAGACATCTCTCTCTCTCTTTCTCTCTCTTCCTCAAAGATATCTAGATCTCTCTCTCTAAGTTACTTAGACCTCTCTCTCTCTTTTTCTCTCTCCCTCTCTCTAAGTTACCTAGACCTCTCTCTCTCTCTCTTTCTTTCTCTTCCTCTAAGATTTCTCTCTCTCTAAGTTACCTAGACATCTCTCTCTCTCTTTCTCTCTCTTCCTCAAAGATATCTAGATCTCTCTCTCTAAGTTACTTAGACCTCTCTCTCTCTTTTTCTCTCTCTCTCTCTCTGTTATCTAGACCTCTCTCTCTTTCTCTCTCTTTCTCCCTCTGAGATATCTAGACCTCTCTCTCTCTGTCATCTAGACATCTCTCTCTCTCCCTCTGAGATATCTAGGCCTCTCTCATACACACACACACACAAACTCTCTCTCTCTCTCAGTGTACCTGCATCCTCTCATCCATATTGTGAGGTCCACTCATCCTTTGAGCCTCTCCATCTCTCAATGTCATCTTTCTCCTTCTCTGCCCTCTCTCTTTCCCCTTCACCCCCAGACCCCCCACCCCCACCATTCACTCAAAACAAAATGAGGTGAAGGTTGATGAGGAGAGCAGAAGGGTTGAAGTCTACTTGAAAGATGCGGGGCAGAAATGCAAAGAAAAAAAAGATTTAAAGAAGGTAGCAAACAACGACAGGTTTGAACTCCAGGTGGAACTCTGTTCTGTTTGTACCCTTGAGCAGCTACTTAACCTGATTCGCTCCGCTGGGTCCCTGACTGCACTAATGGATAATGTGATTGTCTGGAATAGAGGGCCCTGGATAGAGGCATCTGCCAAGCAATCAAGAGCAATGTTCAGCAATTTCACTACAATGTCGAGGTGATTGAGAATAGGTGAGGCGAATGAGAAGTGATGGACAGAGATACAGAGAGAGACAGAATGAGATAATAATGAATGAGATTAAGACAACCAACGGGAAAGAAAATAGCACATTAGCCTCTCAGGTAAGACAAACAGCGAAGAAGAGAAGAACAAAAGGAGAGGAGAGGAGAGGCTGGGTCACGGCGCTTTAATGGAGAGGCCTGAGCGGGCCACGGAGGGAGCTGGGAGAAAGGCTGAAAGTTCTGAAGAGAAAGGGATGAGAAAGGGAGGGTGAGGCAGAGAGAGAGAGAGAGAGAGAGATAGAGAGAGAGAGAGAGAGAGAGAGAGAGAGAGGTAGAGAATTATGTTTTGACAGTCCGGAGGTGGCAGGGGCAGCGGGGAGGCCAGGAATAGATGCACTCTCAATAGCATGAAATATGGAGGAGCGAAGACGGAGAACAAGAGATGGAAAGATCAGCATGGGTCTGATGAGAGAGAGAGAGAAAAAGGTAGACGGATAGAGAGCAATGAAAAAGGAACACAGCGTTAAGGTAACGGGGAGACGGCATGTTCATGAGTGTGTTCCAGCCTGTGGGCTCATGTACGTATGTGCTCATGTTCATGTATGTATGTCTGTGTTTGTCTGTGTGTGTGTGTGTGTGTATGTCTCTGTGTGTGTGTGTGTGTGCCATGGGTGTGAGTGCCTTAACAGCAGTGGTTTTGTGGGAGTCTGTAGAGACAGGGTGATGACTCTCTGTATTGGGTAGTGTGTGTGTGTGTGTGTCTGGAGAGGGCTTCTGCCATGCACAGGCGTCACTTCAGAGTTTATGCAGAGCCAGTATTCACTCCACAGCC
Source organism: Sprattus sprattus (assembly GCF_963457725.1). NCBI lineage: Eukaryota > Metazoa > Chordata > Actinopteri > Clupeiformes > Clupeidae > Sprattus > Sprattus sprattus. Next base: position 37,384,601 of record NC_137923.1, on the reverse strand, counting down.
AACACACACTCTATCACGCTGCACAGTCAACACACATCCATCACATAGTCCTATCTCAACAAAGAGCCAACAAACATTTTCAAGCCTGGCATAGGCCTTCAAACACTCCAGCACCCACACATAAGCCAAGACACATGCTAGAGTTTACACACACCTCCCTCAACATGCACTCTAACTCTGTACCAAGGGGATCCAGTCAGAGTAGGCTGAGTTGGCAGTACCTACAGGGCTCTGAGAACAGAAAATGTTCATCCAAGTTTTACAACTGAGATGACTCAAATATCGTATGTGAAACCATATTCCATTGATTATGATTACTAATGCTCCTTGAATACTGTGTCTTTGTTAGTTAGTTTTGCTAGTTAGTTGTGTCTTAGTTAGTTTTGCTAGCTAGTGTGTCTTTGTCTTTGTTAGTTAATTTGGCTAGTTAGTTGTGTCTTTGTCTTAGTTAGTTAGTTTAGCTAGTTAGTTGTGTCTGTGTCTTTGTAAGTTCGTTTTGCTATTTAGTGTGTCTTTGTCTTTGTAAGTTAATTTTGCTAGTTAGTTTTGTCTTTGCCTTTGCTAGTTAGTTGTGTCTTTGTCTTAGTTAGTTAGTTTTGCTAGTTAGTTGTGTCTGTTAGTTCAGCAGCACAGGTTTTTTTTTATGCACACAAAGCAGGGTACATATCAGGGGCGGAGTGGGACACAAAAATTCACCGGGACAATTATGACTGCACCGGCCCACCACCGGCCCATAACGTGCCCACAACTGGCCCAACCCGCATCCCCTCCACCTCCCATATTTCAACTACAGAAACAAACGGGCGGCTTTTGATCATTATTGTTAGATTTAGAGTTGATGTGTGGGTGACAGACATGACAGTGACAGTGACAGTGTATTTGTATATACTTATGGAACTACGGAACAAATCGCGTCCCGTATTGGCTCAAATGTTATGCTAATTCGCAACAATGTGTCCTGTCAACTCACTCGCACCTAGTTGACGGCTGGTTGAATAAATCCGTAATTCTTGTACATTTTGATGCACTTTCCTCCAGCATCCGCCTCTTTTTCAGTCTGGCCTTTTTGCCCCCTCCTTTCTCCTTTCTCTTATGTCCCTCCATCAGGTCCGCTTCACCTGCTCTCTCTCCCTGATAGCCGCTAATGTATCTCCCTAGGTTCACTTGATAAAGGCAGAACGATACGCATTTCCCATGATGCTTTGCTCGGACTATTCTACATTCAACAAAAAAAAAAACGAATTAAATCGCTGGCCAATTTATATTTGTGGTTATGAAAGTAATGGAGCGTCTGAATAAAAAGAATTACATCAATATAGGAGGCTAAACAAAAATGAGAAGGTTTGATTGATGGGAGTGAGTTTGACACACACCATAGGTGTGATGTACAGAGACAAATAGTGCTATAAATAGTGGTTGGACTTCTTACTCTTGTACCTCTCGGAGAATTTAGAGATTTTCCCGGGACCAGGATTTGACGTATAATCAAATTCGATGGGCCGCTCATGAATTTGATGCGACGGCTGCGAAGGCCGGTCTGCAGGCTGGTTCTCGTGAGATTATTGGCCTACCGGCCGACCGGGAAAAATCCCGGTGCTCCCGATGGCCACTCCGCCCCTGGTACATATGCAGCAGTTGTTCTTGTGCCAAGACACACAGAAAACCAACACTTGGCCTCAGGTCTCTACATCAACCCTTAACACCCTTCAAAGTCTACACTTACCGCCACACCCAGCTCTCCATGTCCCACAGTAATTCTACATCTCCATTGCATCCGCACTGGCACAGAATCGCTTCTCACACTTTGTGCCACTCCATAGGTAACTGTATACGGTTATATTTCAAAGGAAACTAATAAGCAGAGGAAATGTGATAAGCAGAAAGAGCGGCGAGTTATTATTAATGGATCACATGTCGGTTTGGATCAAACTCCTCGCGTGTCAAGTAGCCTCTTAAATCACAGGACCCCACACTCCTCCCTGCTTGCTAGCAGTTGCGGCCGTATGGCTCCTGTCCCGCTGTGAGGTAATGCTATCCTAATGACTGAAACTCTAATCCCCCGACTAAATGTTCTGCTCTGCAGGGTTTTCCCTGGTCTGGTGCTTTTTGAACCGCTGAGATGTTAGGCTACGGAGAGGGAAGGGGGGGGGGGGGGGGGGGTAGGGGCGTATGTGTGTGTGTGTGCGTGTCTATCTATGTATTTATGGGTGTATATGTGGTTATGTGTGTCTATCTGTGTGTGTGTGTGTCTGTTTCTTGAGAGTGAGTGTGTGTGTGGGCAGAGATGTCATTATTTGTATCTGTATCTGTAACAACAGAAGTGTTGTTGAATAATGTGACGTAAACAGATATTTCTTCTTCCCAAAAATATTTCATTATTTCTAAAAAACAGCAGCTGGATGACTGACATCTCTGTGCCTCAACCACTATGTTTCTTCAAATCAATTCATATCATGAAATTATTTGAAAAATATCCATTGTGTTTGCAGCATTGGACTTTGATTTCACTAACTAGTTGTTTCATTTCCTACAGATGCTTGAAAAGAGATTGCTGTATTTTGTAATCGGCCCACCATTGCTTGACAGGCAGCGAGCTTAGGAGGACGAGGGATCAATGCGGTGTGCAGATTTCATTCAAACCCAACCCCTTAATCTACACGTCATTTGTCCCTTTGAAGTCGCATCAGAAATGTATTGCTGGAAGGAGGGAAGTAGCATAAGGTACAATTATACTGGTTAATGGAAACCGGTTTAGTCACATCAACAAGGGGTTTGTTTCGATCTTATCACATATTTCAGTTAAAGTCTCGAATGGCAAGTTTTAAACCCACAGATGTTCAAAAATCCTCCAGCAATGAGGAGAGTTTTAAATCAGCATAACACAGCTGACGGAAATGCCCACAGACTTTACTTTACAGATTTTCATGAATGCACTGAAATATGCAAATGTCTCCTGCTGAAGGTTTACAGCGCTGAAACTGTAAAGTGAAAACCAAACTTTAGAGAGTCTCCCACACCAAGTACACATTGTAAATAGAGCAGACCAAGAACACAGTCACACTTTGCCAGCAGACAAGTTAATAAGAACCCACAAAAATCAAGCACAGACGTGATTCTTTACCCATTAATCTTTAGTCAATTAAAGCATCCAACACACACACACACACACACACACACACACACACACACACACACACACACACACACACACACACACGCACACACAAACAGACACACACACACACACAGTGCAGGAGAGTCACCACACTGTATACAACTGCATCTGCAGTGCAGTATGACTAGGCATAATGCCTAGGCTACATGATGAGCTGGAACCGTCGAGGCTTGGCATTGAAAAGTGTAATTATTTCATCATTGTTTGTCTTACCAAATCGTATGCTGCCAGTTCACACACAAGCCAGCTGCTGCTGCCAGCGTGCGTCTGCTGATGCAAGGGGCGGTGCTCACGCCCTCTGTCACACCTCTCACACACACAGCGGACACTAAATAACAAGTCTTAACTGAATTAAGCATGCACTCATCTCGGAGGAGACATTTTAAAACACTGATTTCTTATCTAGTTGTAATTTAGCTTCAAGTTGTAGTTTTAGATCTAAAAAAAATTGAGAGGTCCAGACCTCGGTGACTTCATATAGTTGGTGGTAACAGACAATGGCTGTCACTTCAACTTGTTGTTGTTTGTTGAAATAACCATGAAATACTTGGTAGGGTGTTTCATGAAACACTTGGCTGACAATTACAACGTGTTTCATCTTAAATAGATGGCTATTGACTGGAAAACAAGGTAATATGTTGTTTGTTTTCCAATATTTTGGCTGGGCTTTTTTAGATGAACACAGGTAAGACATGCAGGTAAAAAGGACTGTTGATGTACAGGTTTAGGTTGGAAAGGAAGCTGCCCATGACATTGACGCCTCCTGCTCCTTGAGTTCCCTGAGGGACCCGTCAGTTGCGTCAGCCAATGCTAAAGAGAAAATTCAGGTAAAATTAATATTTGTGCTTTACCAAGAAAAGTATTTGTATACACACACACATACACACACACACACACACACACACACACACACACACACACACACACACACACACACAGAAACACAGACACACACACACACACACACGGGTACATCCCTAGTGGGTATGTGTCTATCTATGTGTCTTTGTATGAGTGTGTGTGTGTGTGTGTGTGTGTGTGTGTGTGTGTGTGTGTGTGTGTGTGTGTGTGTATGTGTGTGTTTGTTGAGGTTGGGGGAGGGGCATGCCTGTTCTGTTGAGAAAAGCAAAGCAAACAGCCAATCCGTGCGTGGGTCGATGAGAAGTTCCTCATCAGCAGTCTCCACTGACCCAGCATCAGACCCACCGATCGATTAAGGAAGCAATTAAGTGAGGTGCTCAATGATTCCCCTGACGCGTCTGCTTATACACACACACACACACACACACACACACACACACACACACACACACACACACACACACACACACACACATATACAACCACACTCACACCCATGCACACTGACACCCACGCACACACACACCCAAACACACACACCTTCCCCCTCCTTTTCTGTTAATATCTGCTATTTCCTGCCTCCCTCCACATCCATTCTCCACCTAATCACCTTACCTCTTTTCGCTTGCCTAACTTGCAACAGAGATCGAAAACAATGAAGACATCAGCAGTTACATAGCCCCCTCTGACTCGGCCTGCATGCACCAGAGTGACTTTTGCAACTGATTATTCTCACTGCAGTGAGCAGCATTCCTCGGTCGTTTGACGGGGGACTTGCACCAGGGAGGGCCTTTCCACTGGCTTAAATTAGAAGCTGACAGAGTGTAGCCTAAAGCAGGGAAAGGGGCCATCACCGTCCCTTATGCTCCCTGGTACCTTTGGATAAATGTTATGAAATTGCTTTTCATATATATGCACAGGCTGCTCATCAGGTGGTGAGACCAAGATGTGTGGACCCCCAGCCAGCCAATTCGCTTTGAGTGCAGAGCTGACGGCGGCCAATGACATTGCTGCACTGCGGCGAGTGTCCAGCCCCCCCCCCTCTGCTCTTGATGTCAGTGGCTATTTTTCTGCCTCTTCTATAAATGTTAGGTCACAAGTTCACTTTTGAATAATGGCTTGGGT
>NC_137923.1:37357946-37379240 GCF_963457725.1 Sprattus sprattus | reverse complement strand
GTAGGTGTGTGTCTGTGTGCGTACGTGTGCATGTGTAGGTATGTGTGTGTGTGTGTATTTGTGCATGTGTAGGTGTGTGTATGTGTGTGAGGTATGGATGTATGCATCAGTGTGCCTCTGTACCTTCATATGTGAATGCAAGTGAGTGGACTGTGTATATCCTAGCTTTGAATACGTATGTGAATGTGTGTGTGTGTGTGTGTGTGTGTGTGTGTGTGTGTGTGTGTGTGTGTGTGTGCGTGTGTGTGTAGGTTTGTTGATCTAGCACATGTTTATGACAGATTCCTCAGTGTGATGTATGTGGCTCTGCATGTCTAGGGCAGGCTCATGAGTGTGACAGATGAGTGTGTGGGTGGACGTGTCTGTATGTGGGTGGACATGTGTGTGTGTGTGTGTGTGTGTGTGTGTGTGTGTGTGTGTGTGTAAGTGTGCATGTGTAGGACGTGTTTGTGTGTGTGTGTGTGTGTGTGAGTGAGTGTGTGCGTGCGTGCGTGCGTGTGTGTGTGTGTGTGTGTGTGTGTGTGTGTGTGTGTGTGTGTGTGTGTGTGTGTGTGCGTGTGTGTGTGTGTGTGTGTGTATGGTTTGGACTGATGTGGGGGAGAGTGAAAATGAAAAGAACAATCAGAGGCTGAGTGTGAACACCCCCCCCCCCCCCCCCCCCCAACCCATGCCCGCAATCATGACTGCCGTGCTGTTGCGCTGTGTGTATCTAAGCGTGTGTCTGTGTTTGTGTGCGTGTGTGTGTGTGTGTGTGTGTGTGTGTGTGTGTGTGTGTGTGTGTGTGTGTGTGTTGGCGTGTGTGTGACTGTGTGTTTGTTAGTGCAAGTGTGTATGTTTCTGTGTGTGTGTGTGCATTTGTGTGCATTTGTGTCTTAAAAAATCCATCCAGTCTTTCTGGCTTTCTGTAACCCAAACTCCTGACAGAGCTCTGTGCAAGCCCTCTCAGATTGATTGACATTGGGTTGGCTCTGTTTAGACCAGAGTCAGAATCTGCAGGATTGCACATTGTTCTATGTATAGAACATTCTAGTAAAAACACAGACAGCATTCTATTTCTTTGCCAATTCAGTATTATGACATGAAGAGTACTGTAATTAAAATAAAACTATCATGACCAAATTATAAAACTCAACCATTGGGAATTAAATGGAACTGGATTCAAGCTTTATCAGTGCAGCTAATTCACAGCTTGATATGGTTCCTTCCTTCCGCTTCAGTTTGGCATGAACAAACCCTCATTGTCCAGTGCCTGTATATATATATATATATATATATATATATATATATACAGTATCTATAAAAATGAAAATAAAACCTCACATCTACCAGAGATTCAATACACTCCTGACTCCCTGGTACAGGTCTCCTGGGTCTGTCTGGGAGCAGTGCATGGCTAGCGACTGATGGAAATAACTCTCTCTCTCTCACTTTCTCTCTATCTCTCTGTTTTTCTCTCTCTCTCACTGCCCCCCCCCCCCTCCCTCCCACCCCCTCCTGCCTGTACAAGCTGACTAGAGTAGCTGGACTATTTTAAAAAAAAGTTCCCCCAGGAGAAATGGTGCCCCCCCCCCCCCCCCCCCCCCATCCCCTTTAAGTTAACAGATTTCCAAACAGCCTGTGGCCACAAGCGTGCAAGAGTGATGTCAATGTGACTCACCAGGCTGTGTCCTTCCGTCCTCCTTGCATGTAGATGTGGACCCATTGGGACAGTGGAGGGCTAACCCAGCGCTGGGGACAACCAGTGCCAAACAACGTTTATGTGTTTCATTTTTAATCAGCCAGCTTTGCTTGCAAATGCTTTTTTCATCCAGAGGGAGTCACAGTGCAGTGAGGGCTTGGGTTTTTAATCAGTGCCTCTGCTGCACCAGTTCCAGCACGTAACCATGGTGTTGTTGCTACCTATCAGTGTATTCTCTGTCAGCTCATTTACAGGTGTGCTACTACTGTATGTTATTCCTGTCCTCGCTGTAATTTGTCAGTAATTTAATATTACATCCCTTCCTGTCACTTTTACATGCATTGGAGTAGGTTTCTGAGAGCATTTACATCAAGCTTGGCAGACACTTATCAGTATTTAACAGTGTTATCCAAACTGACAGGCATTATGTAAAGTCGAGTGCTTTTGTTATGTGTAGAGAAAAGAAACAGGTTACTCTGTCAATGGGATACTTGCTACTATGAATGCATACATTTATCAGATCTCTTGTTTTCTGACCTTGATATTGCTATGCAGTGGCACGCTCTACCAGACAAGCAACACAACTATAAATATTTATTCAGATCACACCATCATGGCTCCCTCTTTGGTCTTTAACGGGCTAAACCAATCATCTCAAAGAACACAACATATATTCATGTGCCAATTTATGCCCATTCCTTTTTCCTAGTGTTCAATCCAGTCTGCGGAGCAAATGGATTTTCGACATTAGTTCAGCAGCCTCCACATTCTGATCTGTAAAACATTGCGCACGGATGAAATGAAGACGATGAAAAGCAGAAAAAAATAAATAAACAACACAAAAACACTGGGTGGTCTTCTGTAGCTGCATGCACTGAACATTCCTACAAGCAGCAGGCTGAGTTGAGTTGTGTTGCATTACTGTAATTCTTCGAACAAGCCAGCGCCAAATTGTGCTCAGAGGAACTCCCAGTGTGGGGGTCTCAGTGGATTTTTGTGCTGACTGATTAGGTCCCCCCCGCCCCTCCCCATCTATACATCTCTCCCTCCCCACACCCATACTGCCTCAGGCCAACTCAGGACAACCACTCATGCTTAATTGTACTGGAGAGGAAGCCAGTGTAAGAGCCAGAGCCTCCAGAGAGGCGGTAAGTTATCTCACTGTTATTTATAGAGCTGGGGCCCCCGGACTCCCCTGCCAGGGCCCTGCCTGCACCACTGGACGCTCATGTTCACGTTCACTCGCTCTCTCTCTCTCTCTCTCTCTCTCTCTCTCTCTCTCTCTCTCTCTCGCTTGTTCACTCTCTCCCGTTCGACTCTCTCGCTCGTGGCAAGGTGGGCCGTCGCAGAGGCATCTGGCCAATGGTGGACAGCTGTGGAGGCTGGTGGTGGTGTGAGTGGGATTGTGGGTTGAAAGGGAGTGTGGTGGAGAGGGTGATGGTGGTGGCGGTGGTGGTCTGGTTTTGGCATGAGATGTTCTTCTTTGCCAGTGGAGCCATAGGAGGCAGATGACCTAATTAGCTGTCTGAGTAATCGGCCAGTCGCTTGGTTGTGAGGTTTGGCGAGGGCAGTTCGTCTGTGTGTGTGTGTGTGTGTAAGTATGTGTGTGTAAGTGTGTGAAAGAGAGAAAGGGTGAGAGAGAGAGAGAGAGAGAGAGAGAGAGAGAGAGAGAGAGAGAGTGAGTGAGTGAGTGGGTCGGTGGGATTGATTGGTCAATCTCTGTGAGAGAGATAGATGGTCTGGGTGTGAGTGTGTGTTTGTGTTTGTGTGTGTGTGTGTGTGTTTGTGTGCGTGTGCGTGTGCGTGTGCGTGTGCGTGTGCGTGTGTGTGTGTGTGTGTGTGTGTGTGTGTGTGTGTGTGTGTGAGTGTATGTATGCATGTGCATGTGCATCTGTATAAAGCCAGAGACAGCAAGAGCAATGGTCAGTTTGTCAAGGAATAAGGCAACAATAAAGATTGATAGTTGGTGTGCACATGCATATATGTATGTGTAGCAGAGAAACAAAGAGACACAGTGTGCATGTGTGTGTATGTGTTTGTGTGCGTGCGTGTATGTGTGTGTGTGCGCTTTTGTGTGTGTGTGCGCGTGTGTGTGTGTGCATGCGTGTATGTGTGCACTTGCGTGTGTGTGTGCACTTGCGTGTGTGTGTGCACTTGCGTGTGTGTGTGTGCGTGTGTGTATGTGTTTGTGTGTGTGTGTGTGTGTGCGTATGTGTGTGTGTGTGTGTGTGTGTGTGTGTGTGTGTGTGTATGTCTGCGTGTGTGTGTGTGTGTGTGTGTGTGTGTGTGTGTGCGTATGTGCGTGTGTGTGTGTGTGTGTGCGTATGTGCGTGTGTGTGTGTGTGTGTGTGTGTGTGTGTGTGTGTGTGTGTGTGTGTGTGTGTGTGTGTGTGTGTGTGTTATAGAGACAGACTCAGGCAGTCGATGGTTTGACTGATGGCCTTGGCTGTAGCCCTGCTCCCTGTCATCACTCAGTCTTCCAGTCGATAGTGTGCAGCAGGGCCCCTCTCTGCTCCCCTCACACAGGCCACTCTCCTGCTGACAGATCTACCAACAGCACTCTCCTCAGCCCTGAGAACCACCAAACAGTAGCATCCTTGTGTGTGTGTTTATGAGTGTTGGTGTGTGTGTGTCTGTGTTTATGTGATGTTTGTGTGTGTGTATCTGTGTGTGTGTTGCATGTGTGAGTGTGTGTATGTGTGCCTTGGCATGTTTGTCTGTCTGTGTGTGTATGTCTACCTGTGTGTGTGTATGTCTATGTGTGTGTGTGTGTAAAATTCTCACACTGCTCCATCTGTCTTGGTTTAAATCCCTTTCATCCTTGCTCTTTTAAGAGGACCCCTGTGTGCTGGGGCTGTTTCAGTCAGCAGTGACAGTGCAGTGCAGCCGTGGGGGCTGGGGGCCAGCGTGAGGTAAGCTGTTTCCACACTCACAGAGGAGCTGAGTCTCTAGGACTGATCTGACCTGCCCAGGATCTGGGCCTGAGTCAGCTTCTATTGGGGGACAAAGGCTCAGGAGCTGCAGCAATGAGTGTGTGCAGTATGTGTGTGTTTGTTTGTGTGTGTGCGTGTCTGTGTGTATGTGTTTGTGATAATGTGTGTATGAGAGTGTGTCCATGTATTTGTTTGTGTGTGTGTTTATTTGTGCGTGTCTTTGTACATGTGTGTGTGATCATGCGTGTATGAGTGTGTGTGTCCATGTATTTGTGTGTGTGTGTGTTTGTTTGTGTGTGTGTGGTTGTTTTTGTGTGTATGTCTGCATGTGTTTGTGATCATGTGTGTATAAGTGATGTCTGTGTCCATACATTTGTGTGTGTGAGTGGTTGTTTGTGCGTGTATGTGTGCATGTGTTTGTGATAATGTGTGTATGAGTGTTTGGGCCCTATCTTGCCGATCAGAAACGCAAGTAGGACGGCGCCAAACGCAAGTAGCTGTGTGGGCGGCTCTATGGCGCAGTTGCTATTTTAACGGCGGAAAAAACACACTTGCGTCCAGGGCAAGTGTCAAAAGGGTTAGTCCAAAGGAGGTTACTCAGCCATAGGTGTGGTTTGGGCGTAATATGCAATAAACCAATCCGAGCGTCATCTCACATTCCCTTTAAGAGCGAGGAGCGCATAGTCCATAGCGGCTTGTTATTTTGATGGCGGAATTACCTGGTGGAAGACCGGAAAAGTTCACAGCCGAGGAGACCGACGTGAGATTTACATAATAATTACAAGGAAAATAAAGTATTTACCACATGAGGAAATCATTGTGATATCCATATCCAAGATATTTAAAAAATAGGCATACATCTAGCGTACACATTGACCCAAATGATTCAGGTTAATTGAAGCTGCGTGACATTTGATTTATTGTATGGCTTTGTAAAAAGCCGGGAGATAGATATATATGGGGATACGAGAAACCCTCCAAAAGATAGCAAAGTCAAGCAAGCATGGGAAGATATTGCCGTGATTGTTTCTGCTACGGGGCACCCGAAAACGGTGCCGAAAACGCTATAATGACGTCCGGAGACGTGGGACATCCAAGCTGGAAGGTAACACACGTTCTCGTGGCCTCACGGGAGGTGGATCTGCCTCGACCCAGGATCTGACGGCAGCAGAGGACATCGCCACCTCTACCCTCACACCTGAGAGCGTGCAGGGATTTGGGGGCATGGAAATCGGCACCCAAGCCAGTGCACCAGCTGACCAAACCCAAGGTACATAAATAAAGTCCACATACACAGAGATGAGTTTACAAGATTTATAATAATACTGGCATTAAATAAATGCAACAAGGCCATACAATAAATCAAATGTCACGCAGCTTCAATTAACCTGAATCATTTGGGTCAATGTGTACGCTAGATGTATGCCTAGTTTTAAAATGTCTTGGATACGGATATCACAATGATTTCCTCATGTGGTAAATACTTTATTTTCCTTGTAATTATATATGGCTTGCCAAAAAATTGGTGTAAATCTCTCGTGAAGACGACAAAAGTAAAGTGTAGCCTATTGGTCCTATACTGTGCAGGCAAGCACATGCGCCCTTTAAATAGCGTTCTGAATACGCGTTACAGACTTGAGACATTGCGCCTCTGACATTAGACCAGCTTTTTTGTGGTCAATGGCGCACGGCGCACGGCGTTGTTTTGAAACTGCAAAATACCACTTGCGCCAGAAAAAACACCTTCTCTGTTCCGCCCCCGCCCATGTCGACGCAAGTTCATTTCAAAGCGCGCCTCTGGAGGGAAAATCGCGCTGTGCGCCGGGTGCAAGATAGGAATGATACATGCGTCGGTGACAATGTCAATTGCGTTGGGTGTAAGATAGGGCCCTTTGTGTCCATGTGTGTGTGTGTGTATGTGTGTATGTGTGAGATTGTGTGTGTCTGTGTGCATTCTTTTATATGCATATATGAGAGAGAGAGAGAGAGAGAGAAAGAGAGAGAGAGAGAGAGAGAGACGAGTGGAAGGGGTAGGAAGCCTCTTTGAATCTGACCACTCCAAGGCCTCCAGTGCTAGCGCAGCTCATTAGCAAAGCGCTTCTTGTCAAATTCCATACAGGAGATCGATGGGCCATCAGAAGCTGTGGTCGATGGAGTCCCCTACAGACTGGTGTGTGTGTGTGTGTGTGTGTGTGTGTGTGTGTGTGAGGGTGAGGGTGAGGAGTGGGAATATCTTCTCCTGCGTCCCTGAAGCCTCTCTCTCCAGCACGCCCAGTGATCATTGGACCAGTGAAACACAGTGGAGTATGGAGTAGATGAAGTGTTGGGCCTAAGCCCTGGATAAAGACTTGTGCTTAGCACTGTAATAACATCAGAGCCAGAGGCCGTGGCCGCGTGGCTGCGCGGTGGCGGCTACATGCTCTCTGAGCTCGGGAAAAACACCACCCTGTTTGTTTGGGTTTAATCTCTCCCCAGACAAGCGGTGACACCCAGAGCGCTCCTCATGCGACTGACAGTGCTCTCTTATCTGTTGTGTTTCCCTCCACGACTCCTGGAGAGGGTTTGTGTGTGTGAGGGGGGGGAGAGAGAGAGAGGGAGGGGGAGAGGGTGAAGGAGGAAGAGAAAATGTAATTGAGAGAGTGAGGGAGAGAGAGTGAGGGAGAGAGGAGAGAGCGATCAAGTGGGAGAGAGAAAGTCATTAATGTACAGTAAATAGCCTCATTCCGCCAACCTCCCAAGTACAACAAGCGCAATCATGTCAGCGTAATGTTTTAGGCCTCGACTCCTGACAACCTGGAGCAATTACTAAACACACACACACACACACACACACACAAACTTTTTTTCTCTCTTTCACACACTGCCTCTGACAAACTCTCTCTCACACACACACACACAAACATACACACACACAGCCAATCTCAAAAACACCAATGACACTCTCTCTTTCTCTCTCTCTCATTGTGAAAAGATCTCATGTCGGCCGGGGAAATGGCATCTGCAGATGGGCATAATTCCTCATTAAGGATGGGGCCGCCAGATAGCGACAGTAACAGTGATGGTTGTGGTGGTGGTGCTGTCAGCAGAGGAGAGGAGGTGGAGGAGGAGGAGGAGGAGGAGAGGAGCGTATGACTCTCTGCTGCGGGAGGTGCCATCGGTCTGTATTGATTGGGCTGTGAAGAGGTGCTTGTGCTACAAAAGAGTGTCTCTCGGCCCTCCGTGGCAATAACTGCTCATCGCTCACCTCGCTCCCCACAGGAAGAATAAAGCCTGCTGATAATTAAGTTTTTTTTTTCCCCTGTTATTTCTTCTTTTTAGTGCAGAGGCAGCTTTGTGCATCAAGAGGAAGCAAAAAAAAGGTTAAACAGACACCCAGATACAACAGTATTGACAGAACAATAGAAGAGCTGTGTGTGAGAGAGAACTAGATAGATAGAGGCAGAGAGAGAGAGAGATACAAAGGGAGAGAATATGATGAAGGGACAGTTATGGCATCTCTAAGCAGAGGACCATAGAACATAATCATGACATCTTTTGTCAGCTGTCCATGAAGTCCTACAGACTGCACACCTAAACAAAAGGGACTCACATTTGCGTTGTGTAATAGTGAGGATTTGATTGGTTTTAGACAGACAGTCCAACAACATTCTGGTAATGAAAAACACACACACACATACACACTCACTCACTCACACACACATCCACAGATATCGAGTCTTTCTTTTTGAGCTCATGCAAACAAAACCAACCCACGTTCACTTGTGTATACACAAACACACACACAAATAAACAAACACACATATATCAGCACATATAAGATAGTTTTCCATATAAGCACATGTAAACAAAGCCACCCACATTCATGCATGCATGCACAAACAAACAAACATGCGCACGCACACTGACACCGACACACATACACACACACAGACACATCCTCACAGTCGAAGACAGGTGCCGTGACCTCACTCTTCACAGCCCCGGTCGGCCTGCTGTCGTGGCTGGTCGTCTGTTTGACATGCTCCAGTCGCCCCCGGAGACCCCCTCTAATGGCGGAACGCAGCGAATTAGCATTCTCCGAAATGGCACGGCGGGCCTGGGTGTCAGAGACGCAGAAAAGGTCACCGGGCATCCTGCCTGGATGAAGGCTCCACACTCTTCATCAACCACTCCTGTCACACGCACCCACACGGGCAGACACACACACTCACACACACACACACACACACACACACACACACACAAACACACACACACACATTTACATATGCAGACACAAAGAAACACATACACACCAACAACCTCAAAACCATCCAGGTGTGCTCACACACACACGTGCAAACACCCATGCATACATACAAACATATAAACACACATATGCACATACACACGTAAACCAGCTTTAAACCTGGGCCTACCATCACAGCAGATTCCCAGGGGTGTCCTATCTGAAAGATGACCCTGGGCAACAGCCTGTGACCGGCTAAAACGCGGGCCTGGAAGTCATGATCGCTCCAGTGAGGTGGAGCAGCGTGTGTGAGTGTGAGTGAGTGAGTGCGTGTGTGTGTGTGTGTGTGTGTGTGTGTGTGTGTGTGTGTGTGTGTGTGTGTGTGTGTGTGTGTGTGTGTGTGTGTGTGTAGGTTATGGAGCACTGTCGTGGAGATGGGAGCCTGAAGCTAATCAGCAGGAGCATGATCCACCTCCATGCCACACTCCACACACGCACGCACGCAAACCACTCCAAGCATTTACTCAAGGGGGAGGTAAACATTCAAGGTCTGTTTGTGTGTGTGTGTGTGTGTGTGTGTGTGTGTGTGTATGTGTGTGAGGCTGGTATTTCACTTGAGATCTTATAATAGGCTATGAGGTTAAAGATACATCGATGCGGAGAAGGGGTGTGTGTGTGTGTGTGTGTGTGTGTGTGTGTGTGTGTGTTGCGCGTTTGCTTGTGTGAGTGAGTGTGGGTGGTAGGTGGGGTGTGTGATTCTTTCGGAAAGGTGTTGATGTTCCCTCTGAATATAACTCATGTGTCAGTGTTATAGCCATAAGGGGTTTCCTGCACAGAAGCAAGGCTTTCCTAGCTATAGAAGGATGCAATGGATCACCTTCTGTGCATGTGAATGTGTATGTGTGTGTGTCTGTGTGTGTGTGTATGTGCATGAGTGTGTGCGTATGTGCATGAGTGTGTGTATGTGCGTTGTATGGAGTGCAAGTGTTCATTTCCATCAGCGTTGGTGGGGGGGCTGGGGCTTTGAGGTTGGTACTTACATGGCTGACTTCATTGAGCCAGGGGACACTCTGGTCTGGGGAGTGGGGAGGTGGGGGTGGGGGTGGTGCGGATTACAAATCACCACCCATAAGCTCCCCACTGACACCATTAGGCGGCTTGCAGCTCTTTTCACATTTCCAGTGGCATATTAAAATGTTGATAGTGTGCTAATATGTGTGTAATAACAACTGTCAGCATCACAGCTGGCTGGACTGAGCTGGGTCATGTATCAGACGGCTGAAGGAGTGGGGAGAGGGCGAGTGGAGCCGGCGAGGTGGCTAACTGGACCAGGTACAGATGTGCAGATGGACCCTACAGAATACAGATGGATCCAACACAAAGCACTGTAGGGCTCATGGCAGAACATTTATTGAATTTCAGTCTTGTCATGTCATCATCCCTCTTTCTCTTTCACTCTCTCTCTCTCTCTCTTTTACTGTCTCAAAGTTTCACATCTCTCTCTCACTTTCACTCTCTCTCGCGCTCTCTCACTTTCACTCTCTCTCTCTCTTTTACTGTCTCTGGCATGCTGTCAGCATGTTACATTTCAGTATCAATCTGTCATTTATCTATGGTCTCTTTCCCTTCCCCTCTCTCTCTCTCTTCATTTTCCCCTCTATTATCATCCCTTTCTCCATCCATCTTTTTCTCTTCCCCTCCCTCCTCTCTCTCTCTCTCATTCTCTTCCTCCTTCCCTGTCCTCCCCTGCACAGTGAGTAGGTAAATAAATCACAGCTCGCCTGGGTAAAAGATAACGAGGCGATGGGGGATTCTCTGATCTGTAGATGTTCGTATGCATGCATGTGTGTGTGTGTGTGTATGTGTGTGTGTGTGTGTGTGTGTGTGTGTGTCTGTGTGTGTGTGTGTGTGTCTCTCTGTGTGTGCTTACACAGCCCAAGGCCGAATGGGGGTGGAGGACAACATTATGTTTGGTAATTCCTCTACATCAGGAATATCAGGGGGAAAGCATCCTGTTTAAACCACCATTTAGTTTTTTTTTCCTTTTATAGCCATACCTTGTGTTTGAGCTCTTGTGAACAGTTAGTGGTAGGTACTTATCAGTGATGAGTACAGCCTTGGCCACAATCTACAACCCCATACACACTGCGTTGCAGCTCTTGTTGAGGTGAAAACACATAAACATATTCAGCCTAATCTCTTCTTTCATTTCTCCTCCAAGGACAGGTGGAGAGTGAACTGATATAGGTGTAACTTCAGTATTACTCTTCTCTGTCAACCGATGTGGCGATGGTGAGCGGGAGAGAAGAGGAGGAAGAGGAAGAAAAAAAACAAGTTGCCCTTGCCCAACCTCTCTTTCACACTCTCTGATTTCTCCCCTCCCAAACCACCCCTAGCCCCCCCCCCCCCCCCCCCCCCCCCCGGAGGGAAAGACGGAGAAGGAGAGAGAGGGAAGAAGAAGTAGCAGAAGTGAGAAGGGTGACAAACTAATTGATGTACTTTCGCAGACTCTTCAACAAAGACTTGCACTGATTAATTCTGTAATTGAGTGGCACAAAATTAGTGTCATCGTCCATTTTTTTAACACAGAAGGGGGAAGAAAACAGTGTGAGAGTGGGGCACAAAGACCTCAAAAATAGAGGACAATAAGACTGATGGAGTGATGATGTGATGAAGGAGTGAAAGGAGGAGACGGGTGAGAGAGCTGGAGGATAAAGGAACCGGAGACTTTTAACCCACAATTAAACCCATTTCCAAGAATGGGATTATTCAAAATTGCTATCAGAAAATAAGCGGATATCTTTTGCTCATTTGCTAAAGAGAAAGGGTGAGAGGGAGGGGTAGAGGGAGGGAGAGGAGGGAGAGAATAAAGCAAGCCATCACAAAGATTTCCTTTCTACACTGACACTAATGAGTAGCAGAGGAAAAAAGAGGGATGCAAAAGATAAATGGAAAGAATGACAAGCTGTCTGCAGAGAAAAAGATAAATGACTTGCACAAAAAATTATCGTTGCACATTAAACAACTCACACTTTTCAGGAAGATTACATTATGTTTTTATAATTAGTGTTATGAACCATCTTGATTATGAGGGATTTAATTAGACAAATATGGAGCTCTGCACAGTAAAGAAATAAATAAAGGACATTATAAAGTGTTATAATCTTGTCCCTTTAAGCTAGAGCTTGGGGCGTTCAGCCAGTGGCCATATACATAATGTTAGACTATAATTACGCTTATATTGCTTTTTATTTTAAACATTATCAGTAAATCTCACCATTACTTATATACACTCTAAATTCACGCAATTTGGTTAAGTTCAGTTCAAGGTTCCTCGAGTTTTGTTCAAAATAATGGACCTCTCATGGATCCTTGTAACAGTTCATCACTGTATGCTAACTGTGACGCCTGGAAACACAGGCAGCTCCCAGTCAGACTGATGTATTTTGATAATCAATTAAAGCTACCATTATAGTAATTTTAAAGCTAATTACATCTATTCTGCCAGACATTAATGTCATAAAAACAATAAAGCTCAGTGTTGTTTTCACCTAACCATTGTATTCTGGAGAAGGGCTTTCGTAACTAAACCAGTCACCTTGTCTAATGACCAGAGCTGACATCAATCACTCCCCACTACTGCGTCCTTGGTTGTCTGTTCTACTGGGGGCTGCCATCTTGTTTTGTAGTCCCCACTGCCGCCACCTTCAGAGACTGTTGACGGCCGTCAGCGACCCGCCCTCACAGGAAGCCACACGCTTCAGTTATTTTGACAGGAAAAACTTGCGCCTGAACACAGAACCCCCTTCTCTCTCTCCGGCAGCATGTGTAAGCATCAAACATGACTTTTGCTGACTTCAAAAATGCCACCTGGAGGTTTAGCTAGTTTTGACTGAGAGCTTGCAGGTGATTTTTTTTGGGGAAGAGCCTATTCAGGAGCCTGGCCTTGTACCTGTGATTGACAGCACAATAAGAGCAGCGAGTGCCATAAATATACTTGTTTGGGCTTGGGAGGATGTAGCAAAGCTACACTGGTGAACAGCCATAGGCTGGAAGGTTTTAGCTCCGTGTTGGCCCTTATTCTTCAATGCTGAGCGACTCCATAATACATTTGGCAAAAAACAACTAGCACATGCAGGTGCATTTTCCTAATTGTTTCCAAGATGGCTGGCCAAATTTTAATTTACCCATACAGTCTAGAGGGAAAGCCATATCTGAATGCTTCCAAATGCCATCCAGAAATTGATTTGGTTTAATTTGTGTGAATTAGAGGAAAAGCTCCTTTTGATTGTTTTATTGGTGAAAGTGTAGGTCTGGAGACTGTGTCGGTCTCCTCTCGTGCCGTCCTGAGGTGTGTGTTTAGTGGCAGTGATGGGTACCAACAGGCAATGTTGTGGGGGGGTGGGGGTTAGGGAGTGGGGGGTATGACAGTGTGGGGGGGTGTTACGGGGTGGGGGTGAGAGTGAGACTGCACCCCCCCCAGCCCCACACCTTGATGAGGTGAGGCACGGTGGAGAGAACTTTGTTAAACGGTTCACAGAATCTAGACAATGCTTTATTTATGAGTGGCCCTGTCTTCCATCTGCAAAGCCCAAACACGAGCTCAATTACCGAGAATAAATTAGGATTAACAGCAAAACAAGGCACATTTTCATTTTAATTAAATGCTGTTTATTATTTATTTCTGTGGATATAGTGCAGGGACTTTGGGAGGATGAAAGGCCTAGCGCGTCTCGCTTGCTTCATCAGTACAAATTTGGAGAGACAGAGAGATAGAAAGTCAATACTGCGAAACAGAAATGGACACGCTTCACTTTAGAGCATACTCATGCATAACTGTCATGAAATGCTTCAAATCAAAGCTCTGTCTTCCTTGCACAGTGGGTCAGAGAAATCTTCATCTCAAATCTTTTGTATCTTTTGTCTGCTTTTTTTTTTAAACGTTTAGGCAAAATCATGAGATGCCTAATTATTTTTGTTGCTCATAATTATAGAGAGTGCCATGCATCAAATCACTGTGTTATTTTGCCACATCAATTACCTTCAGCAAGAGCATTTTCTTTTTTTACAACATAATTCGAATTCTTCCATCAGCGATAACACCGTAACAATTGTTATGCTCCGTGGCCTACAGTCAAATATGATGACAAGATGTGTCACTCTGTCCTTCTGTCAATACAAAAGTATTCACTCTAAAGCATTTCTTCTCACTCTACACCTTCCCATTTTTTAAAAGCAAGCCATAATTCCATCTCACTTCTACCCAGCAATTATCTTGCAGGTGTTATAGACAGTACTGGCATTTCCCCCAGTCCTCTTGTCTGTCAGGATTCTGGATTAGGATAAATGGTTTAATATTTGATCAGATCTGATGGTTTACTTGTGTCTCAACTCCCCTGATCCCCTTAGACCAGAGATGACCTTTACAAATCACCCATTCACAAGTTAACACAGGCAGTGGCTCGAGCACAGCAGGGCATAGTAGCTATAAGGTTATGGGATGATATAGGTGAAAGTAATTGCTGTAAGTGCTAACAGAGATCATTATATGTGATACCATACAGTACACATTCATATACAGCTGACATATAGATTAGCAAGCTGTTGAGACATATGGATCGTATAAAAATGCCCTTCCAAACGTTGTTTAAAGACTCCACTAAACCATAGCAATTCTCTCCCCAAAAGATTAGAGTTGCAGCTTGGCAGTGCTCTCCATCAACGGGCTGTTATCTGATGACAAACAAGAGGTGATGAATATTCAGAAGCTTGGGAGAAAAAAAAAACGGGTGAGTCGACTGGGACACAAATGCGGTGTGGTTTGTCTTTGTTTGCCGCGTGAAAAGCGCTACAATTATACCACCGAGGCTGGATTACCCTATACTACCCCCCTCATTATGTCTGACAGGTCATTCAGGAGCCCTTTACAAGGGAGAAGCGAATCGATGCGGGAGGCGTTTAGGGCCTACAGTAAATCACAAAACATCTTTACAGTGACTTGGCGGTGAAATGAGGACCGCACGCATACCAAAAACTGCTGACGCTAACAGCACGGCTAACGTCTCGTCGTATATAAATCCCTGTCACATTTTCATCAGCGTAACCGTGAGGGGTGCTACTGTTTACGCTGGCGAAGACGTTGTAAAAAAGAAAATGTCGCTGCATTTTACAGCCATGAGCTTTAATGACAAAAAGAATTTCTTACTCTCCATCTAAACAAATGGTTTCCTGAATCTGTTCACTTTCCCAGGCTAGTGTTTAGCTTGCAGCAGCAGCTGGTGCACCTCAGAGGCCAGAAGGTCTTTTCCCGAACTGAAAAAGATATTTTTTCCATTTCGTATCACTGTACCTCACTGTTTGGTCACGGCCAGAAGCTTTTGGCTGCCTATTTTTAGCCTACAGCTGTGTGATGTTTCTGAACTTCCCATGAAAAAACACGCTCTATAGACTATACGTAGGTTTAAATATGTTAGCATTCGCAAACAGGTGTTACTATGACAATCACAAACCTCTCACTGTAGTGGACATAGATTTGAGAACAAGTTCAAGCACTCAGACTTCACTCTTTGTAACCGTCTACTCTGCTGACAGTCTGCGGCAGTAGCTAAAGTATGACGAAAATACACTGACCCCTCAAACAAGGGGGTCAACTGTTATCAGTATGTCCTGCTAGTTCCAACCAGCACAGTATCTCTGAAGTTAACAGCAGACAGCATGGATGTAGCCCATAAAAACAGGTGTTAAAGCGCTACTGGGTTGTGCCAAGACCTGACAGTGTTCTTTCACACTGGTTTTCACAGGCAGTGCTGTGACAGCTCTCTGACCTCAGAACAGGGTAAGTGAATTTTTTTTTGTATGTAATTGTCATGCCTAAAATCATTGTAGCAATGGGACGGCTCACAGGCTTATCGATTTGCTGAGACATACCCTTTGCTCTCAGGGCAGAGAAAAAAAAGTTTGTGGTTTGCTTAGGCGTGTTTTCTGGTCAGCAGAATGTTGTCAACATCTCTGCAGAGGCATTCCTTCCATTTTAATGTGTGCTTTAATATTACGTTCTCACTCATTTTTTTAATAACACAAGGTCCACAAAGTCTGCATTCACACGAATGCTGTTTGGATGATTCAAGGCCGACAGCATGTGTACTGTAGCTCAGTGACATGAAGTGCAGGGTTTGTGTGAAGTCAGCCGGAGACAAACAATTGCTGTTGTTAGTTCCGAGCGCAGCATTGACAAAGGCCTCACTGAAGCAATTGGAATGTGCTGGAGTGTTGAAAACAGAACGGAGGAAAATAACATCAGCAAGAAATAATAGCTGTTTGCCTTTACAGTGTTACACAAGTCTACACTTTATTTAGCTTCTCTTTCAGTTTGTAGCATGGTAGCCTATTTATGGATGTCTTCTTCTTCTACTACTTATTATTATTGTTGTTGTTATTATAATTATAAGTTATAGTATGTATGTGATTATTACATTGTCTTAAAGGTACAATATGCAACAATTATGCTTCAGGATTAGGGTAAGGATAAGCAGTTTAACCTTAAAATAACAGCTTAAAAAAAATTGGGGGTGCTACAATAACTTTTAATATCGAGAATTGCGTCCGTGCCAATGGCATAGCAGGGTCGATAGGCATATAACTGCGTTCTGTAGTTTTGCCTGCCGATGCCCGCCGACCTGACTTTGATTACCTTCTGCCGATCTAGTAAATAGCTTATTTGCCGTCTTGCTTAGTCTTGTGTTGCACATGATTGATGTTTGACTGTGTAAGGACAGTCGTTGAGTAATTAGTTTGTCATAATGTCAAAGTCAGCACATTTCAAGAGATTTCGTTAGTTTTAGCTGCTAGCATACCTTTAGCGAATAGCTATTAATCCTTAATGCACCTTTAAATAAATGTTGTATGGCAATTGACCTGATATAGCAGTGAATATATAACATTAACCTGATGATAGACTTAAAACCTTTTTGAAACCTTTTCCCTTTGAGATCCCATTGAAACATCTTCGATATGACCCTACAACTGACTTTGATGGAGACGATTTTGCTATGGTAAGATGCAAATGCTAACAACCACTCACAAAGACCCGCTCTTCAACTGGTGTGTGTTGGGCAAATTCATTTCTAAAATAAAATTTTTCCGCACTCTTCCCATCGTTATTTCTCTTATAATAAACCCCACAGATGTATTGAGGTTTATGAGAGAAGACTTCTGGCCAGGTTCATGCTTAATTTCCTTGTATTTGTCACCTGTGTACTTTCCACTGAATGAAATCAACTCACTGTGCCCCAAGAGCAGCCCAGACTCACACATCACAATAGCGTCGTTCTCCAGGTGGCCTCTGCACCAGCTGCTCTTAACACTGAGCCTGGCTTGGTTGCCAGTACACTAATGGTGTGGCAGCTGGCGCCCGGTGGCACTGGCACAGCCTCCGACCCCCCTGACCTCCCTCCGTACCTGGCACTGTTTTTGGGCTCTGAGTGCCATCATGTTCAGTCTGACCCGTGACCTCCCCATACCCTCAACCAGCCCCACTGTGAATTGTCTGGGCATGCTGGGCTGAGCTGTGGATGTGTCCTATGTGGTTAGCTTCCATTCTATTGTCCCAACGACAGGCACGAGCACTTAGCTTTGCCCCGTAATGTCCATGATGCCCTACCTACACAGTATGTGTCTGAAATAAATCATGTATCTGTTACTGTTCTGTGATTGTTGTGATGCATGGATCAGTGCTGCATGTTTTCCCTCTATTCTGTTTTCCCCATATTAGGCATGATTGTCTGGCTTTGCTCCAACACATAATATTTTGTCATTTCTTTTTGTTTGGTTGTGTGGTAATCTGTTCAATAACACACCGTTACAGATATCTTTTGTGTTGTGTCTGTGTTCTCCTTTTGAATAATGCTGCTGATGCAATTTTGTTCCTTTCCCTCACTGACGCCTTATTTTGTCATAAGCTGCTGTATCAAGCACCATTATTGTTGCGGTGCCGTAATTAAATTTATTACACTTTAATTTAATTTAATTACACTTCATGGCCTGTTTTTATGATAACATGACCCATGTGACCCATGACCCATGACCCATCTATGGTACCTTCTGTCTGGTGCCCTTTCCTCGGTGCCCTGTCTCTTCCTGGTCCACACAGGTTGGTCAGCGTCAGCAGTGGCGCACTCCAGCGCCCAGACTACGATGACACGCCAACACCCGAGTTCCTCAACCCCTCCTGGATGGCGGACATCCCCAGCAGTCGCCCGCTGTCCGAGATCACCATGCCCGGCACCCACAACACCATGGCGCTGTACGGTGGTGGTCTGGCCGAGTGCCAGTCCTGGTCGCTCCCGCAGCAGCTTCGCGCCGGTGTCCGTTTCCTGGATGTCCGCGTGCGCCACGTGGGCGGCAACCTCACCATCCACCACGGCATCTCCTACCAGTACGCCCACTTCGGGGACGTGCTGCAGGGTGTGGACTCCTTCCTGAAGGAGCACCCAAGCGAGACGGTGCTGATGCGGCTCAGGGAGGAGCTGAGCGAGACGCGGGACATCTACGCCGCCGTGGTGCGCTACGTCCACACGTACGCCAGCTGGGACCTGCTCTGGCACAGCCGACGCACAGCCACCATGGGCGAGGCTCGCGGGAAGCTTATCGTGCTGCAGGATTTCCCTGGCCCGGCCCTGGGCATGCGTTATTCCTCTCTGCACATTGCAGATGACTGGCAGGTACTTGCAAACATACACATTTACACACCAGGAAGTAAAAACCCTGTGTTTCTTCAGTTTCCACATCCTGAGCAACTCTCTCTAACTTTCTGATACTATATTAACTCAACCAAATTGTTTTTACTACAGGTACATAAAGTATGCCTTTCCTATGCTGGGAAACATTTTAGATAAAGTGTCAGACAACAATGTGACTACAATCTGTATGGTGTCATAAGTGTGAAATATAGGCCAAACAATGGGACCTAAAACCATTCTCCAGCAGGCTTAACATTTAAAATACATATGGTTATAATTGGAGAATGTTTTGTTTATATTTCATTCAAATGTTAAGAACATATAATAAATTACATTACTTTTTTAGGTTACTAGAATTAACATACACAAGTGTCTTTAAGGTGAGTTAGCCGACTACTGGTTTGCTGTTGCCATTAGCAACAAAAGGCCGTTTCAGTCTGGCAGGCATTTTTTTTTTGTGTACCAGGCAATTCCATTACCATCACCAGGGTAATAAACACACACACCGTGTGTCATATGACACAAAGTTTTTTCTATTAAAGCATCTGCTACATTCAAATGGCATGTACCTCTGGTCTTCCATCAATGGTTCCATGCATGATTACTAAATCTAATCAATTATTTGTCTATTCTGGTAAGTGGCATAAACCATTCATATCTGTCTGAATCAACAGAGCCAGCTGGTTGGAGTTCTTTGCAAATTAACAAGACAGCTTTAACAAATGACCTGGCCAATTATACAGTATGTACCTGGAGGTTACCAGGGCTTCATACAGACAGGCAGTGTGTCATATCACCACTACTGTCTCATCAGTAAGGAAGCATCTGCTTAATGTAAATGGCATATCTCCCTGGTCTTCCTCAGGTTCCATCTATGGATCACGTCTCAGAGAAGTGGCAGAGCGTGTACAACCACCTGGAGAAGGCCGAGGTGAGCGACAGGTCCCGCATGTACCTCACGTACTCCAGCGGTGCCAGCATCCGGGCCTGGCCCTACGCGCTCGCCCGCCGGGTCAATCCACTTCTCTACGACTACCTGTCTGCCCGCGCAGGGAAGCCACGTCGCTTTGGCATCATCACCGCAGACTTCCCAGGTGCCCCTCTCCTCCGCGACATCATCAACTTCAACTGGGGCAACAAGACATCGGCATAGACGCTCAATAAACTGTCTGTGCCAGTATGCCAACATGCCAACCCCTTTTGTCCTCGGGCGTGGGGGTGGGGTGGGGTGGGGGTTAGGGGGAGAGGTCACCAGGACTATACACCATGGTCTGTCACACCCAATCAGGCCTCAGTCTTCCACGGCCAATCAGAAATCACGGTCTGTCAGGTTCAATCAGACGTCAGGATCTGTCACGTTCCGTCAGACAATACAATCTGTCACGGTGAATCAGAAATCATTCTGACTGAAATAAAAAGGGCCCTCACAGGCTGCCACTCAGTTGTCAAGGGTGTCAGCTGTGTTCATTTTCCTTTCCAGGTTGAAATTTTGGGAAGTTCCTGGACAGGTTTGATGATTGGGTGAATGTATTAGAGGAATGGTCTGTGACTACACTGTCCATATAGTGATAGACATTTGGGGAAAAGCTGTGTCTGCAATGCCAATTACAAGGATGGTAGCGAAGGGAGAGAGCAACCCGGGCCTGCGCTGTGCCAAACCTGCACCCTCACACCTAAACCACAGTGCCAGGCTCATTGGTATGGCAGTAAGAGCGCATACTCAACCGTAGTGATGGCGCTCCATCACACTGACCTTCCCTACTTTGCAATAAAGCGTATCTTTTCTTGAGAACTGAACGGCGCACATTCTTTCTTCACCAGAGGGAAACAGTATTTCATAGCCATAGGTCATGGAATATTTTCTGAAAGCCTAACAGACATTTCACATAAGTTTATGTCTAACATTTACTCTGTGAGAGTGAGAGTGTACATTTGGGTTCAGCTGTCAAATTTGGCCAGTTAGTCCCATCTAAAACCCTCAGGGACAGGATGGGGATCTACATCTTGTGATGATTTTGCTGGTGCAAAGACCTTTTCCTTTCTTCGTTTTGTGTCAGCCTCGACTGTTGTTAAGGGTGGATTAGGAAGATTTTTTTTAGGAGGGAGCAAGTTTATCTAGACCTGCAGGATGTTGTGATTCAAAGCTGCCCCCCAGTCTTGTTAAGCCACCTATACCTTGGCTGATGAGAATAAGATGAGAAACATGTGTCTAAAAGGTAGGAGAGACAGTCAATAACAGTGATTCATTCATCACTCTCTGATCAATTGTGATGAACTGAGCAGTCATAGTGTTTCGCAATTGTTAGCGAGAAAGAAAGTTCTGGAACAATCAGTTTGTGAAAGAAACCAAGGCTCCCAAGATTTGCACTTCTACAGTTGACCAAGGCCTCACAAATGAATGGCAATTACCATCAACAGGAGATCCAGTGCCTACAGCTCCACATGGTTTGCCGTGAATCGAACCGGCGGATGTCCTGAATGCATCTTGATGAAGGGTAATTGACACAGCAGGACATGAATAGTTCTCTACTGTGCCGCCAAAGAAAGGAACAGAAAATTGGACTGATGTACAAAAAAAGAACGTCAGAGCAGATGATTGAGCTTTTACATTGTAGTGTCAGAGAAAGACATAGGCAAATTAATGTAGATTCACTCTCACATGTATGTCTCTGACATGTATGTCTCTGTCCGTTAGACTAGCTCAGATACCCTACAGGA
>NC_137923.1:37337946-37347946 GCF_963457725.1 Sprattus sprattus | reverse complement strand
ACTGGCCTGGATACCATCTTAACATTAGCTAATCTGAACATCACTGGTCTGACAACTGCTGTATGTGACGTGAATTCAATAAAGAAAGCTAGATACTGCATTCAAATCTTGGCTGTGGTCTTGGCCAAGAAAAGAGATGAGGCATTCAAGGCTAAACAGCTAGAGGACAACAGGTTGATTTGGAGTGATTGGTTGGCCAGTGAAAATTACGCTATGTTTGACTACTGGACAAACGTCCTTGAAGCAATCAAGAAGGTTCTTATCTTCATCAGATCCTTACGGGAGGCCAACTTCATCATGATGATCTGTGCACTTGAGCAGCTCATCCCTCTTTACTTTGCACTAGATCATACACACTATGCCAGGTGGGCATCAGTGTTTCTTCAGGATCTCAAAGAGCTGAAATGGAGACACCCAGGGTTGTTCAAGGAGTTTCTATCTGGCTCTTTTGCAGTAAACACCAGAGGTAGCCCATTCTCGAAGATTGCATGTGATCAGAAGCAAGAGCATAATATAAAGGTCATCAAGTCTGACACTGGGTACATCGATATCATCAATCGGGAAGATCAGGAATTCTTTCGGAAACTCGAACTTGCCCTTCCCGAAATCCAGCGCTACCTAGCGGAGGTCGAAGGTCAAGATCTCACACATGGGCACAAAGAAATGCTGGACTCCTTCAAGGAAAGGTTTGCAAGCCACACTCTCAAGGTGTACCAGGGGATCCTTACCAACCCCTTCAACCAGGCTCAGTTCATGAGGTTGAACTCATCAATTGTCTTCCCAGATGTGGTAACTAAAGATGCCAGCCTTGTCTTTACTGTTGGCAAACCTCAGCATGATCAGTTTGTGCAGGAGCGATTCGTCTATGGTCAGAAGGGTGTCAATGCGAACATCTCTAGAAATGCCCTGAAACTCCCGGGTTCTGGTGCAAGAGTCCAGCTTGCTAGCCCTAGAATCAAGCCACATAAAGAAACCCTTACAAAGCTTAAGGAGGCCTGCAGAATGAGAGAAGATGTGACAAGGAGGCTCTTTGGTGGTGAACTCACAGGTAAATCTAGTTGATATCTTTTCAAGGTTAGTGAATAAGTGTTTAAGTGAATAGGTATTGACAGTGCAAATTCATCAAAGTGTTGAACAGCATTGCCAAGATTGGTCATGAGAAGGGAGCCAATCGTATCGACATTGTGGCTGACTTCTACCAGACGATGAGCATTAAGTCTGCGACTAGGAAGAATCGGGGATCAGCAGATAGCTCACAGATGGCCTTTAGTGAGAATGACCAGGTTCTGGTTCTCTCCAGCTTTATGACCGTGTAGAAATGCTTGAGGAGGCTGACAACCGCATTGTTTGCCATGTGATGGACATGCTCAAAAAGGGGATCAAGTCAGTTACGGTTAGAACAGTTGACTACGATGTTGTTGTTATCCTACTAGGGTTCACTTCAAAGTTCCTATCTGTATGTTGTGACTTGCAACTCATCGTTGACTTTGCTGTTCCGGACAAACGTCAGCTGTACTCAATTACCGATGCACACAAGAAGCTTGGTGGAGATGTGGCTGATGCCATGCCTGGGTTCCATTCATTCACTGGCTGTGATTCTGTGAGCGCCTTCTTTGGCCACTCAAAGAATGCTCAATTCAAAGCCTGGATGAAATACACAAAGTACACAGAGCTCACTGATGTATTGAGAGGGCTAAGTTGCTGCCCTAGAATTGAGACCGTTCAGAACAGTATGGAAGTCATTGAGCCCTGGGTAATGAGCTGGTACAACAAGGCTGTACTTTGCGACTGTACAACTATAGATGGGCTCAGATTCCAGCTGTTCAAACACACAGCTAAAGAGGAACTGCGGGACCTGCCCCCAAGTCGAGATGCACTTCTACAGCATCTGCTGAGAAGTGCATTCCAGGCAGGGTGGCTGTGGGGGAACAGCCTTCTTCAACTCCCTTGTCCCCTGGTTGTTGAATGGGGATGGATTGCCGATGAGGAGGAACTGTTCATCAAGTGGAGCACAGTTTCCATAGGAGATGCATTGTCTCGGGTAACAGGGGTGTGCGGCTGCAGAACAAAAAAATGCACCTCTTGTTCGTGTGCTGCCAGGGAGATGAAATGTGTCATTTATTGCAAGTGCCTAAGCAAGTGTTCCAATCCTTATTGATGTGATTTACATTCAAATAAAAACTTACATTTTTGGACTTTCACTTGGTTTGCATTGTTTCTTAAGTGGTTGTTGGGGTCCTTATCTTCTAACAAAGAGCCTTAATCAACTAAAGCACTAGTATGCCCCATGAGTATATTTAGACCTTTGCCCAAACAAATGGTATGGCTTTCATTAGCCGATTTACAGAAAAAGGTGGCTTAGGCACTGATAGATTCAGTGATAAAAAAGGGTTTTTCACAAATATCTCAACAATTAAAGGTTTTAGGGCCTATGTTTGATAATAACACTAATATAAATGTGGTATTTCCGCATCTTTTAAGCCAAAAACGAACTCTCTGCGACCTCCAGGAGCCGATATACAGAATTTCAGGTCTAAAAAGTGGGCGTGGCCGTTTCAGGGGCTCCCCCCCATTAATTTTTTGGGCTCCTTGCTTTTTTTTCTTTATTAGGCCCTAAATTAACAGAAAAACATTGTCTAATATGTTAATCATTTTTTGCAGCCATTTTGCCTAAACTGCCAGACTAAATCACAATCAAGGATTTGAACAATCAGGTTTAGAAATTACGTTTTACACCCTCCTACACACATTTACACACATACATGTGTGAGTGTGTACACACACTAACACTGTCATATTGTGTGCACACACACTTACCATTGAGCTGTGAGGCATAGATAAGCACATTGTCTTCTTAAGTGTCTCATTCTAGCCCGAATTTCCATAATTAATTAAGCTTTCACTCCACAACTATTAAAAGAGAACTTTTCATACCCTTATACAATTTATTTGTGTGTTCTCCCGTTCTTACTTCCCCTTAAATTGCCAACATGGTTAAAAAATGAAAAACATGATGTAGAGCCGAGTATTGTGCACTGTTGCCACAGAAACGATGCTGCTCTGTTCTCAAATATAACTATGAGTAATAAAATTAGTACTTGGGTTGAAAATTACATTTAAGTGCCCCAAAATGCATTTCCTTCAGCCTATAATTTCCTCTCTCCCTCAACCTCCCCTTATTTTCCATTCCTTAGAGACTGCCATTCATGCTTAATTGGTTCAAGGCCAGAATTACTAACTACAGTTCAACACTACCTGCTTCCCAAGATTTTACAGAACTGCAAAGTACAGTGGGCAGAAAACAACATGGCCAAATACTCTTCCATGTCCTTATTTAATCTCCATCTTCCCTTTATTTCATTCATCCTGTATGCATTCTTTTTCTTTCGGTTATCATTCATTCTTTCTTTCGGTTATCATTCCTTTTCACATTTTTCTTTCTGTTTTCTCTCTTATTTTCTTTCTCTATTTCTCCCTCTCTCCCTCTCTCTCTCTCTCTCTTAATCTGTGTCTTTATCTGTATCTTGTCTCCCAATCCTTCTCTTCATCTGTTTGCCCAGGGCTTTCCTGAGGAGTGTCGATCCTGTCGTTCTCATGTCTCTCCAGCGACCCTCGTGAAGAGCTTCAGCCCGGATTAGTTGGTGTGGAATGGAGCACGCCGGGAACAGTGGCTGTGGCAGCTGCGGCTCGTGCCACAGAAGCGTCTCCCCGGATTAGTGCGAAACTGGCGGCACGCCGGAAAACCGCTCTGTTTGTCCATGTCTATTTCAAATGAGATCCTCAAGGCTTCTAGATCTGTCCACAGACAAACATGGCACACTTCTGGTTCTGACAATAGATAATCAGCCACAGATATTTCTGCTGGATTCATTTAATTAATAAAAAGCATAAAAAATGCAGGGGACATTGTCCTTAGCTTGACCTTACATCATTTAAACATAAGTCTTTTGGAACAAACTGGAAGAATGGTTTCAAAGTCTTCCTGATAAGGTCACATGTAGGTGAAATGTATCATTCACGGTAATTAGAAGAACTACAAATCCCAGGGGTTTGTGGCAGTCCTGTATCCAGATAGATTGAAAGGAGTGTTGGGGCAGCCCAAACATGGATTTCATTTTTCTCATCAGTGTGGAATTTGCTAGATAATGCAACTGGTTTAAAAAAAACTTAGATTAAACTAGAGATTCATTTTTGCAAGAATTGTTGCCTGCTGTTAATATTTATAATATTATATATCTAATATCAACCCTGGGGTATTGTAATTATTAGGGTGCGAGTTTCAGGCCAATGTGTGCCAGACTGTGTACATTTATATAAAATCGCATAGCGAACTTTACCTTACCTGTTGCATACTTTGCCAATTTTATGTCCACTGATGATGCCAAAACATCAAATCCTGCTCACTTCACAGTGGACCAAAGCATGCGGCTGCATATGTTTAACAAACTTAGCTGTAACATGTACACCTCGCCTGTGACCAACAAAACAGCAAAACTTAATGATAATAAACTATCTTACCCAAACATGCACGTCGCACACAGTTAAGTTCACTGTTATTTGAGTTATGAAGCACAATGTATGGTAGATATGATGAACTAGTAGGTTTAGTTACAGATTAGCCTGAACAGAGTTATTGGTGCCAAATCCAACAATAAAGCAACAACACTTTCTGTTATTTAGACTTGTAAAATAGAACTTAAAGGACCCATCGTATGCCCATTTTACCACAAGTTGAAATGGTTCCTTGGGGTCTTTATGAAATGCCAGTAAAATATTTTGGTCAAAATACCACAAGAATAATTTAATACAGCACCCTTTTCACCCTGTCAAATACAGCTCCCTACAGATTGACCTGTATTGAGTGCCTGTTCCTTTAAATGCTAATGAGCCAGCTCCCCCCTCCCCCCTCTCCCCTTCACTCCTCCCCCTCCTCCAACAGATTCGCTCGCTTAGCCCTCCTTAGCCTTAGCCTGCACAGCCAACTACAATATGGCTACTGCAGAAGATAGAATAGTACAACCGTATCTGTTTGAGCCAGAGTCAGACCCAGAAGCAGAACAAGAGGCTCCCGAACATATTCAAGAAGTTAGGGCTCAACAAAACGTTTCTGAATGGTGAGTAAACTTTGTAAACCTCCTTTTTTTGTTTGTTAATGGGCCACAGTCTCGTTCGCGGTGTTGGTAGCATAATGGTGCAAGTGAATCTAGTTACGTGAACCATGTGTGAATGTAGGAGTATGTAGCAAATACAGTGTGTTTATAAGTTCCTGTTTGTAAGTGTTTATGTAAATGCAAGTAACGGGAACGCCATAAAGATATCATTTCTACATGAGTACGTTCTGTTGTGAACATTCACTCAACTTACCTCAGGACTCCGGAGTTGCATATAGTAGATGTATAATGGGCCCACCCACGTCCTCGCAGGTTAGATAAAAGTACAGGCTCTCTCTCTAACGTTTTACCTGCATTTATTAGCGTTTAAATCGTTGTATTTGATGACTTATGTCTGTAATATGAACACAACGTTCAAATAAAGTTTACCTGCAAGGTTGTCACTTGATAATACTCTTTGTTTATACAGGTGTACTTGTGGCAAGTGTGCTAAAATGCCTACAGAGCCTGGAAATGTATGCTGCAGGGAGATACCACAGGTAGAAGTATTTGTGAATTACATTGACATTGTAATGCAGTCATCATCTGTTTTATATTCCACGTCACTTACTCTCAATATTCAAGGTTACAAGAAGAATACT
Source organism: Sprattus sprattus (assembly GCF_963457725.1). Taxonomy (NCBI): domain Eukaryota; kingdom Metazoa; phylum Chordata; class Actinopteri; order Clupeiformes; family Clupeidae; genus Sprattus; species Sprattus sprattus. Next base: position 37,342,194 of record NC_137923.1, on the reverse strand, counting down.
TCAGCTCGAGAACCCGACAGCATGCATGGTTGACCATCCAGGCCTTGAACCTGTGTGTTTGAATGTCTATTCTTTGCAGAATGCATAACATATATAGGGCAGATTATGGGCCTTTACGTGAAAGAGGAATAGAGCAATACGTTTTTTTTTTGTATGCATGAGTTAGTCATTTCTGCAATACAAATATGACCAAGGATAAAAATACAATAAATTACCCTTCCCTCTGTATTACTTTGCTAACTGCTCTTCGTACAATTTTTGACATGTGACTTATCAAACACTGAAGGCACACAAAACTGTGTATACACACTTTTATTGTCAGAAAGATTGCTAGAATGAATGCCATAGAGCTTTTTAAACATAGTTATTAAATGTAATGGCTGGTACATAGGTAATAAATACAAGGTATATTATAAATACAAAGGTATATTAAAAACATTGATTACAAAATTACACTTTGTGCTATCAATTGCCATACTGTTAAAAAAGGAACACTTTATATGTGTGTAACCTTTTATTCTCTAAACACAGTGTAACATTTGTTCAGACGTTACAGGTACAGAAGTTTTGTTAGCTGGTGTTGGGGCTATCTGGGCCGAAGAATCAGAGTGCTCTTGCGTTGTGCTCCAGATACGCAGAGTGTTCCCTGATGCACAGGGAAGGTATACGGGGTTCAGACCTGCCCTTGATTGAACCTGGACACATAGCAGTCTATAACTTCCTGCTTGTCAGGTTTCTCAAACTGGGCAGAGAGAAACGCGGGTATTGGGATCTTCAGCAGCTCATTCACATATGGGGCCGGGTTCTGAAAAACCTTGTCAAAAGATGAGGTCCAAGAGGTTATCCACGTACCCTATAATAAAAAAAAAACAATCCAAAACTTTTACATTGTTGCATATTTTTGTATATTATTTTATTTTATAATTATTTGGTAATTATATTCTATTTATTATGAAGACTATTAAAAAAGACAATGTTATGCTATTTATGTTTCACATACTGTTTGTACATTGTTTGATTTTGTGGAATTTGAAATAAAGCCTGTGCCAGTCACGGAAGGTTGGATCTGCTTTCACAGGCTTTGCAGTGCACTCGCCCTTCTTATATTTTGGGAAGTTCACTTTAAATAGCGGCTCACCAGCTGAACTTGTTGCTTGGAGACGCCCAGCATTTTCATTGAAATGCAGGGCTGCCAGGTAGAGAGCATGTGTGTATGGGTGTATAATAGTTAGTATAATACATAATAGGTATACATTTCTTAGAAAAGATTATCGTACTGTTACCTGCATAACATTCCAAGACAAGGAAAGACTACGTTTTTGGGCGCAAAACGCAGAATGAGTCTGTGGAAAGCCTCCAACGACGAGGTCTGGTAGTGAGGGCTCAGCTTCCCCACATCTTTCAGGACCCTCCTGTTAGTCAACGCCTTCTCTAACTTGAAGAAGGCTGGTGTCCCTTTAAAAAAAAAAAAAAACTATAGCTTCAAAGTGATTATGGCATTGGTTATTTGGTTTGTTTATACATATATATATATACATATATAGATAAACACAAGTCTTACATTTACAATGCAAATTGGGTGAACATACCTGCTTTCAACCATTTGCTTTTGTCCCTTGAAATGCGTGGCTGATGCAAACACTGGGTAGAGAGGGTCATCATGGGAGTGGATGTCTTGGAGATGGTTCAGGATGGAGGTCCACTTTGCCTCTCTCTCTGGCCCTGAGTAGAGGTGCTTGCCTAAACAATAAGAGAGCAGCAATGTTATGCATGTTTTGGTAAATGCAGGTGAGTCTCTTAGCTGCTAATCACGTCGTTCATGAACAATTAAGTGCCCATTTAACATGTATGACCCCATCATTGTTGTGTCGGAGGTGTCACCAGCAGGACTAATTGCCTTCGTATTTGCAGGTGACTAACCTCCCTCCGCCCCAACACAAAGCATTTTCACAAGGGAATGTTATGGATGAGAAAACTATTTCTCGTAAAGACACTATATACTTTGACACAAATTCCCCTTCATAGACATCCAAACGAACCATCTACTGTTAACCAAGATTAAGAAGGCTAGCCTAACTGTTCACACAAAAATTCGTTGGCCACTTTAGCAATTGATGTGTCAGCTGGCTCCTACACACTACAAGATGCTTATGTCACTAACTTGTACAAAGCCCCTCAGGTTTCTTTAGTGTCAACACCTCGAAGTCCTAACAAACTACTTCACAGAAATCTTCTTATTGTTTGCCGTAGGCAAATTCAAACTAAATGCTGTACAAGGCATACAGTATGACTAGCCTAAGGTATCACATTCTAGCGAACTACTAACTGCATACGCCAACAGTCGAATTTGTAGCTAAAATTAACACGTTAGCATGCTAATATCCTCTCGCACGCACCACTCATAGAGGCAAAAGTTCTTGTTGGCTCAAGTCTCTTTCACTGCCGTTTTAAGTATGGTCAGCCATTCTAAATAGTAATAATAACCAAGATTAAATAGGCTAGCCTAACTGTTCACACAAAAATTCGTTGGCCACTTTAGCAATTGATGTGTCAGCTGGCTCCTACACACTACCAGATGCTAATGTCGCTAACTTGTACACGACGAACTACTAACGGCATACGGCACGCTACATACACCAGCTGGCTCAGAGGCAAGGTCTTATGGCTGGTTCACACTACACGATTGTCGGATATTCCTTCACGATTTAACATGTCACACTATGCTAGCGCTTAGACCTATGGAAGCATAGTAGCTAGCTAGCCTCGCTGCTAAATTGATGCTAATAAGTGTAACGTTAGTAAGCTGATGAAGCACAAGTAATGCTTGCCTCCAGACTCTTTTCCCCGCCGTTGTATGTAAGGCCAGCCATTCGAAATAGGTTCTACACATACGTGAAATACATTCCCTATGTAATGGATACTTTTTACAAAAAGCCTCCACACATTGGCCACATTTCTAGCGAACTACTAAGCTATTTACACCAGCTGGCTACGAGGCAAGGTCTTACACGCTAATGTTACAAGTTATTGTTAGCGAAAACTACATACACATTTCCCCAAAACGCAACAATGGTAACATCTCTAACCTCCCCACATTAACGGTCAAAATAATTACTTTTAGAGATACTTACAATTCCCGCGACTGAACTGCAACGAATAGATGGTACAGATCCCGCTTGCAATTTCAATCTTGTTGCCAGTCCAGCGTTATATTGGCCCAGATTCGTAAAACAGTCCAATTCAAAATGGCTTGCGCACACCAACAGACATTTGCCAATTCCTTCCAGCACATTACCATTGAATATGAATTCAATCCATTTCTCTCTTGTTTCTTCTGAGGCCGGGAGATTATGTACAGATCTGTGCTGAAATGTACAACCGACCACAGAGCATCTTGAGGGCGTAGTTGGCTTCATGCTGCTACTTCGCTATTCCAAGTGAATCCCAGGTGGACAGAAATGGAGTGAAGTGAATTGAAAAATATCGCATCTTTAATGAGTGTGGGGGGGTCGGGGGGGATGAGATGGGGGGACGGGCCAAAATCAGTATGACAGCCTAATGATAAGGAAGTTCATTGGCAGTCACTCAAGCATGACGTTTCTGACCTACGAGAACAATAACAGATCGCGGGATTTGTTTTTTACCGGAGTTTTTGGGTCGGTAGACATGCCAGATACTCAAATTAACGTGTAGAAGCACTATAAAAGGTGGAATTTTCATAATATGGCCCCTTTAACTTGTGATGACAAAGCTGGGAAGACATATCATTTTTGACATTCGATAGAAAAGCATACATTTTGGATGGAGAGCTAACATAATGCACTGGAACAACAAGGATTGCTTGGAACTGGTGATAAAGAACTTTATTTTCACAAGCTTTCCTTTCACTGTAGGGAGATTTTATTTTCAAAAGTGGTGGGGAGGAATTGGTTATTAAAAGTAATGGGGACATGTCCCTAGCATAAATGACGCCTATGCCCTTTTCCCTCCAGCACATAGCAGGCAAATATTAATGCCATTTATAGTTAGAATACTTGTGTGAAACGTTAGTTTGACAGGCAGGGGAAGGGCCTGTTTTGACCGCCTCGTGGGGGCTGTGAGGATATACTTTACAGCCGTCAGCCATTACATACTTTAACCTATGCTACAACGAGGATGCTAACCCTTTGTCCTATAACGGTTTGACTCTCATACCACCTGTTAGATGAGCAATGAATATCATCTAACAAGGTGCAGGGTAGTGATTTT
>NC_137923.1:37242946-37335446 GCF_963457725.1 Sprattus sprattus | reverse complement strand
CACACACACACACACACACACACACACACACACACACACACACACAGAAACAAACTCAAACTCCCACACACAGAAACAGAAACAAACAAACAGAAACACACATAGATTCACTTAGCGACTCCAGCTTGAATCTAATCACTGGATTGATGCTGCCATTACACTCCATGGCTGGAGGACTGTATAATGGGAACATTCTTCTTCCGGAAATCTTTGGGATACTCGTCGTTGGCCTGGACTCACTGGATGTGCTAATTACCAGAGAGGCATTTCCTGTTTTACCTTTATGGTCCGATTTAAATACTTTCCCTCCTGTTGGATACTGATTAATGTTCTAATTAATTTCCACTATCCTTGGGTGTGTGGAGAGAGAAAAGAGAGAGACAGTGGGTTTCTTGAAAGCTTTTCCCTAAATGGCATGCAAATCTAATCTACTCTGTTCTTCCTGTCTCGTTTGTGCTCTTCGATTCCCGTTTGATTATGTCCTCTTTGAGCTTCTCAAAACGGACTGAAATGGAGGGGAAAATACAGCCCTGAAAAGACCCCTCTTACAGCCTTTTTCTCAGAATTGCCAGACTATCTAGAAAGGTCCTCCTTTCATTGAACAATTATGTGTCTGAGACATTGTAAGAGCACAGCTCGTTTTACAGGGGCGCGTAAGTTATATTTGGCTTGCTCTGGCTTCTGATCTCACTGAACTTTGACGTAAAAAAAGGCCTGTGAAAGCCTTTGAAGCCACGTCAGAATATCAGAGGGATTTTTTTATATATATTTTATCTTTTAAAGGGCTTCAGAGAGAAAGGGGGGGGCTGAAAGGGGATGAGAGGAGACAGAGGTGGTGGTGGTGGTGGTGGGGGGGGGGGGGGGGGTGCAAACCAATGTGTGAAAGAGGAGAGAAAAATGAAGGAACGGAACTGGAGAGAGAACCAGTAGGAAGACATGGGCACAAAGAGATGGTGTTTGTGTGTGTGTGTGGGTGTGGGGGTGTGTGTGTGTGTGTGTGTGTGTGTGTGTGTGTGTGGGTGTGGGTGTGGGTGTGTGTGTGTGTGTGGGTGTGTGTGTGTGTGTGTGTGTGTGTGTGTGTGTGTGTGTGTGTGTGTGGGAGAGAGAGAGAAAAAAAGAGAGAAAGAGAGAGAGTGAGAGAAGCTACTCCCTTCATATAAGCACGATGGGCTGGTAGAGAGAGGGGGAAGGGAAAGGACAGTTCCGTCCTGTGAGAGGGAGCACAGTGCAGTGACCGTGAAAGTGCTTAAATAAACACTGCAAGAGAGTAGGAAAGGGAGGGAGAGAGAACGAAAGAGAGTGCGAGAGAGAGAGAGTGGAGTGAGTGAGGGAAGAAAAACTGTTGAGAGAGAGTAAGGAAGGGAGGGAGAGATAGAGAGAAAGAGATATATGGGGAGGGATAGGCAGGAGTTGGACTCAGAGAGCAAGAGAATGGAGAAGGCAGAGAGGCAGAGCAAGAAGAATAGAGAGAGGGAAAGAAAAAAGGGACAGGGAGGTAAAGATCAAGTGAGCGAGAGACAAGATAAAGAGATGAACCAGCAAATTGGGCCAGAGGGTGGTAGGAGAGGGAGAAAGAAAGAAAGAGATTGAAGGAGGAACGAGTGGAAAGGCAGAACCACTGAGATGGAAAGAAAGGGGGGGGGGGGTAAAAAAGACATTAAGGGAGAGAAGACAGAGATAAGATATTGAAAATGGAAAAGAAGCAGATTTAGATAAGTGCAATCTCCAGAAACAAGATTACATTAGATGGATAGATAGATAGATAGACAGATAGATAGATAGATAGATAGATAGATAGATAGATAGATAGATAGATAGATAGATAGATAGATAGACATAACAATAATACATTTTATTTAAATAGCAGACAGATAAATAGATTACTTGATTGATTGATGGGCAAAATGAGAGATAATAACACGATTAGTTTTGGTGTCCAAACTCCTTGTTTTTTATGACTTTTCATGCACTTTGCTGGCATCAGCTTCCCTGTCTATAAAAGCGTTAAAAAACAAACCCATGAATCTGTACAATCTTGGGGCTCCCTGCTAAGGAGCGTCTGTTTCTCCTGCCTGCCTCTTTGAGGGAGCCCTGTTCAAACAGCGAGCAAACGAGCTGACGGTGCTGCCTAAGCACTGCCTGCTGGCTCAGAGGCTCCTTCATGCCTCCTCACTGGCTGGGGTGGGGCGAAGACTCCTTCCTGGTTGTCTGTGGGGTGGGGCTTTGGGCCACAGACACACATGTGATTGGCCAGGTGCTGATGGGGAGAAGAGGGTGGCATTCTGTACATGATATGTTTATGTGTGGTTATGTGTGTGTGTGTGTGTGTGTGTGTGTGTGTGTGTGTGTGTGTGTGTGTGTGTGTGTGTGTGTGTGTGTGTGTGTCTGGTGTGTGTGTGTGTGTGTGTGTGTGGTTGTGTGTGTGTGTGAGAGTGTCTTGTGTGGAGGCTGTGTTTATGCGATCCCCATCTCACCGTACAAGCTGTAGCAGACTCAAATGTTGAATATGTCTGTGTCTTAATGAGTGTGCGTATTTGTATGTTTGTGTGTGTGTTTGAGTGTGTGTGACAGTCTATGGGCCCTATCTTGCACCCAGCGCAATTGAGTGGACTTTATTTATGTACCTTGGGTTTGGTCAGCTGGTGCACTGGTTTGGGTGCCGATTTCCATGCCCCCAAATCCCTGCACGCTCTCAGGCGTGAGGGTAGACGTGGCGATGTCCTCTGCTGCCGTCAGGTCCTGGGTCGAGGCAGATCCACCTCCCGTGAGGCCACGAGAACGTGTGTTACCTGCCAGCTTGGATTTCCCACGTCTCCGGACGTCATTATAGCGTTTTCGGCATTGTGTAGCCGTTTTCGATTGCCCTGTAGCAGAAACAATCACGGCAATATCTTCCCATGCTTGCTTGACTTTGCTATCTTTTGGAGGGTTTCTCGCATCCCCATATATATCTATCTCCCGGCTTTTTACAAAGCCATACAATAAATCAAATGTCACGCAGCTTCAATTAGCCTGAATCATTTGGGTCAATGTGTACGCTAGATGTATGCCTATTTTTTAAATATCTTGGATATGGATATCACAATGATTTCCTCATGAGGTAAATACTTTATTTTACTTGTAATTATATATGGCTTGCCAAAAAATTGGTGTAAATCTCACGTCGGTCTCCTCGGCTGTGAACTTTTCTGGTCTTCCTCCAGGTATTCCGCCTTTATAATAACAAGCCGCTATGGAATATGCGCTCCTCGCTCTTAAAGGGAATGTGAGATGACGCTCTGATTGGTTTATTGCATATTACACCCAAACCACACCTATGGCTGAGTAACCTCCTTTGGACCAACCCATTTGACATTTGAGCCGGACGCAACTGTGTTTTTTCCGCCGTTAATAGCAAATGCGCCATAGAGCCGCCCACACAGCTAATTGCGTTTGGCGCTGTCCTACTTTAGTTTCTGATTGTCTAAATAGGGCCCTATGTGTTTATGTGTATGTGTTATGTATGTGTTTCTTGTGTGGAGTTTAAAGTGTGTGTGTGTGTGTGTGCGTGTGTGTGTGTGTGTGCTTGTGTGTGTGTGTGTGTGTGTGTGTGTTTGTGTTTGTGTGTTGGTGTGTATTTGTGTGTGTGTGTGTGTGTGTGTGTGTGTGTGTGTGCGTGCACATACTTGTGCGTAGTGTAAAGTGAGAAGTGTCGGGGTGATGGAGTCTCAGGTTGAGTGCATGCTGATGAGTCGCCGGGGTCAGAGTTCAAACCTGCAGTTGTCACACTCCGTCTGCGGCACTTCGCAAACCAAAGGGGTCCAGCTGGCATCACGCCATCGCAGCGGAGAGCATCGCAGCGAACGAGAGCAGGAAGGATGGAGGGAGGGAGGGAGAGAGAGAGGGAGTCAGAGCCGGATTGGAGGAATACACCGAGGTCACGCAGGAAAGAGCAGTGACAGGAGGAATGAACATGGAGGATGTGAGTGAGAGAGACAAGAAGAGAGAGATCAAGAGAGAGAGAGAGAGAGAGAGAGTGAGAAAAAGAGAGAAGCTCTCCCCTCCATATACACACGGTGGTCAGCAGTCATGTGGGATTCTCCTCCTCCCTTCCTTTCCACTCTTCCTTTTCTCTCTCTCTTTTTTTCTCTCACTGTTATTCTCCAACCCTCTGCACCCACCACTTTTCCTCGCTCACCCTCTCTCTCTCCCTCTCTTGCCTCTTTCTGTTTTCCTCCCGTGCGCTCTACTGCTCCGCTGGCTCGAGGCGCCGCTGTCCGTTCCTCTCTTTCACCCTGTGATGGAGGGAGAGCCCGTGGAGTGAGAGAGGGCAGTGAAGCGATGGAGGTCTTCGTTGGAGGAAGCACGTGCTGCCTCTCCTTCTCTTCTTTATTTCATGTTCTCTATCTTTTATTCTCAGACTTCTACTTTCACTGATTCTCTTCTCAAGGCCTCTGTCTTTTAGTGACTCTCTTATGCATTTCGCCTTCTTCTGATTTTTCTTCTGATCTTTTCTCTCACCTTCTTTCAACCTCTTTTTTTTGTTTATTTTATTCTGTCCAGAAACTCTGTATAGAAGCCTGTGAATATGCTTGTGTGCTTATCTTGCATGTGGGATTCACAACAACACACCTCACCTGTCCAAATAAGCATCCTGACTCCTACAGAGAGACATGGAATGTACCACTGGGCTCTGTGTGGAGGGGTGGCCCTGGACAATCTCCTGCTCCTCTTTTTCTGGCCTGAAGCACTAAAATTGCTGATGCTGTGGGATGTTATAATTGAGCTTTAATTATATAATTAAAATACCGTTTGCCACCAGTCTTAATTTACTTCCCATATGTTTTTTATAAAAAACAAAAACATTCAAAAGTACATTCATAAATAAACATAATAAAAAGAATTACAAACAGAAGGGCTTAATTCAGAATCCCTGCTCTACTTCCTAGTCTAACAGCCCACATGTTTTTTCTTTCGTACAATTATTTCTGAATAAGTGTACCCGTCTCCTGTTTCTAAGAGTTATGCACATTGCTATTGTACTTATCAGAATCAGAATCAGAATCAGATTTTATTTGCCAAGTAAGTTAGAACAAACAAGGAATTTGACCTGGTGAACTGACTCTCAATGTGCTTACACATACAGTTTATTACACATAATATACATTACAACACAATACAAAACAAACACAATACAATACAAAAACAAACAGTGCAATGGTCTATGAACAAAAACAAACAGGTTGTATGAATCAGGTTGTATCAGGTTGTATGAATCCTGTTAAAAAAACAGGCTCAGCTCAATCAAGTTTCAAACATCACCTCATCACGTTAACCTTTCAGTGTCATTCACATGCAACAATAAGCATTGCTAATTCACACAGGGACCAGGAGAAGCAGCAGTCCGCCACTTCAGCGATTAACACGATAGCAATTAATAGGCCTATTAATTAAACACTCTGAAAGAGGAAGTGACACTGTCTTTTAGCTCATTATCACGGTGTAGCATTTTCTTCAAGTGTTGCTCTTAGCTCCACAGATCTCATTATGTGTGGTGAATGATTCCAGGGATTGCAGGAGTCCAGGTTTCCCACTGAGCTGCAGACTCTCTGCTGTTAGCCCAAGCCTGTTAGCGCTTTCGTTTTTCGAGGACACTACGCTGTTCCGGTGTCAGTCCTGGAGCAGTGAGTGCTTTGATTAAGCCTGCACCCAGTACTGTTCCAGGATCAGTGGAAATGGGATTTGTCTTTGATGATGACCTGGAAAACACAGAGAGATAATGGGAGCTGAAGGCACTCAGCTTTCGTGGGTGTAGATGCCTCTGCTGCTGGCTGGATGGTCAGTGGTGTAACCTTTGCCTGGCTTTGATGAGGTGATGGCTTGGCACACTGCTCACTTTGCAGAAGGAAAAATACTGGCTCAGTGTGGTAATGCAGTAAATCATACCTGTTTATATCTAAAACAGAGCGCTTTATGGATTGATCACCTGCACAAAGTCTTGTATGGGGTCAAAGGTGTTAGCTAAATTTGAATGACTGTCATCTCGGTGTGCTGATGCTCAAGTCACCAGCGGTAATGTGAGGTGGTTCATCTGTAATGCTTAGGTCACTCACCAAACGTATAGCTAAAAAGAACATTTTAAATGTTTTAATTAGCTTTTTGTGTGTGTGTAGGTGGGAGGGGGGGGCTTGTACAGGGTCAGAGGTGTTAGCTTTGATAAATCTGAATGACGGTCATCTCGGTGTGCTGATGCTCAGGTCACCATAGGTAATGTGCGGGTCATCTGTAATGCGTAGGTCATCTGTGAAGTCAGGGTCACGAGTCCATTAGCGTAAAATAGCACTAGCCGTCACACCATCAGCTTGCCTGCGTTAACAGTGACCCCCGGGGCCTCATTTCCATTTAATACATCTGGAGATCAAAAGCATGGACCCAATCAGATCAGGAACAGAGTTACGTCTTGCAGCCAGGGTCGCCTACAGTCTGGGCTCTCTCAGGCCAGCGCAAACACACATGTGGACAAGGCTTGCCAACATGATCACATAGCTCTCATGTGTTACATTGGAAGAAGTAGGAGAGAAATGCTGCACTTCAGTAGAACAAAACCAGTCTTATCCTCTTCTGTGTAAATGCTGGGTCGTGTCTGAAGTCTATCCCATTTTCAATTCCTTTTTCAATTTCAGTGTGAATGCATGTGTTACTAGGGCGTGAATTTCAATTATCCTCCTCAGTCAGTGTACTTTTGAGAAGTTGTTGGATGACATTTTATTTAAATGGATTTAAATGATAAAGGAATGATTGCTTCTTCTTCCTAGTGTTTCGCCGGCGAAATACAAACATGGCCGCTTTCACCCTGCTTGGTGGTGTAGAAAACTGGTGCAGATCCGTTTGAGTCAATATTTTTTCAAGCAGTCGCTGGAACAAAACCAAAGGCTCTGGTAATTAGTGTATGCTGCACTAACCTCAGAGAATTAGCAAAGGGCCCAAAACAGATGGACAAAGAGAGAGAGAGAGAGAGAGAGAGGGAGAGGGAGAGGGAGAGAGAGAGGGAGAGAGAGGTGAAGTGAGAAAAGGGAAAGCCATAAAGAGCAGAATATGGACATGAAGAGAGGAAAAGCTGCAGTAGTCTGCCAGAGAGAGAAAGAAACAGAGCTATAGAGAGAGAGAAAGAAAGAGAGAGAGAGAGAGAGAGAGAGAGAGAGAGAGAGAGAAGAGAGAGCAAGTATGCAACTAAACACAGCAATCACAGAGCTCAGCATCATCTGAGATTGCGTGGTGGTGGAGCACTCATTCATTTTTCCGCTTCCCCCTCTTTCTCTCTTCCTTTTGTCTCTCCTTTCTTCCTCCATCTCCTCGGGTGAACGGTGCGGTATGATTGATTTAGCGGGCGCTGCCAGCTCGCCGTTGTCTGAGGAGAGCTATCGTCGGCGTGCCGCTGGCTGACGACGGCCAACACTATTGTTTCGGCGCCATGCACAAAATGAGCGTCTTTATCAGCGGGCTCGCCAGCAGGTCTCCTTTTAATTGAGACACAGTGCGAGTGTCTGGGATGGACCGTGCCACACACACACACTCACACATAAACACACATACACGCATAAACACCGTACCCACACCCGCTATTGACTCCCCGGATGGCTTGTTTATGTCACATCTGACTGAACCTGATCAATTTCTGTCACAGGACTTTTGATTGATCACTGATACACAGTCACCTGCATTGATTGAGAGCATGGTTAGAATAATGCCCCTGTCATAGGGAATTCAAAGGAGGGGTTCGACTAGGATGGGGGGGGGGGGGGGGGATGTTGAGCAGAGGTGCCACTGAAGAAGTCACTGGTCTGTATCTCTGTCACTCTCTCTCTTTCGCTCTCTCTCTCTCTCTCTTTCTGACTACACTCTTCCTCTTTTTGCTATTTTATTGGTGCCTTGCTCTTGATTCTTGATTAACTAGTAATATTTCATGGTTCTCTGAGGTCCATGTTTTCCATTTTTGAAATCTCCCTCTCCTCACTCTCCCTCCCTTCTTCTCTCTTCCTCCCGCTCTCTCCATCTACCTCTCTCTCTCCATCTCTCTCTAAGCTGGTCTGATTCCATCCATCCCTGTCTCACTCCTCCCTCTCCTCTCAGCCTCATCCATCTCCTACATTCACACTCCCAGCGCCTCTCCTCTCTTTGTTCTTGCCCTACAATTTTGCATGCTTTTTACCGTACCCACTGACTCTCCCTCTGTGACACACACACACACACACACACACACACACACACACACACACACACACACACACACACACACACACATTCACTCACTGACACACATGCACACTGACACATGCACACACACAAAACAATGGCTGTGCTCCCCATCATTCGGAGGTGTAGGTCCACTCTCCTCCGTCCTCTCCCTCCCTCTCTCTCTCTCTCTCTCTCTCTCTGCCATGCGAGGCCAATTAAAGTATATCCCTGCTTCCTGCCTGGCTCCACAGAGAAGATCTCGAGGGGCACTAATTAAACACAGCCTCTCTCCCTCTCCCTTTCTGTTTCTCTTTTTCGTTCACTCCCCCCTCTCTTCCTCTTGCCCGCTTTCCTTCTCCCTCCCCTGACTTTTGGTGAGCTCTGTCAACACCTCTCCCCATCTGTCTCCTCTTTTCAGTCTCTCTCTCTCTTTTTCTCTCTCTCTGTCTCTTTCATTCTCCCATTCTACCCATTAATCTGCTCTCCCTCTCCCTGTCAGAGTTCAGAGATCTGCTGTGTTTTCTGGGGTTGAGAGAAGTATCGTGTTGTGTCAGAGCAAAGAAAGGGCAAGTCATTGCCACCCTTTCTCTCCATCTGTCTTGCATGTACATGCAATATGACCTCTCTTATGAGCACAAACCGGGCGGAATATTTCACAACAACTGACGACACTGTTAATGGTGTTGCCATGGAAACCTATGGGCATCTGAACGTACCTGACGGAGACCATTAAGTCCATTGTGTACTCAAAAAATAATCATACGTGCCCCAATGTGTTATTTAACACCTGCAATCTCTTCAAAATATCTATCTTCCATTTACATTATGTGAGTACATATTCATAGCATACTATATACTTAGATGCTAGATATCTCTATGGTAGGAGCTACACACAAAAAAACACAGACCTGCAGCATTACATACAAGGTAATGCGCATGTACAACCCATTTGTCATCCATCACCAGAGGGACTGCTGGAGAACTCTCCAATGAACAGCCATAAATGAATGTTGACCTTGATAACTAAATAAATAAATAAAAAGTAAGAAAAGAAAAACACAATTAACTCGTTCACTCAGTTGTTATTAAGTCTTAACAAACCTTGGATCACTGGTACAAAACCCAAGTCAAGGGTATGTCAGCACTCAAGAGTGGTTTTATTCGGTTGTCAACGTTTTTTCTATCAGCCAGAGAGCTTCTCATTACGTCTCTCGTATGCAATTGTCAATGATGAAGAATAGTCATGTGTGTGGTCCTGTGATGATGAACTGATACAGCTGTTGCTGTTGTTTCCCCTCACCTGTAAGTTGTGTGTGTAGTCGACAGAGCGCGACGCCTGTGAGGGGCGTGCTGTCTCACCTGGCCTCCTTTGCACCAGCACACCTGGGACTCACACATGGAAGGAGGGGGGTGGGGGGGGTCAGGGGGAGCTGCTCCCCTTCTCACCCACCTTACCTCTCCTCCCTCCCAGCAGTGCAGCCGCCGGCGTCCCTGGAGCCTCCAGCCGAGAGAAGCCCAGACAAGGGCACCAGGAGATCCAGATCAAAGCTGGGAGATGTGGGGCAGGTGCTTTTCGCAGCACCGCCACCTACTGTCCAAAGATGCAAATGATCAGCATACCAAACACCATATCAAAGGTACCTTCAGCATGGCAGACGCCACAACAGAACCAGTTTCAGCATCACCACACACCATGATAAAGGCATCTCCAGTGTTGCTGACACTATAACAAAGGTGGATTAAGCCCAAAGGGAAGCACATGGAGAGAGAGAGAGAGAGAGAGCAGAGGAACGGAACCATAGGGAACAGCCAACTATGGAGCTTCTGGGTTAGTGACCGCACCTCAGTGGTGGTCCGTCAGGGCCTTCAAGGCCTTCTCTGCTGGCCTAAACATCATCAGAAAATAAATGTAATAAATACATTTAATTTTAATATTTTCTTTTCATAAATATGTATTCAATTATTCCTCATAGTCCATTATCTTCATTTCATAGCTTCCAGCGTTGTTAATTTATGTTAGAGCTTTCATCCAATCATATTTCAGCTATCATGTGTTGCCACGCTCCGAGAAACCTTCCCCGAGAACAGAATTCTTCCCTGAGGCCTTCAGAATTCACATTGAAGGCCCGTGTACATCTGATTGGTTTTCACAACTGGCTGTTTCAGTTCATTTAAGTTGAATGAACTGAAACAGACAGTTGTGACAACCAATCAGATTTCGAGTTGGCGACACTGGGCCCTCTAGAAGGCCCGGAATATTTTCTTTCCTCGCGTTGAACGTGACACGTAAACGTCCTTTGATTGGATACTGAGGCAGACCGGTGCAGTGCTTCAGTGCTCAGTTTAGCTGGCTAATGCGAAAACGGAAAACGACGTACAACGGTTTCAATGCTTATTATGCTAGTTGTTTCAATTGGTAAGACTAAATATAATTACATTAACCAACTCAAATAAACTAGTTTACACCAACTTGATCATTCCAGTTTTTGATACAATTACAACGCCATTTTCAAGACGGAACTTTCAAGAAAAACTGGATATCGTGAGGATGGGAAGTTTAATGAAACTGCTTTGCAGGTGGGACAATGCGATGTTTAGTGGACAAACTTGTTTAAGCTCTCATAGGCTACTTTCGGTAGACTTAATAAAACTTTGTAGACTAATCCCTGAAAATCGCCTTTTATTTTTAAGTTGTGACAGTAATATCCAAGCGATCATATAACTGAGAGTTTACTACTCTCAATGTATTGTTAATACGGGTGTATTGATTTTAAATGCTCCGGAAATATTAATAAAGTCTGTTGTACTCGACTATGTTAAGGTGATGCAATGCTCACTTATAGACCAATTTTTTATTTGTAAACATTCGGAGGCGCGCGCAGGGTGGTGGCAGAAAACAGCGAAAGGGTAGTTGTTTATAACGGCAAAAGGACCACTCGGATAATAATACAAGTAGCCTAGATAGATTTTTAAAAGATTATATAGTTAATATTGATTAGATCTAATTAGTAAAATGTTTTCGACATATTTCAATAGCCTGTCACCCAGTGATAAACACTGTTATTTAGCCAAATTGACGTTAGTGGGCAGTGGGATACGTCTTCCAGATCCGTTTGCCATAGCACCTTGTCAATGGTTAAATGATGAAACGAAATGGCCTAGCATCCAGTGGCCAGAGATTTATAATTACCTAATCGAAACTCCAAGTGTATATACCCGGGCGTACAAGTCTCTGGATGCTTACAATTTTGTTCTGTGTGGTCATGTCAAAGACATACTATGTCATGATTACAATGTTCAAAACTTTGTTGTGCTGAAGACGGAGGTTCTGCCTAGCCAAAGACAGGGAAAGAAGACAGAATTGTACAAGGCCTGGGTTATCGTCAACAAGACCAACAACTGTATTCTTACTGCGAACTGCACCTGTATGGCTGGGTATGTAAACTAGGGATGGGCATAATTAATCGACGATCGATTAATTGATCATTAAGAATTTCGTCGAGGACATTATTTTTTCATCGATAAAACTAATGCACGTTCTGTTGCGTAGTGTGAGTCTTGAAGGAATGCAATGGATTTCGCTATGTGGCAGCAATTCAAATTTTACCAAACAAGGGCAATGTTTGAAAAAACGCCACAGGCCTACTCAGTTACCTGCAAGTTTCCGTGTCTTTCAAAAGTAAACATGAAGAGGTCACGGAGTGTAGCGTGGAACCATTTTGATTAAAAAAAAATGACTGTTGGAAATAGCTTACCATCCTACCAGCCTCCATCACTTAGCTTACCGTGGCTAAGTTAGCATCCCTACCTAACCTAGGATTGCTGGCGAACTTGGCTTGCAAAAGGTAGATTCCAAAAGGTAGCCAAGCTATCTACTATAGCTAATTGGTGTTTTAAAAACGTGTGCTTTAACAGTTAGTTACTAGTTTTCAATACCTTCCAGGGTTATTGTTTCTGGTTAGAAAACCGGGGAATGACATAGCTTGAAATTGGCACTGCTCAAGAATCATCTTAAAAGTTGACGTTTACTATCAGCTGTTATTCTAAGCACCTGGACTTGTAGGTTTAGGGCTTAACTATTAATATTCTCTTTACCGGTGAATTGAATGGCTTGTCGATAATACTGTTACTGGTTGTTTTAATGGAGCTTTGTTAATTAGCCTAATTCATTGTTAGGTAGGCTAACGAGTAAGTTGTGTTTATGAGCACCGGCTTCTAGCTGTCGGCGCCGCTGCTTAAGAGTACAGCAGCGCATATTTTTCAAGTGTAACCATTAAACGGATCCGGTTTAACTGCCACAAGAGTTGTCAATCTTGTAATAAAGATCTCATTGAGGAACACGCTGTGTTTTATCTTTTTTTCAACTGCATTTTAATATAGCCTATAAAATTTAAATAGTGCATTTTTGATATATATTTTTTTATGATTAATCGAAAATCGATCGTTAATTCTCCCGACGATCGATTAAGACAATTTAATCGAATGCCCATCCCTAATGTAAACCAACATAAGTTTACTATTGTAAATGTTCATTATTTAACCAATTGTCAGTGTCATCAATTTAATCTGTAACTGTAACACTGTAGCCTAGCTGTAACACTGTAACAAAATGTAACTGCTTATTTGCTGGAAATCATAGCTAAAACCGTTGTTAGCCTAACGTAAGGTGACCATATTTCTGAGACAAAATCCGGGGACATTATAGTTCAAACACGTAAACACCCTCAAAACAGTGTAATGTTTTTATCTTTGTAAGCGAAAAACGGGGTCTGTCCCGGAAACAGGGGACGTCTAACGTATATGTAAAACCTAACGTACAAAAAATGTTTTGTTCAGGTTAGGGTCATGCTGCAGCTATGCAGCTGCTCTAATGTTCAAAGTTGAGGTGTGGGTCAGGATGGGAAAGACGGAGAGGTGTTGTACTTCAGGGACAAATATGTGGATCCACACATCCAAGAGAGGGGTGAAACCAGCCAGACTGAGCGAGATCAGCTTCAGAAAGGCTAAAAGGACAGACACCCAACTGAAGCCAGTCAGAGTAAAGCGTAGAAATTTTGTGTATTCAGAACTGACAGATGAAGACATTGCGGAATTGAAACTACTGGCACCTAACGCAGCTGTACTACTACAATTAAAGAAGAATCATGAATACTACCATCAAGTTCAGCTACACATGTTTGTATGCAACACCCAGTACTGCGACTTTGTGGTTTGGACTAAGCAAGTTGTTGCTATCAACCGCATCACCAGAGATGAAGAAATGCTACAAGCAGTCCTCCCTAAAGCTGAAGAGCTCTTCAAACTTCTCAAAATGTTTGAGATGTCACTTTCTGTGACATTAAATCTAAAAGCAATATCCTTGTTGCAGAGCCCTAGTCTAAGTTTCATTAAGACAACTAATAGATGATCCTTCAGGTTCATAGAGCCACGCACAACCTCTACACTGTCTTTAAGTTTGTGACTCAACCACTCAAATAAGACACTGGTCAGACCTGTGAAAAACAGAACCTGCACTGCTTTACTCTTGATAGAGCTAAAGGAAAATTGAGTATTCATGAGTGTTGCCTTGAGTTCCTCATTCTCAGTTTTCAGTTTGTCGATCTCCAAACGCAGGTTGACACAATCTGTAGAAAGTTGGCTGTACTGGTGTTTCAGATCATCTTGGAGAACCTTTGGGACTGTGGCTTCTGAAATAGATATTAGATAGTAATAGACTTAAGACTTAATAAAAGAAGCACTGTCACCATCAAGTTGAGCTTTTCTCAATATTTTTTAAGGATGTTTTCAAACAGCATGTGCTAAACAGAATAATGATCAATGTCATTAACAACACAGTTATGCTGTATTAAACAATATATAAACAAAACCTGATTCATCCTAATAATGACTGCCCTACATTAGTTAAGGTATTATAAGTTCTTACCAGTGCATTGATCAGCACCAGGCTCGATTCTGCAGTCATCTGAGGACAGGCAAGCTCCAGAAGCCTCATCACTAGCTTCTTTGGACCGCTGTACATTATCTGGTGGTCTGTGGATGGTTTCTTCCCTTTTTCTTTTCCTCTTAAATCTGATACACAGAGATGAAGGCAAGTCAGTCCAAAACAGTGTAGTTGCTTGGTAGATCATAGGAGGTTATCAGGTAGACCTACCAAAACCAAGTCAAGTGTAAATTACATAGCATAGTTTAACAGGGCTTCACAAGACAATGCAGACATTACAAAAATCTGGTCTGACAAATTATCTAAAAACTATCTGACCTTACTTGCCATACATTCTCTGCATTTTGATGCATGCAATGTGATTCCAGTTAGCAACTAAATAAGGCTAAAGTGACAATATTTACCTCTCAAGTTTTGTATCTCCTTTGTCTATTTCACACTGGGTTGCGAAGGAAAAGACAGAAGGTACAAAGTCGGGACTATTGAAGTCCATGGAGACCTCTCCTGTCCAAAAAACAATATTCTAGTTATTTACAGTACGATAGTGTAACAGGTAAGGCCCAATTTACACACAGGTTTTCGCGATGTCGGCACAGCCGACATCTGTACACCGACAGCTTTTTTCAGCGTCTAAACGCAAATTTAACTGTCGGTGTGCCGATGTCGGCCGAATTTCAGCCGACAGCCCCGTACTATTCGCCCGACAGCCCATCGGGAGTCCCCGACATCTTCAAAGTGCGTGTAAACGCGACCCGACATCTGTAAGGCATATTACAGACAGTGTTGCTAGGCAACATCGCTATCAACAGAAGCAAACTGAGAAACTTCCTGCGGTGTGTGTAAATGCGCCCCGACATCTACGTGCAGATGTCGCGAAGATGACGCCGACATCGCGAAAACCTGTGTGTAAATTGGGCCTTAATTTAGCCTGAGTTTGCCAAGCTTACGAGACTAGCTAGTCGTCAAGACAACGTAACACAATTTAAGGTAAGTTAGCTAAAACGACTAAAACTACATTATTCTGTGTTCTAGCGTTAGATAAGCGTACAACTTTACCATTATTTTGTTGTTGTAAACCAAATCAAGTGATGTGTCTGACTGAGTGAAGCTCTAAAGTTAACTTACCTGATATAACAAGTACATTTAGCCTGAGTTTGCCAAGCTTACGAGACTAGCAAGTCGTCAAGACAACGTAACACAATTTAAGGTAAGTTAGCTAAAACGACTAAAACTACATTATTCTGTGTTCTAGCGTTAGATAAGCGTACAACTTGATTATTTTGTTGTTGTAAGCCAAACCGAGTGATGTGTCTGAGTGAAGCTCTTAGGTTAACTTACCTGATATGAAGTGTGAACTGCAATGTCTGGCATTTTTAATAAGGTCTTTATTCCAATCGGATCTTCTGATGGCTTGTAACCAACGACGTTTGCGGTTGGCATTAAACAAGTTGTTATCTGCTGGTATTCTGTAAAACTTTAGGTCACTGTTTACAGAATTATGATTTGTGGCATCCCACGGCACAACACGACATTTTTCTGTTTGTCTTTTGCCACCGTCTTGCGCGATTGAACCTGTGTGACGTCGTTCTGACGTGTGGTAAAAATTGGTCTGCCTTTCTGTATAAATATAATGGTTCGAGAGCCATGGCGTCATAATGATAGTATTAGAAGGTGGATTCACTCAGTTTAACATCGTGTAGGACATCGCTGAAGGCTCAGTCGTGAAATGCACGGACCGCCACTGCCGCACCTACATCTGTCCCTCTACAGCACAGCCAGTGCAAGCTGTCAGGTAAGACACAGCACCGGCAGCACCAGCTGGTACCAAACTAAATGACACACCAATAAAAGTTTTTTAAAAAAGAGAGAAAGAATGGAGGATAATGTGCAACTGTGACATTTTAGAACTGCACCTGCAACCTCAGACACATGTATGCGCTTGGAAATACCAACATACCATAATTATTTGTTTTTGTTCTCCAGACTCATAGGCAATGACTTTTTTTGTAAACTCCTTAAGCATAAATGCCAGCTCTGTCAGACTCCACTAGGCCATAATGTATTACTGTTGCTATTACAAATGCCTCTCTAATCCATACTGCTCTTATTCTCCAGAGACCATGTACCAATAAAGGTCACTGCTCTTAAGATGTATGGGGTTATCATCAACAGCTGTAGTGTCTTATAAAACTGGCACAACCACCTTTAAACACATAGAAAATTCATGGGTTGTGTGTGAAAAAAATCTAGGACACTGAAATTACTTAAATGGAAGACTAAATTACTCTGTGTTCCTCATGCATTAGTTGTAGCACTGTGTAAGCTACTCAAGAGCAGCTGAATAGCGCAAACCCGCTAGGCTAGACTCATGTCCCCTAGCTGTTGGTTACACCATGGCGCTCTCATGAGACAAAATTCGAAAAGTCCTGGAGCATCACCACCAATACAGTACAAAACATCTCTACCCTTCTCCCAGGTGGTGACATGTCCCGCTGCAGCAAGCTTTTCAGCTTTAACAGTACTCGTGTGCAACTAGACTTTTTTTATTTGTATATGGGCCATCAGTGCCGCTGCTAGCTATTTTGGGGCCCTAAGCATAACTCCTTTATTGGGCCAGTTTAACATTTTATTAAAATGCAAAAGTTAAATTTGTAATTTGCTACTTTGTAAACACAGTACACAGAACAGCCAAAACATACATACTGATGGGATTTTAAATGGACCTCTTCGTACCATTTCAACGCGATGCGCATCTAAAACATGTGCGGCCAAAGAGCAGGATCAGTTGGAGGGGGCACACAGGTCTCTACATTGTCACCTACTGATGGACTCTCAATGACACTTGTGCTTTCAGAGGTGGTGGTTCTCTGCGAATCTGTTCTTAAACTGCTGGTTGAGGGTTGTTCATCATCTTGGCTTGGTGTGGTGGTGTCTACAGACCTGCAAGACGGTTGCTCCTCCTCTGCATCTTCTTGGTCACGTGCTCCCACTTGCACATATTTCAGCATAGACCCTGCAATAATTTAGAAATACAACGAAAAAGGATCAGTATAGAAAGAGACAAAAATATTCAAACAAAGAATCTTAAGAATTATAAGAATTAAGAATTATAAACATTTAAAACTAAGATGCTCTCCCCCTTTATTGATCAACTATTTGATAAATGTAATCTAATATAATAGCATAATAGAATGTAAAGTAAAGTAACATTTAGCTGGCGTCAGTTCAAGTCAATTCAAGTCTTTTATTGTCAGATGCACAGAACAACAGAGTCAGACTGGGCACTGAAATTCTTAGGACAGGACACCGTACCACACTACCATAACATTACAAGGCATAAGTACTCCACGTGATATAACATAACATAACTTAACAATAAGAACTTAACAAACGATATACCTATGAAAGACAAATAATAGTAGACCTACTAGATAAACATATTGCACAATTTGCAATATAGATCCTAAACATAAATACACGCACTAAACAGATACACATACGTACCTACATGTCTTTCACTATCTGCTAGAGCTATACTGAACATAGGCTAGTTAGGCCTACTGGTAAAATGCATAATGTTTAACAGTAAAATCTCAATTTAGCTTGCACCTAGGGTTGCCAACTTCCTAAACCCCAAATGAGGGACACTTTCTTCCAGGTGCGCACACGCGCCAACAGCTGACCAACAATAATGGAAATTGCAAGGTTTCATTAGCCATACCATAAACCTATTAAATGCAGTGTTATTTTGGCAAAACAACTACTGTACTTGCTTGGATGTATTGTTCATAATAATAGTCAAGACAATCGTTACAAGTTTCTCTCAAATTTCATGTTGTTTTCGTTGAAATAGCATTAGACCTGTTTAGCCTTTAGACTCCTGGTTGCAATGGTTATCTAGGTGCTATGCTAGCTAGCTAGCTAAGGGAACTTTTAATACCCTTAACGATCTAAATGTAATATTTCCGTTTGCATGAAATTAAAGATAGTTATCTAGCTAATGTTATAGTCTCTCCTCGATTTAATTTCTACAATTATAATGGTTGCTTGAGAAAACTTCGTATGAACGAGATCATGTTCATGAGTTCATATTCACATATATTAACACCAGTTCATCATGTGTAAAGAATTCTGATACGAAATATGAAAACAACAATGTGCAAGCTTCCAATTTAATCGTGATTTAAGATACTTAGATCGCTAAAAGTTTCACATTTTCGTGTTGGCGTTGCAAATGCTTGTTGTGGAGAGGAGTGCAGTCGAGAGCCGCTTGTCTCCAGTGCACAGACACTAAACTGTCATATTTTTCTCTTTTCACGGATACAAATAAAAAAGGCTGTGATTGGAATACGGGACTGCAGCTGTCCCTGACGCTGACGGGACAAATCAAAATCATAATTCGGGATGTCCCGGACAATTCGGGACAGTTGGCAACCCTTCTTGCACTAAGTTATAACATATTTGAGTGTGCTAACATTAGCAATAACGTCAGCTAGTTCGAGGTGTGCATAGGCTAACCATTCAATTAGCAGCACATTTCCTGTATTTTACGATGATTAAACATGGACTTACCTGATTGTGATGACAAGGATTCATCTCGCTGTTTCTTCTTCTTCTTCCTGCTTTCTGCCCCTGACTCATGCTGTCTTTTCGAGGCCATTCCGAAAAGTTATTTAGAGTCCTGTCAAGTTCGCTGTCAGGTTCGCCTGGCCAGTGGCCACTTTAGACAGGGCAACCACCGCGAGCTTGGGATGTTGCATGTGTATTTGTTGGGGGGGGACCATCGTAACTTTTTTTTTAGCAATTAAATATATCTCTTGTTCTGCCTGTTTTGTGATATGCATGGCTAAAAGGTGCCTTATATTACTATACTGAAATAATATCGGCATTATTATTATTATTATAACTATGATGATTTTTTTTTTTAAAAAGTTGCCTATTTTGGTGGCCCCCCTCAGGACTTGGGCCCTACGCGCAGCGCGTAGTGCGCGTTATGGGAGCGGCGGCACTGTGGGCCATTCTACCGAATTCGTGTAATATGCAGTCCCTCAACAATAAAATCTATTTACAAAACAATTAGGTATTTAGGCATAGATATTAAATTAGAAAATGTTATGGTCTATATAAACCCAATGCATTACATGAGATAGTGATAAGCTAAATATATACAAAATCATCATTTATAGGGTACTTTCTATTGGGAAGTAGCTGTCCCCAACCCTGACATCTAAATTTCAATGCCATTAAATAACACTTTTCATTTTTTTTTGATTTTTTTCAATGATTTAATTTCAAAGATCTTTATGATTGGGTTGAAACAGAACTTGGAATATTTAGATTTATTGTGGGTTTAATTTTTAAGTCAATTTACTATACTCAAAAAATCATGTCCCTAGTTTTCATGTCACTACCGAAACACAAGAGTTTTAGTCCATTGGCTGAGCCTGTGTTTTAGCCACGACTGCATTTTTGACCATGCAGTGACACTGCATCTCTGTCCCTCATGGTTGAGTGGTAAGTAGCTAAATCCCATAGTTTTTATATAAATGTGTTCCAAAGTCTGAAAATCGACGTGTAACCTTAAGAATTGTCACTACCGAAACGCATGTTTTCTTCAATTAAGTAAACCTTTTGGGGTTTCATGGAAAATCTTATGTTTGTATGTGTGTACACCTCTTCAAAGATGTGTTTGCAAGCCGTGTGCTTGCTAGAATTCTTTATTTATGCTTAAAGTTAGCTAGAATTGTCACTACCGAAACAGTCACTACCGAAACATACGGTAGTGACCAGATGATTTTGGTAGTGACAAAATGAAATGGCAAGTAGTTCAATCCCATAATTTTTAAATAAATGTGTTGTGTGGACTAAAGGGAGGCCCAGAGCACCTTTTGGATGATTTTGGGAGAGAATTGAACATCCATCCAACAGTGCAGTCACTACCGAAACAGTGCAGTCACTACCGAAACAGATAAATTGACCTTGAAAATTTGGTAAAAAATTCATTTCTATGGATTTCATTGTGAAAATCTTCAAGAAATATTTGTAAAAATACTCTTCAGAGAAGGGAAGGAAACACAATCTGAACAGGTCAATAATAATACTTTTTTACTATAGTAAATGTGATGTTTCGGTAGTGACAATTTTTGGAAGAGGAAAAACATTCCAACACATTCTGAAAATACAATATAAAACTTGACAGTTCTTTTACTAGATATGTGTACTTTAGATATGGTACAATATACATACGGACAAAGTTTTGGGAAAAAACCATACAAAAATTCTAAATATATCCGACATGACTTTGCATCAATTCGGTAGAATGGCCCATATTTGTCTGCATTTTAATTCCTCCTTCCGTGGAGAGAGTACTACGCATAAATAACTGATAGAGGTTAAACGAGAGAGCTTATGGCTGAAAAGTGACCGGTGGGAAAGGCGGGTTGTGTGTAGAGTCAGAGAGGGAAGAGGGGAGGAATGAAGGTGCTGAGTGCCCTTGAGCAAGGCACTTAACCCCCAGCTGCTCCTGTGGAGCTGCCCACTCGCCTTCAGTAGAACTCTGCGCTTGTGTTGGGCAGCGTCCAGATACCTGTGTGTGTGTGTGTGTGTGTTTGTGTGTTTGTGTGTTTGTGTAGTGTGTATGTGTGTGTGTGTGTGTGTGTGTGTGCGTGTGTGTTTATGCGTGTGTGTGTGTGTGTGTGTTTGTGTGTTTATGTAAGTGTGTGAGTGTGTGTGTGTAGTGTGTATGTGTGTGTGTGTGTGTGTGTGTGTGTCTGTTTGTGTGTGTGTGTGTGTGTGTGTGTGTGTGTGTGTGTGCGTGTGTGTGTGTGTGTGTGTGTGTGAGAGAGTGTGTGTGTGTGTGTGAGGGCAGAATATTGCAGAAATATACCAGAGTGCTCAGTCAACTTACCCTGGTTGAATGAAGGTTAAAACATGAATTTAGCTGAAGCAATCTTGTCAATATTGCATGTGTTCTTTTTTCTGTTGTTGCTCCTGAAAGCTCAAGGCTTAAGTATGCTCCAAAAGGTAGACGGCCGCTCAACACGGATGTATGTACAGTATATGTCTCCAAAGTCTCCAAAGTATACTAGATTTGCTGTTGCAGACACGTCTTACAGTGCACAAGCTCGCCCGCTTAATTGCTGTGTTTAAGATAATATCGCTTTGTCATGTGAATCTCAGGCAAAGACTCATATTTTTCTCATAAAAGGTCTCAGGGTCTATATTTTTCTCTGCCCTTTCATAACCATTAGCTAAATAGCAATAGGTACCTACCTATCTTTAAATATCATTGCTGGTAATCTCATCAGCTATGATTTACTGAAGTATGAATTAAATGAAACTCTCATTTTATCAGCGGGTCTCCGGTAGTTTTATTCCCAGGGAGCAAACATTGTAATGAAAATGTGCATCTGTATTGTAAGTTAATTTGGATAAAAGCCTCTGCTTGAATAAATTAGCTCAGATTGGATGTTTTTTCTTTTGACCCTGAGCGGTGCTTTAAAACTAGCATTCACATGTGCAGTCCACCTGCCCAAGTCTTCGCAGACACAAAAGTTTGGTGCTCCACAGACCGTCCGCACGGACCATCCTGGTGAAATTTGCGTCATGCCATGTTCGCGGAACTATACGTACGACATACTTAAAATGTACTTCCGTTGTTTATGCCTGTTCTTCAGAGTAGCTCAGCTCAACCTGAGCTACTTCAGAGGTACTCCAGGTGTTTTTCTTTGGCCTAGAACTTGTTTTGACATTTTGGCTCAGTTGCACCATGTTGTATATTGGTAGTGGTCAAGATTCATCTAGGTCCTTTTCAATTACCTGCCCGACTGAGTTCTCATTTATTGATCAAAGTAATAAAGGTGTGTGAACCCTCTCCACCCCCTTCTGCACGTCCCGCTGCCTTAAGCACAAACTCACTGGCTCTCTCTCCCGCTTCAGCGTGCTGAAGGGATCACGTAATTCCATCGCCCTTATTTTTTCTCTCCCTCGTTCCTGAAGCATAACTAATCCCAACTAAACTCAGAGGATTCCTCTCCTATTTTCCTCCCTGTGTCCCATCTCTATCTCTTCCCTCGCTCTCTCTATTTCTCCCTTTCTCTCTCTTTCTCACTCTCTCTCTGAGGCTCTGTTACTCAAGTGGCACTAATCCTCACCCCTTCTCTCTGTTTCCTCTCCTCTTTCCTCCCTCTTGTGTTTTTTATGATCTGTCGTTACAGAAGCAAAACTAATCCTATCCCATCCCACTCCCTAGCGCCACCCACCACCCCTCCTCCTCTTCTATCACCGCTGTCTGTGTTGTTTTTCTCATCACTCTTTCTTGGGCCTGTCATTGGGTCCAATCTGGTCACCACAATCTCATTTGATGTTAGATTTTGAAAGTATTTCCATCTCTCTGCAGCCTCCATCCTACAACAAAGCTGCCCAGAAAGAGACATCACAAACAAAACACTCATGTTCTATCAAACAGAAGTCAGGCCTGTTTAATCGCCAAAGTAGCATAATATGCCATTTCAACATGTAGTTATATTATGCATTTGATAGTTTTAACCATGTATTTGATGCATTCATTTTCTAAATGTTGGCTGGTAAGTAACAAGTTGCTTTTCCAGCAGCATACTCTCTAATACTGCAGGAGACTAGGGCCACTGCCAGACTAAGCCGATTTTCATACTTTCCGGAACGTAACCTTGACAAACTGGCCTCCCGGCCAGACAAATCTGCCATTTGGAGCGTCACTTACCGTCAAGGTTAGAATCCCCTCTCCAGAGTGGGAAGGTTGCAATCTACCCTGCTATCAGGGCCTGTCTGACCGCAAATCGGGTTTGAATCCGCGAATCTGATGACATAATTATCCCACGTGAACGCTGGAAGCTATCAAGTAGTCACGTACATCTTCCCAATCGTAATAAAAACTAAAAAATGTAAGTCTTCTGTTCTGTTTATGGCTGGCAAACAACGATCTAAGAAGGGCGCGTTTTATTCACTGAGTTACCAAAGCAGTCTTCTTTATGGGGACTAATTTGCACTGCACTGAATTACACAACTAATATTACTAGATACATATAATAGTGGACATTATTACACTAGGCAACATGGATCTCATTCATATCTCATCCAGTCGAAATCTTAGCAGGATTGAACACATCTTCATTACAGCGTATCAACATAAGAACAGAACATAGCTAAATCTCCGCTTAGCATGCTAATCACTACTAATAGCACTAGAAGGTAGCCCAAAATGTGGTATTTAATACACACGATCTATCACAGTAGCAACTTCATGAAAACCCTTACTTTCATTAGGTATGCACATAATGCATCACATACAGGTCGAACAATGATGATTTAAGCATAGGAAATGTATAAGGCACAGTATGGTCAACTACTTGGCGACAAACTGAACTGTCACTAACTTAACTAGTTGTAACTTGTCGTCGTCTTCTTCTCCGAGTCTTCTTCTCCATTTCCGGTAGCACCCTTCACAGCGCCACCAACAGGCCTTGCATATGTACTACAGCAGATTCACCAGTTTCAATCATAGACATAGGTAGGTAGACGCCGCCTCCACTGCTTCAGCCCGTTGCCTCGGCGAAACGCGTCGCCGCCATATTGTTACTATGAAAAACACACTGACTGCCAGTTTCTCACTATTTGATGTATGCTCTTTCTCTTAATGATGGTCAATACGTAGTAACTAAAGAAGCACTATTTCGATAGTTTATAGATCTTCTCAGTATTTTCAAAGTGCACGAGCAGTGCAAGAAAGGTGCGGGTTTATCATAGACCCATGCACATGAATGACTGGCGATTTAACTAGCGAGATTCAAAGTAATCTAGAGGCAAATCTTTTTCACACACTTCACGTAGAGCATAAACCCTTGAATACTCCATGAAATTGGTTGCGAAATGTAAAAGGTTATCGTGATTTGTATCCAGATAAACCGCAGCTCCTGGCAACTTGCGGTTGTTTGACACGTTTGACAGACCTCTGACGTCAGAGAGCTCCTGTAACAATATGGCGGCGACGCGTTTCGCCGAGAAGCAGTGGAGGCGGCGTCTACCTATACATGTCTATGGTTTCAATGGGTGTGTGTGGCCGCAGCACAGCGCAGCACAGCTAACCCCGAATTCGTTCCGGAAAGTATGAAAATCGGCTTAGTCTGGCAGTGGCCTAGACCTGTAGCCTACACTCAAAAAAATGAAAACTGGGTATTGTTTGCTAGAAATAAAAGAACCATGGTGTAAGAAATAAAACAGATTAATTACAGAGATGTAGATAGTTGTTTTAAGTTTATCCAAATTAAATATCAGGGAATTTGGAGGAGTTTAATTCATTTCTATTGAATAAACACATATCAAATGAGTTGAAGCAATTAAACTTCTCGCGCATGCTCACTTAACATTAACGCACACATTTTCGGTGACATCGTCATCAGTCAAAGCCAATCGGAAGCTCTCTTTGCCAGCCGCCAAAAACAAGAAGAAGCACTGTCTGGTCATGCCGCAAAGATGTTGGAAAACTGAGCTGAAAGTACGTTGAGAACTTGAAGTGAAAAACGAAACTAGCTGGTGAGTAACATACATCTTTTGTCATCCGTGAGTAGAATACGTGGCTGGTGCTAAGTAGATCTAATTTTGTTCGAAACTATCGAAAGTTCGACCAGTGAGTATATTTGAATGATAAGTATTTCGTGTGATTTAGTAGTCACATGTGCAGTTGGCTAACCGTGACCACTCTGCTAAAACGAAGTTCTGCCCTGTCTATGGTTCTGCCTGTATTTGTTTTAGGGCTATAACCCCCAAAAGGTTAATTTAACAGATGATTTTGTGTCGGTGATATTACATGTTCAGTTGGGTTAATCAGGCATGCCTGGTAGTGTTGTCAGCATGCCCTCTCGATAGCAACGAGATCAAGCGGAGAAAACACTTTAGCTAATTGACTTTAGCCTATACCTACGGCTTGCAGGGGCACCCATTAGCCTAGAAAGTAGTCTGTATTTCGCGCCATACAGTTCTAGTTAGCTACATACAGTAACAAAGACGTGCAGTTAATTTCTGGATTAGAAACTTTTTAGAAATCCTGAAAATACTTTTTTCAATGTGTATGATGCGTTCTCAACTTTAAAACATTGTGCTCTCTGTGCAGTAACTTAATTTCCATTAAGTCATGATTCACATGACAGGATAGGCTCTGCCAGAGAATGCTGACTTTCCCTCCATTGACTAAGTAGGCCTACTGGGGATATTTTGAAATACAGTATGCGCGTGTGTATTGAGGCCCTGTGTTGAACTCAAAGGAGAAGCAAAGGCACTGCTTATTGTGAGTGAGGGGAGGTGAACAGCATTAGATTAATCTTTTTTTATCCATAATATTTTGCCTTTGAGCAAAATAACTCCTCTTTCTCACTCTGCATTTATACTAGTTACATTATCGCATAACCTATTGACATTATTGTTCATTTGTGTCCCACTCCCTACCCCTTTCAGATTTTACCAGTGTTGCCTAAACAGCAAAACCATGCCTGGCATTCTGTCCACTCCTCATGTGGTAAATTGAGTTTGTCAATGTTGTTTTGTTTTGTTTTGAATTATGGTTTTGGAGATTGTTTTGACAACTGTATTTTGGTAACAAAGCATGCAAAGTTGTCAGCTTAGCCTGAAGCACAGGATGTGTGGATGAACTGTGCTTATAAACTGTTGTTGTGCTTCTTTTTTTTTTTTAGATTTTCTTTTAAGCATTCGTATGTGGCACTGTAAGGAATGCGGCGCACTACAGTCTAGCAGGTACAAATTGCGCACAAAGCTCCGAAGTGTTGGGTGTTCTGAAGTAAGCATAAATTCTATGAAGAACAAACGCCAAGGCCAGGATCATGCTGCGTCAAACATTAAGAAACCCAGAAAAGCTGAGGTTAATTTCTGTCCTCAACATCCAAAAGGAGAATCATCTGACAGTTTAGAGATGGAACGAATTGCGCTTTTGACAGAGATCAAAAAACGAAACAATGACAAAGTAATCAGAGAGAAGATGGAGAGAACTTTTTCATACAGAAGGCAGGAAGTAGTCCAGGAGAAGCCAATGGTGGCAGAGTTTAAAACAAGATGGCCAGCTCTCTTTACTGTCAGTGAAGTATGTTGTATTTTAATTTTTCCTACAGAACAGTTTACAGGAAATGTTTTGGGATTTGAATACTGAGTTTGGTTCTTTTTGTTTCCTTTTTCTCTTTTACAGATCAATAATGAGTTTGCTCGTATCACAACAGTCCCACTGGAATTCAAATTTCTCAACATGGTAGACAAGTACTCAGACAGCTTGATGAAGATGTTCCGCAGCAAAGGGGGAGTCCCCGGCCAAGCCATTAGAACCATCATGCGACCCATTTCACAGGTTGTCAGTCAGTCGCATCGTATTGAATTTATTTAGTTAGTTAGTTTTGTGCATACATTTTTTGTTATGCTAATGTTAAAATGTATCTATTGGTTGTTCTGTCCCTGTGCTTCCTGTCGCGCTGAGAACTGAAGCATGTTTTTTAAATAGGATTTCTGCTCCTTGCCAGCATGCCACCCAGTCTATGCCTACCTGGGCATAGGCACATCATTGCTTATATAATAATAATTATCTGAACGTATTGCGTTAGCTAACAGGCAAGGTTACATGGCATTATGATCCATGCGCTATGGTTGACAATACAATTTAAATGGCATACCTTTCTCCTTGGTTTCGGTAGGTCGGGACGATTTATAAATTTGCCTATTTTAATGCAGCTGCCGTCACGTAAGTTAATGGTTATGCTGCGACTCATTGAAAATCTTGGTTACACTCTGCACCGCCCGTTGTCTCACCAGGATTGCGAACTTTGCAACTTGCTGCAGCTGCTTGGTCGGTCTCTTCCTCTCTTACTTGATCAGGCATAGTACGGTTTAAGTAGCATCACTGCTAATGTTAGTTAGTTAGCAAGTAGGCTATCTGTGGCTGACACCTGACTGACAGATACATTGTTGACGCACACTTCAAATAATCAACGGAACTTTTTGGAACATTCTGAAGAGCTGTATAATTTGATGAGATACGTTAATGACATCACAAAAATATAACATGCACATCAGCAACTTGCGTGATTCTTTTCATGTAGGTAGACTGATTCATTTAACAAATTTAGGATTGAGAACAAGCACAGCGACGTCACTGAAAAAGAGAGCACAGAATGCCGAGTTGGAGCGTGCCAACGGCAACTATGTTATTATTGCGTCAAAAAATATCGACATTTATCTTATATCGACATTTTGCTTGAAAATATCGAGATATGACTTTTGGTCCATATCGCCCAGCCCTACTATAGTGTTGTCCAATGAAAAGATATAGTTGAAAAAAATGTGAGGGGTGTACTCACTATGTGTTTTACACACAACTTAGCACAGGTTAACACAACACATACACGCATTTACCTTAGCTAACACTTGCCTTGGCTTATATTCGAACACTTTAATGTTTTCTG
The DNA here is from genome assembly GCF_963457725.1 of Sprattus sprattus. NCBI lineage: Eukaryota > Metazoa > Chordata > Actinopteri > Clupeiformes > Clupeidae > Sprattus > Sprattus sprattus. The sequence continues at coordinate 37,307,798 of NC_137923.1, read as the reverse complement.
TAACGTCACTTCCATTGTTTTCACAGAAACATAGACCTGAACTGATGCGGATGACTGTTAATGCAAATAAGAGACTGAAACATCAACATGTACATCAGATATTGTTGAAAATAAATTTAGACTATGGTGGTGCATATTACACTATGATGGGCTGCTGTAGTCTAGGCAATGAGTGGGAAACATTGTAGTTCTATAAATAAGTAATAGTTTGTATTGGTGTTTCATAGGACTGTGATGGCTTGACTGCAGAAACAGAAATGGAACAGACAGTTATGGGGATCTACGTCGTTCGCCATGAAGGACATGAACCATCAGATGAGCCGGAGGACATCGGGGTCATCATTGAAGGAGTTGAAGCCATCAGCTCTGTGAGGAGTGTGGCTGTGGCAGTGGCAATGTTATTTGGGTTAATATATGCACTGAACCTCTCATACCCTAGTGGATTTAAAAGTACATTTGAGGTTATACAAAAAGTGTTCTTCAACTTGGATGGTCAGAGGCTATCACCAAAGGTACAAGCCCTGAAAAACAAATTGTTTGAGTAGGTGACCATTGATCCGTGAACATCTCAGTCAGTGTTCATCTTTTGATTATTTTTGACGCACGCACACACACTCACTCACACACTCACTCACACACAAACTCACACACACACACACATATACAAACACACACACACACACACATACGAACGCACGCACGCACGCACACGCATGCACACGCACGCACAGACACACACACACACACACACACACACACTCACTCACACACAAACTCACACACAAACAGGGTCCACTCTCACACACATACGAGCTGTTGCATTACCAGAGGGCGGCTGGACCGGGCGGCTGCACTGGGAACCGGTCTACAGCTGCACCTCTGCCCCCATACACACACACATACGAACACACACACACACACACATATGAACACACACACACACATACGAACACACACACACATACGAACGCACGCACGCACGCACACGCATGCACACGCACGCACAGACACACACACACACACACACACACACACTCACTCCAACACAAACTCTCACACAAACAGTGTCCACTCTCACACACATACGAGCTGTTGCATTACCAGAGGGCGGCCAGCTTTGTTCACCCGCTGCTCACACTTGCTACACAGGGCACCCCTCAGGACACTTCTTCCATTCATCACACAACCTTACGAGGGATTCCACCCCCCTACACACACACACAGGAACTAATAGTATTCTGCAAGTTCTTTGTTTTCATGCTTTGCAGTGAAACTTGTATCTTGTTCGTACTTAATGTGTTTGCTTTTTGAAAGCCATTGTCAGGGCCCATTTTGTTTTTGTATGAGGTCTTACCATTTTATTTTCTGATGTGCACACTGGGAACACAGAAAATGCGCCTTTTAAATCTTTAAAAAAAATTAGGGTAGTGTGCCTCTCTTAAACGTAAAAAATGTTTCTAATTTCTTTATCAGGGTGTACTTACGAAACATTTTGTCATGAAAAGCTGTACAAATTTCTTAATTTGATATTTTTCGTTGTACTCTGACACCCAGTGACACCCAGTGCTCTTTGGTCTTACAGTTTTATTTTCTGTGTTAAAAGGCTAAAATAAAAACTGAAAAGAGATAATTCAATAATAACTGTGTTCTGAGTAATAACTGTGTTCTGATATGGGGAAATAAGTGTCAACTTTCTTAGGGGGTCTCCAACCTTTTTTTTCCCTCTTACAGCTTTAACAAAATCAACATGGACACTTTTACATCAGTGTAACTGATAGTCCCTAAGATAAATGTTACATCCTTTGTCAGTTTACACTTACAGAGCAGTGAAAAAAACACTTCTGATATGAAGTAATTTCAATTTGTGCCTATTTTAATTTTTCATAGTTATAACCAAATCTGGTGTGCAAAATGTGTGAACGTCATATTCTTGGGGCAAACATTTGTGTTCCCAAATCCCATTTATCTGCCTTAGGTTCAAATGGCATGATTCAAATGTGTGGAAATAGGTGTCATAGTTTATGTAAGTCTGAATCACATACTTGAAATCAATTGATTCAACAAGACTTTGTAGTTTTTAAGTAAACTACTCATAATACTTTAAATGAAAATGTTTACTCATTGGTTGAACATAAATTTTACTTTAATAGGCGTCGTACTTTATGTAAGTCTGAATAACATACTTGAAATCAATTGATTCAACAAGACTTGGTAGTTTTTAAGTAAACTACTCCTAATACTTTAAATGAAGATAATGTTTTCTCATTGGTTGAACATAAATTCTACTCTTTGGTCCTATTTACCTGCCTTAAGGTCAAATGGCATGATTCAAATGTGTGGAAATAGGTGTCATAGTTTATTTAAGTTACCCCAACAAATCATTTTTTTGAGTGTAGAATGTACTGTAGCCTTATGCTGATGCTATGGTTTCTTCCTAACAAGACATTTCTTTCTCCTAGGATCCACTCCACTGGTTACTGTGTTTAATCACAAACCTTTTGTCTCCACATCTTATAGAGGGAAAGGTGGTTCAACTTGAGAAATCAAACTTCTAATGGACCATTTCCTGATTACTGCAGGCCGTCTGTTGTCTGTTGGAATACAGCGTATGCTTAAACCTGACACTTACCTTATTTTACTCTGCAAATAAAACAGTGGGTCGCAAAACTGTGACTTTTACTAGCAACATCACGCTTTTTCCTGGTCCCAATTAGCTAGCTCTTATATAATAGTCCAAATTATTGTAGGCTTGTTGCTGGTTTTATACCATTGCCCATTTCAACTGTTTCGTAAATAGACTGGAGTTTTTTTTGTGGTTGCAAGTTACTGTGGAATAATGTTTGCTCCAGGCGCAGTCAAAGTCAGAGAGGTTTTTAATTTTTTTTGTTTGTTGCTGTGTTTTTTGATGAAGACCTGCCAAGAAGCCCAGCCCATCAATAGCAGTATCTGTTTTCAGGTCCATCTTCAAAAGAATTAGAGCCTCTGTTTCATCTATTGTTCCACAGATCTTAAAGCATATTGTCAAAATGGTTGCTAAGCAACACATTTTCAAAACCCAACTCCCAGATATTATTTTATTTTTGAAGGCAAGGGGTGAGAAGCTCATGGAAACTTTTCTCAATTGATTGTGTTGTCATGCATGGTGCCTCTATTTAATATGCAGAGTGCCGTGTGGCTAAAGCATAACATCCCCAAACTATCCATCATCTGTCTTAACTGATACCAGCTCATACTTCAAATACATATGAAATCAATGTATACATCTATCATAAAATATAACATATTTGTTATTCCCTTCCTATACATATCAGCTTGATATGATAAATAGTAACATTAAGATAGTATGTGTACATTGATTAACATTAAGAGAATGTTGGATATCCGCTTGGAATGAAAGAGGAGGATACAAGTGATGTGTTTGTGTACAGCACTTAAAAATGGTGTTGTTTTCGATGTGCATCATCACTTATCACAATATCAGCTCCCCCTGAAAATCACATCTCTGCAACAATGTATCACTTAAAATAAGCAAATAAACGTAATGGCAGATCACAGATCACAAACAAAGCTCTCAAACCAAAACAACAACTCACTTCAAAAACAGATCATCAGCACATATAAAAGCAATACAACTGAATAAATAAAAGACCAAATAACACAATACCAAAGCAAGAAAAAAGAGAAACTAATATATATAATAAAAAAAGAAAAATAAATAGAATCATAAAAGCTGGCCATTGGCTACTGTTGGTATCAATGGTCTTTTTATTTATTTTGTAATTTAATAATAAACTATTAAAAAAGTCATCTCTGGAGGCTTCCCCTGGGAGTAGGAAGGTTAAGACAGTTATTAACAGTGCTAAACAGGACCCTCAGCCTACAATATCTGTGCTAAAAAGTCCTTTCAGGCTTTTTAGTCGGGTACGGCAGACGCACATTAAAAACAATCGGTATGTGATCCGATATGTATGTATGAGATAGTACAAAATCACACCAAGTAAAACAATCGGTATGTGATCCGATATGTATGAGATAGTACAAAATCACACCAAGTAAAACAATCGGTATGTGATTTGGTATGTATGTATCAGATTTTACAAGATCACACATTAAAATCATGTGACAAAGCCAAGACGCCCGTGCAAAGGAGCAGTGACAGACAGAACTAGATTGAAACACTCAATTACACTTAGGAAATGTCTGGCAGGAGGAGTGCTATGACAGCAAACGGGAATGTTAAAGTCGCCAACAATTACAATTCTGTGAAAGGAAAAAAAATATAAAGAAATAGAAAAAAAGAGAAAAGGCTGCACTGATGGGTGCCCAGCACATGATTGGCTTGTTGTTGACTTTGCCTGCTCGTCCCCTGTGATTGCTGCCTGCTGCTTTTATTTTTATTCATTCTTTATTTATGTGATTTCACGCTCATGTCTAAAATCACAGGGCTGAGTGCTGAATTGTGTGAGTGAGAGTGTGTGCGTGAGTGTGTGCGTGTGTGTGTGTGTGTGTGTGTGTGTGTGTGTGTGAGAGAGAGGATGTGTGAATGAGTGAGTGTGTGAGTGGGGGGCGGAGGAGAAGGCATGGAGGCATGATGGATTTTCAGCTTTCCAGAAATGTCCAATTTATCTGTTGACTCTCACCCCTGTTGTGTCTTCTGCAGGATGCAGGCGGGTGCGGCCTCTGTCTTAGCTGGTACGCTGCAGTGCTGCAGATGTATCCAGTAGGACGTCTCCAAAGTCATGCCTGAAGCAGCTTTTATCTTCAAGTGTGTGCGTGGTGAGTCAGTTTTTGCCTTGATTGAAATTTCATTGCAGCAAGAGAGTCGAACATACCTGAAACACTCTTACCTCATGATGAATGCATTGATAGACATACTAACACACACACAAACACACACACGCACACGCACACGCACACGCACACGCACACGCACACACACACACACTCACACACACACACACACACACATGCATGGCACTCAGTTTATATTTCAGATATTTAGTTTTATTTTATATTTAGCCTGACCCAGCTCTTTCATATCTACAGGTGACAGAGCCTTTACAAAGCAACATCTGAAAAATGTATAACCAAAGCGAAGGCAGTAGACATGTCAGATTACAGCCTGAGAAGAAGAGTTCTTTGAGAAGAGACATGTGCCGATCTTCTCTCTCAGATTTAAGTAGGCATCTTCTCTCGCAAAAAGGCTTAGGAGAGCCAGATAATTGGCAGTTTCGAATTGGAGGAGGAGGGAGGGGGGAAAATTCTCGGCTGAAGCATGCACTCAAAAAGAGCCTCAAATTGATTTTCGCTCTGCGTATCCATTATACTCCGTTGACACGCGCCCTCTCAGAAAAAAAAAAAAATGTTGATGCGCGTCGCTTTAATACACTCGCCTGCAACCGCAGTGTCAGGGCCGCACTTATCGGGGGCAATTATTTCTGCAGGCGGAATGAATGACAACTATTAATTCCTCATGGAGATACAGTAGCTTCCTCAGGTAGCCACTTCTGTCTCTCACTGAGAGACTGCGGTGAGACTAACTGGGCAGTGATACTGGTGTTCAGAGTCACTGTACAGTGTAGCTGTTTCTCTGTGGTTTAAATCTCTTTTTTTCCGACAGAATTCCCCTCTTTCCTCTGCTCAATCTGTTTGTGGCTCTGTTTTATTATTGATGATCAGAATTTATACTCAGAAAATGGTGAAACTGAACCTCTAAGCTCTCTCTAAAAAAATCTACCTAAGCATATTCGTGGAGTGTCATGAGGGCGACAATAAAGATGCTTCATCCACAAGAAAATACTTATAATTGAGGACAATGAGGTCCTGTCCTGTCCGCTAGCCTGATGGCACATCTCTTTTAAAGGGTATTCCATTCTTAAGGACCCTCACTCAAACCACTCAAACCTACACAGTAGCTGACGTGCCCTTGATTTAGTCCAGATCAATTCCACTGTCAATCAACACCCAAGTCAAAGTTTTCGGACTGGAGGAACTTTTCCATAGTTCTTAAAACTGTTGGAGGATGTACCATCTTTTTTGTGTGTCTGCAAAACAGGAACTTAGAAAGCTGTTTTTGAGGGTCTTTTTTTCTAGCTTCTACTTCAGGATTGGTACTCTCCCAGGACAACAGAAACCATGAGTGACATAAGTGTACAGTGATGGGTCAAACGCTTGCGTTCTGGAAAAACTAGACAAAAAGATGGCGGACAAAATTCCATAGACGTAAAGTCTGTAAATAGTCATTTGTCTGTCTTTTTTTCTACTTACCTTTACCTATAAATAGACACTGTACGGTCTGATAACCCCATTATTAGAACCAATCACCAAGGTGATTTTGCAAGGTGTCTGCCAGCCAACTATCCAACGTTAGCATGTAAGCTTACTACCCACAAAGCCCCAAACAACAGCTCTTAACGTTCGTTGGCTTAACGTCACTTCAGCCTTCCTACTGGCGGTGCCAATGCAAAGAAAAAAGAAGCCATTCAGGGTATGCAGTCCTTGGAGGTACTCCCCAGAGGATAGTCCCAAGAAACAAGTCCCTAGAACTGCTTGGTCTACTGACCATTGGTTCTCCTTTGTCTCTGCATTCCATATCTGATGCTAGAGGCAGTAGTGTGTTCTTTCCGCCCACCAAATTAATCAGTTGCTAAAATAAAACCGCCTCACTGGAATACTTAAATCCTCTGTTTTTATGGCTGCAAAGGAACTTGTTGTCTGACGTTTAAATTATTCAAATCCATCTCAGTATCCGTCTTAACATAGTTTTTCTAACCAAACCAATGCAATCCGTTATCAAAGAGATTCAGTAAACGCTCTTTTACATCATTAATATGTTTTTTTCACAATATCCAACACGTGTCCGACAGCACTGTGTGAAACGGACTACCGCGAGCAGCTTAGGGGATAGCAGCTGTCTGCTCATCCGGCTCCTCGGACTCTTAGCAAGCTGAGGAGGCTGCAGTGGTCTGATTAGGGCCTTATCTCAGCCCTTCCCAGGCCATTCTCTCAGTGCCACTGACAACCGCTGAAAGCAGCGCCAATTAAGTAATTATCTTTCGACTCTGTGTTAAATACAGCCCTGTGAGCTCCACACGGTCTCCAACAGGCAGCTGGATGACTTCACCCGGGGTTTGTGTTAAAAAAATTATGAAATGAAATAACTGAGACCCAGATAGGAGGAGTGTAATCTGTGCATTTGTGTAACCGCATGGATGTGACATATATGTGACAATGCAGTGTGCACACACACCTTTATGAACATGTAAATATGCCTAAGCACATGCACTTGTGTATGGGCACATACACAGACACATGGTCATCCACACACACACACACACACACACACACACACACACACACACACAAACACACACACACACACACAAACACACACACACACACACACACACACACACACACACACACACACACACACAAACACATACACACACTCACTCACGCACACACACACACACACACACACACACACACACACACACACAAACACACACACGCACGTACACTGATTGAGATACAGACACATATCATACAGGCAGGACTTATACAACTGTAACTTCAGTCCGACTCCCTGTCATGTCTGCCAGTAGCTTACTGAGATGTTAAATGCTTGCTGCCATTTTTTTTCACCTTTTTTCTTTTCCTCAGCTCCCCCCTTTCTCTCACTCTCTCGCCACCCTCCCTCCCTCTCTCCCACTCTTCCTCTCCCCTGCTGTGAGAAGCCATTACTGCCATTTCTGCTCTCCCTCTAATTGATCCTTTGCTTTTCCCATCTCTCTCTCTCTTTTTCTCTTCATCTGTCTGCTTTCTTCTCTCTCTCTCTCTCTTTCTGCCATCTCTCTTCGTCATGGCCCCACTGAGTGTTCCCACTAATGGACATTCACTCACCCACCCCCCCGCCTCTGCTTTCTGTATTTTAAGGGAGGTCCAACACCAAAGATGTGTCCGCCATTCACCTCCCTTGCCCAATGCTTTTTGACAGCTTCTCTCAACCATCTATACCAAATCCTTTTTCTTTCTTCCCCTTTTTTCCCATCTCTCTCCTTCCAGTTCCTCTGTCCTCCTTCCTGTCCCCTCACTCCTCTTTCAGGGGCGACATCCCGTTTGTTCGTGGTTCCATCTTTGATCTCCCTGTCTTCTGTGAAGTTTTCCCCTCATTTGCGCTTCTTGCTTTGACGCAGGGGGACGGTGACAACAAAGAGCCCTTTTAGCCATGAGGTGAGAAGATCTGGGGATAGAGGACTGTGTGTGTGGAAGAGAGAGAGAGGGAGAGAGAGTCGAGAGAGCTCTAATACCCTTAAATGAGCATCACATATTTAATATAATTTTAAACTAGTATTAAATTGACTCTCAATTATCAGTAAATGACTGTGCCTCACCACTCCTGATATGCTGGGTTTACGCCTTTGAATGTATTTCATGCAAGTTGGCCCTGAAGTTCATAGTGTTCCTCATTCTTTAATGTACTGCACTTCAGTATGTATAAATGAGCACGCCTGCGATAAAGTGTCACACTAGACTGATCCGAAAGTCTTTTTGCAAATATTCTACATCTAACACTCATCACGACCTGGAAAGACAAGTTCATGGTGCCATGATGGCAGGACATCACAGAACAAGGCCCAAAGACTGTACGAAGGTTGGCCCTGACCATGAAAGACATTTTTTTTAAGAAAACAGGAGGACAAAGAAAGCATAGAAGAAAAGTCATACACGTGCCAACAGTTCTCACTGATGGTTCCTTAATAAAAGAGTGAAAGACATATAAGTGTAATGACATTGTCAGTATGCCGCCCTTGGTGTTACATGTGGTGAATTAGATGACCTTGTCTTGTTTGGCGTTCCACTTGTCTCTGTCAAGGAGAAGAGAAAGTAGTTAATAGAACCAGAACACACTTCTAGACCTCTAAACTCAATAGTATCCATGCCATTCACCAAGTCATGAAAAAGGTTTCTATCTTTTGAGTGTGTGTGTGTGTGTGTGTGTGTGTGTGTGTGTGTGTGTGTGTGTGTGTGTGTGTGTGTGTGTGTGTTTGTGCGTGCGTGTGTGTGTGCGTGTGTGCGTGTGTGTGTGTGCCAATGTTCCCTCTAAGCTGCGTGCGCGCGCGCCCGCGCAGGCCACTCGAAGTGGTCGCGCAATAGATTTTGCATACCACGCACATTTTTCAGACTGCACAAACTTTTTTTTTTAGGGGTTAAAAATCTGAGCATCAGAGGGGATGCAGGCTAGGTAATAAACATTTAAAATACTGACATGTCTGACAACCAAGCCGGATGTGCGTTAGAATGTTTACATAAAGTATCCTTTAGCTCTCTTGGCGGGCTCTGCTCCAGCAGTTATAGGCTACCATGGCGAAAAGAAAGGCAGAGCAGGTGCCGCAGAAAAAGGTCTGCTTAACGTTTAAACATGAGTGGATAGATGAAATAGTCCAAACTGAGGTAGGATAAAACTTTCAGAGATATTTACATATGAAGAAAGGAGTCGCGTGATCTGCAAATTCTGCTCGGAGGCAAACGCGAAAAGAGAGTTCGCTGGTGGGAAAACATGCAGTAAACACAAGTGACATTATTCTGGTTGTCCGTAAAATTTGAGAGCACTTAGATGCCCGCTTCCCTGAAAATGAGCTGAGTTGGCTGCCTTTGAGCCGGATACGTTGGGTCGTGCAGTTAGTGAATTTGATCATGATCTGAATGACGTGACCAGTCTGGCGAAAAGGTTCAAAGCTTTTGGAGGAAGCATAATATGCGGACGCATTTGTCAACAATACAACAAATTCAAGTTCATGGTCAATGAAAAAAGGAAAAGCGGGCTGCTTAAGTCATTTTCTGATATTGTATTGGTCGCTGAAAAGTGAGCTTTTTCCAGATCTGGTACAACTTTTTGTGGCACATTCCAAGCATCTAGCGCCGACTGTGAACGCGGTTTCAGTCTAATATCACTAATACAAAATCGTGAGGCGAGAGAAGATTTGAGGAAGACATTTCCAATATTTTCAATTAGACCTATTAGGTCTTATTGATCAAAGTGATCTTGATTACTGCAACAACATTTAGACATATGTTTAGTCAGAAAGATGTGTCTTCCATAGGCCTGCAGACAAGATGAGCCAGATAGGCCTATCTCCCTCGATGAAATTCAAATGACTTGTTTTGTAGCCGTTTGTTACAAACCACTCCAGTTATTAAATTATTTATAAAGGCTACCTTTATGAAAAATACACCATAATTACTATATTTCTTGTAAAGCACTGCATTAGCATTTTTCTTTAAATGAAGTTCCACTTAAATGTTGTACCTGATGAGAAATGACTAAACACCTTGGATACGTTTATTTTGTGTGTGTATATATATATATAATCATTATCATTCATAACCAGTGAACCAGTCATAACCTCCCTAAAACTTATTTATTTTCAACCAAAGATCCTTTAAGTTCAACTAAACTGACTGGTAAAACACCATCAATAAAATGTTCCAAAGTCCAGACATTATAAAGGATATTGAATAAATATCAACCTTGTAGACATATTGATGCATTTGCTGTCATCTCTTTGAAAACCTATTGCTAACGCAGGCTCGTGGTCATTTTTCGGCAGGTCGCGTGGTTTACGAACTGCTCACAGTGCTGAAATGTGCGCTCAGAATAAAAAATATTTGCTCAGTGCTGAAAAAAATTAGAGGGAACATTGGTGTGTGCATATGTGTGTGTGAGCGAGTGTGTGTGTGTGTGTGTGTGTGTGTGTGTGTGTGTGTGTGTGTGTGTGTGTGTGTGTGTGTGTGTGTGTGTGTGTGTGTGTGTGTGTGTGCGTGTGTGCATGAGTGTGTGCGTGTGTGTGTGTTTGTGCGTGTGTGTGTTTTGTGTATGAACATGTGGGTATGTAAGTGCCGGTGTATATTTTAAGTACTGTAAAGTTCACCAACCCCAGCGGGGCCATCTGGAGTTTGATAGTTTGAAGGCTACAACTTTCTACCTCCAGAAAAAGACAATGAAAAAAGAACAGAGTGAAGTTATTTTTTAAGCAGGTCATGCCTCCTCTGCCCCTCCTCTTTGCCTAACGAGGGCTGTTATGCTATCACACAGCGCTTTATAAATAAAAGGGCATTCGGGCTTTTTTCACCAATTGATTAACGAGAGCCACGCCAGTGAACTGTTACCTCATTATCCTCTTGTGGTCTTGTTATAATGGTGATTAAAGTTCTTCGGGAAAAGTAGTCTGCCCTCTCCGAGAACTCCCTGTCTCCGTGTGGCATGGCACTCATGAAAGTTTTTAATTATGAATATTCCCTCGTAAAAGTAAAAGGCGATGTCCTGTGATATAACTTTCTATTGTTCACCAAAACGTGGACAGACAAAAAGAGTTCAAGTTTCATTACTGACTACTATTTAGCCAAAGAGCTTTTACTTGCATGTATCCCTGTCTCTCCTTCAGTAACATCTTTCTATGTTTTTCTAATGCAAATATATTCACTGGCAGCAATGAACAGTATCTACGCTCATTGTGAAAGCACCACACAATACCAGTCACATAAGGACATAAGGATGAAGTCACACACCTTTGCTTCAGCATTTCTTTTTCAGCACCGTTGGCTATTAAATTCACAAGAGTTACCATCGATGTCCAAGTGCCCTTCTCGGCCAGAGATTTGGTTCAACACAAAGATTTCAATGGGGGCGATTCTCAAAGGTTCGCAATCAATATCACAGTCTCCTGGTGCTGCCTGGTGGTACATCAAGGGCCTTCGGAGTCTTTGAGCTCTGGCTCAGACTGGATCAATACTCAACAGACTCAATTTAAGCACCTTTTTTATCAGCCCTGTGTAGTTTAATGTGCCCATTTATACAAATGCAGGCAGTCAACTGACTGGGAGCCTGGTCACACACAAAGATGTGTCGAGGGGTTTTGACTGGCCTAGATGAGATATTCCGCCTGATATAAAAGTTATCCATTTAAAAGCAGCATCTCACCGCCGCTGTAGGTGTAGATAATAGGAGTCAGAAGTCTGCATTGTAAACTGCTCAGTACTGTCATTTGTTTACACAGAGTGAGACTAATTCCAAGGCCTCGTCATATTGTCAATAGTCTCCTTATACACCAAAAGGATGACACATTTCTACCAAAACAACAGTTAAAGTGATCCATCTGCACAGGCTGGTCTCATGTAAACCCACAGTAGATTAACATCTCAGGTAGTACCAGGATGTTAAAGCCATGGACTGCATCCTTTATGCATTACTAGGACACAGTCTATTGATCTGTTTAATTGGGCTCAAGGTTTAAGTTCAATATCCTTTACTCTGTGAATCAGATATTATGTTCACGCCTTCATTGGCTCTGAGAGGAAAGTCGAAGTCCTGTCAGTATACGACCTCCCTGGCTCTGTAGGAGCTCTTACCAATAACCCAGAGCCCAAGGGGGCTTGTGATCTTTGCTATCATACCTTCCTTTCTTGACGAGGAGTGGTGCATGTTCGTCTGTAATAGTGCTGACAGAGGTTCAGTGTTGCCCCCAAGAGGCTCATCCAACATAAGACGTCACAAATGTTGCCATGTCGACCATTTTATTGGGGGCCAAGTCATTGGGTCACCCCCATGAGGTCAAAGGTTGAGAAAGGCTTAATCTGTGGTAGCCTTGACTGCTTTGATGAGATGCTGGAAACACAACTCAATCCCCAACCCATCACACAGACTGGATGTGAAATTAGGGCAGAGGCAAACAATGTGACAGCATTTCTACACAATGACTTATTCAATAGCATTGCATAATGTATGAGCGTAAAAGCCCTCATTACAATAATCTACTTGATTCATGACTTCGACCTCTGCATAATTATGCATCAAGTAGTTGTATTATATTACAGTAATATTTCATTCTCCGCCTTACTGAATCCTTAGCCTCCATGAAATACAATAGCAAATGTTAATGCGTCTTACTAGGCCCTAATACATGTGCCACTGCGATCAGAACAGTTTATCGTATCGTATTCGCGTGTAGGTGTGAACATTTTCAAGGGAAACGGCTCTTGTCGTTACGTGTTTACATGTGCAAAATGTGAACCGTTTACATTGCCTCGGGCATGCGCAAAGACCACGGAGATGTGCTCCCACCTTGTTTGTTTACTAACAACCAGGGGTTAAAGTGGGCCGGAACGCTCCGGTACTCAGTACCGGCACGTCAGATAAATTAATAAATAAATAGATTCTTAAAAAAAAAAAAAAAAAAAAAAAAATTTAATGTTAAGGCCAGTCTCGTCTCGTCGCGAATCTCTGGTCTGAACCGGCCTTTACGTGCACTGTGAAAGGCTCGCGCTCCTTCTGAAGCGTCTCGATCAAATCAAAACGTAATATCATCCCCTAGCCCCGCCTTGTTCATTCCTCTGACAAACACGCTTCGCGCAGAAAAAAAAACAGTTAACCTGTCAGTTCAGTTAAGAGTGCGACGCTTTGCGGTAAGTGTTTAGACTGTTCCAGTCAGAGCGAGTGCATGTTGGAGTCCGAGGTGAAGTAGTAAGCTAAAGTCTAACCTCTATATTTTAAATAGGGCAACAAACACAACTTAAAGAAAGAACCAGGCTTTTAGTTATTCGTTTTCTATCACTCTGGCCCTGACTGAGAATGACGAACATTAACAATGGTTAACTGCAACTAGTTGGTTATTGGCTAGCACGTCAGCTTGTCAGATAGACAAAAAAATGTGAGTACCGGTACTTGTTTCCTAATTGGAAAACACGTTGGTAATGTTATGTCTTCATAATTTCCTTCTTAAAGATGGAGGAGGATCGAAAAAAGAGAGGGTGTAAACGAAAAATAACTGATTATTTCCAAGGGTAAGAATTTGTCTGGAAATGGTGCCTAAACAGTCATTCTTTTTAGATTTTCTTTTAAAATCAAGCAATTGATAGTCTAAGAAGTCTACCAAGCATTGTTGCTATGTCATGTTTTGATAATTCATTTAACAGTAAAATGTTTTTAATTTAATAACTGAAGTCTGCAGTGTTGTTTATTAATGGCTGTGTGAGTGGACAGTCCAGGCCATGGAACTAAGTAGGCACTGTGTAAAATGCTATGAGTTTCAAATCTAAATGTCAGCACTAATTGTTCATTTCCAGCTGGCCATCCCCAAAATGCACCAGAATAGGCTACAGGAAATCATATTTACCAAACTCAAAAATTTCTCATGGAACCAAATAGGGGCCCAAAGGCTCATGATCCATCCCTGGTTTAGGTCTTTGGTTAGACCTCCTTATATCACTGTGATTAAAAAATTTCAACGCCGCCGCCACCAGATCCACCAAATACCCCCCGGCACGGCCGCCGCCAGATCCACCAAATACCCCCCCGCCGCCGCCACCACACCGGAAAATAGAGTAGCCCCACCTACCAAATCCCACTTTAACCACTGCTAACAACATCAACGTGGATCCGCATCGTGCACAGGCAGTGTAGTGGCTTAAAGTTCCCTTCTTTCTATCAGCATATAGTTCTTAATATTTTCTTTGGATAACCACTCCCAGATGGAAAGAAAACGAGTCTACGCGTGGATGTGTTTCAACAATGGTAGAAAACTGTGTTTGCTCCGTCTTTTACTGAACTCATAATTATTTGACAGTGGTATTAGTTACAGTTGAGACACCCGAAATAACTTGCATGCGCAGCAATCCTGAGACGTGATTTTTAGTTTGCACATGAATACTAACGTCTTCTTTGATCCCAGGAAATTTGAGCACACAACCCATCTCCCTTACGGAGATATTGGCGAAAGTTGTTTTACCTACTTCATTGCAAACGTCTAGTTTTGCAAACGTGTCTAGTTTTCGTGCAGTAGTGAATAGAGTCTCAGTCTACTACACCATACATAGCATATCATGTTAGTAGAAAAAAAAAGTTAAAAACATGTAATCTACTTCGGCAGCGGAGCATTTTACTCCCCCGTAATCTCTCTACAAACTTCCATATAGACGCGGGATCAGCAGAGGAAAATCTACTTTCCTTTTGGGAGAAACCAGGCCAGTCGTTCCCACGACTACAGCACCTTGCAAAACAAATTATATGCGTTCCAGCAACAGGTGCTGCGAGTGAGCGCTCCTTCAGTGCAGCAGGGCGCGTTATAGAAGCCAGGCGCTCTCGCCTGAATCCTGACACTGTAGATGCTATTTTATTCCTGCATAGTGCTAAGACAAATTCTAAATAGAACGAAGGTTAGGCATATCAGCAGAGGTATATTTTGGTTACATTAGGATGGCTACGTTTATAGCTTGCGTTTTGGGCGCACCACAATGCCAAGAAGTTTGGCGCGACTGTAATGGCATATTTCATTGTGGGGGTGATTGATAGCTTAAGGCTTACGAGACACTGTGTTTTCCGATGTTTTACTGAGTCCACTCTGTCTTTATCACACACACACACACACACACACACACACACACACACACACACACACACACACACACACACACACACACACACACACACACACACACACACACACACACACACACACACACACACACTAACGGAAGCAAAAAGGTTTAAATTAAGTGACGATCCCTCAAATGTCGCGTCTCCCGCAAACCTGCAAGCTATGAGTCAGCTGTCAGTATTGGAAGAAGCCTTAACGTCTCGAAGATGAAACTGCCTGGGTTATTTTGTTTCGTTAGGCTATTAGTTATATTTTAAAACAGCCAGTCATTGTAGCCTACCACTCGTGGAATAAGGAATTTCAAAGAGATGATGGAGTGATTTGACTCAGAAGTGACATTGGGCATTGGCAGCGCAAGATGTTCAGAACAAGTTAAACTTCTAGCTCAGTAACATCAACAGCTAAGAAAGAAGGTAAGTAAAATAGTCTGAAAACTTTGATTTGCAAGGGAAGCAGGCAAGTGTTGGGGTTGTTACAGTATATAGCTAGTCTGGGAAGTCCCGCCCCACTTCTTCCGGCCAAATTGATTTTGCCTCAGAACTGGGTCTGGCCAAGTATGGATACCCGTTCATTTCAAGATTTCCACAATCCTTGGAGCCAATCACAAACTGGCTTTTGGCTACCTGGCGCGCCATTGGCGGATTTAAAATAACCACGTCTACGTAGCAAACGCGACGGCCAAGAAGGTTTGAAAACATTGGACATGGAGGCCGCCAAACCTCAGCAAAACTTCGATACTGCTCTCGCGGCTGTCTTGGATGATTTCAAAGGCAAGTTTTCTTTGAAAACAGAACAGAAACTTGCCCTGGAACAATTCATACATAAAAAATATGTGTTTGCTTTATTACCGATCGTTGTATCGTTGTGTAGTATCGTTGGTCTGATTGGTTAAAGGCGTGTCCAATTACGTGAGTGAAGTGGATCGCTGATGATAGTTGGCCAGACTAACTGAGCAAATGCAATGCAGTGAAGGGGCAGGGAATTCCCAGACAAGTATATAGCCTACAATGTGGTGAAATTTCGGAATTAATAGGCTCGAGTGGCGTTTCCTAAATATGCTTTCTTTCATTTTACAAAAAACAGTAGGCTATATTACCATATTAAAATGGTGTACCAAATTGCGTTTTATTACTGATAAAAAATGTAGGCCTACTAGCCTATTGGATCAGTCTCCTTTCAAGAACAGGCAAGAACTTTCTAGCCTCTAACTTTCTAGCCTCCTGTCACCGTCTCCCCCCAGTCACGCACCGACTCCCCCATGACACATCGGCTTGATTTGACACGCCCTTTTCTGAGCCGAACGATCGTGGTAAACCACCTCTCTCGAAAGGCTCAGACGATCGGCGGAAAAACGAACAGTTCACATCTAGACCCCTTATACATGAGGCAATTGTAACAAGTTCGCGAGTTTCTATCGGTGCAGAGGCGATGTAACAGCTTTACATTGACGCATGTATAAGGGGCTACTGTTATAAAGACGCCTGTGCTGGCTGCTATTTAAAGAACCACGTGACTTGATGTAGTGTCACAATTACGCCACCCAGCAGTGACCACATTTCCAGCTGTTGACCCTTTGAGCTCCACGAGGTCACCTCAGGTACCTATCAGTCCACAATGCAATACCAGACACACCATGATCCCACTATGCAACTCAAACATGCCACAAAACCCTCTGCCTAAGCAGACTGGTATGGAGTTCCTCACAAAGTTAATCAATACACCACAGACTCCATTCAGTGCATAGCTAATCACTCTGCACAAGTTTAAATAAACAGAGAGTGAATCATTCCTGGGAGACTAGCAGAGGAGTCACCCTGATACACTGCATGCGTTGTTAGCTTTAGCTTCCACATTGCAAGCAGACTTTTTTAGGTCCACATTTAGGTACAGGCTCCACCTGTCAATTGTTCCCCAACTCCAGACTTTTCTCTGGGATCATAGTTTATGGTTGTGTCTGGTTGTATTTGTCTAGCAAACTACTGAGTTTGTGACAACAAATAACATTTTGAGACCAAATTTTAAATATCTTGTTAACAGTGTTGTTTTCTTTTCTTTTGTTTTCAGTGCATTAGTGAATGAATACGGAAAGAAATTTGCCATCCCCTGAGTAGGGGAACCTCATTAATCATTGAATGGGAGCAGTCGGTGATTTCACCCTTTGCTGAAATCCAACTCGACATTCTAATGGAGACATGCCCAGCACATGGGGTTGGGTGTTGGCACTTTAACAACCTTCAGCTCTCTATTACTATGTATCTCTCTCTCTCTCTTTCTCTCTCTCTCTCTCTCTCTCTCTTTCTCATCCTCCATTTCTCTCTCATACCCCATATTACTCCCTTTTAGTCGGCCCCCTACTATGTAGGCGACACCCAGACACAAACACACCCCCCTCCCCTCTGTTTTTTTCTGTCTGACCTTCTTTCAGTCCCTTTGCCTTTTTCCTTTTCTGGGAGGGGGGGGAGTTCTGCATTTAAGTCTGACATTGTCACACCTTCCTCTCTGTCCGCACACTGTTAACAGTCTTTCATTCGCCTTTTGCAGTAATTATTCGTTTCCCTGCATCTTTTCAAGGTTCAAAGCGGCCTTTGTGTTCCCCCCTCCCTTCTTTGTTGGTGCTTTATGCTGTGCAAAGCTTCTGATGGTGGAGTCAGCCACTGGGTTGAGTAGAACAGACCTGCTGTGGCCACCACATTAGTATCCGGCCAAAAAGGGGGCCAGAGGATCAATCAGCGTGGACACTTCGTCCCTCCGAGGAGGAGGAGGAGGACCGCCGCATGGCTTTCCCATCCCTCCTCGCCTGTCTCTCCCTAGTCTACCACGATTTTGTGGCTGTCTCTCTTTGTCTTGCTGCTCTGTTTTATCTTTTCTTTTTCTCAAACACACACACAGAAAAAAAAGGATCAGTAGGAATCTGCAACTGTGGAATGTGAGGCTGCATCGCTCTGAAGTTGCCAAATCTGGGTCAAACATCTATTTGAAGTATTTCAGTGCTGTACTCAAATATACTTGAGAGGAGCGCTGTTAGTACAGGAGAGCATGATCAGATGCACCTTTATTTAGGGTGACCGAATGCAATAGATCTTAACAAGCCTTCTCCTCAAAACGACACAATCTCCTTGAGCAGACTAATTGGAAACGTGATATTTTGGGTTTATAATCCTTGCTGTTTTTTGTGTATTAGGAAAAGGTTGTTTAATATGCAGCCTGTGTGTGTGTGTGTGTTTGTGTGTGTCCTTCTGTCTGTCATCTCAGCTATGGCATTGATGCTCTTGTTCTGTTGCCAAGCATTGCCTCATGGAAACGGTATCTCTAAAACTGTGTGCAACACAACCCAACCTCACTATGTGACTTATATAGTCACTAATTTATAGTTTCTCAATTAGTTCTTAGAAATGTGACATACAGTACGTGTTGGAACATGGTAATTGTGAGCAATTTGAACAGTTGGCAAGAAGGAATATACATGCTTTTTTGATTCAAATATAATTTCGAGGTAATTGAGAACAAATAAGCTTTTGTGAAAATTTATATTTTATCACCAAGACAAATGATGTGTCCTGGACTGTGTTGCCACAGATTCTCAGTAGGATTTTGATCAGGGCCTTGACTAGCTGCTGAGTCATTCTAGAATGACCATGTTACTGTTTTTGAGGCATGCCAGTGTTGCTTCAGCTTGTTCCTTGGGTCATTGTTCAACTGGTAAGCCATTCCTCTCCCTAGCCTCAGTTTTAGAACAGATTGCAACAGGTTTTCTTGGGATACTGTGTATCACAACGCACATAGTGCTTTCAGGATTGGCCAAAAAGCTCTATCTTGATCTCAGATGTCCATAAACATGCTTTAATGTGGATCTTATAAAACTATATATTTTTTTGCGAACTTTCAATAGTCTAGTTTCATTGATAGCTCTATAGATTGTGGACTCTACACCAGCGCCCCAATTCCAGTCACTGAACTTTGTAGATTGTTCAAGGTGATGTGTGGACATTGGGGCCTCAGTCACCAGTTAACATCTTCCCTGGATGCTTGGTTCGGGGGACAGGCTTTTCTACAAAGCATCTGGGTGGTGTGATGCAACTTCCACTTTATCATATAGATCCAATGGTTTTTAGTTGGACATCAAATCACTTGGATCCTTTCTTGGAGTCTTTTCCTAACTTAAGCATTTGAATCACCTTGTCCCTTTAGTTTTTATTCCGTTTCACAACCTGGCTAATGACCCTTAGAAGAAGTGATTTAGTACCTGATTATGATCAGTTATGGTAAAATAAGAGGCACCTCTGTATTATTTGTGAATAATTTGTCAACTGCTTTAATCTGGAACTCAAACGCGCAGGGATTTACATACTTAAGTACCGTAGTAGGAAAGTAGCATATTTCAGTTTCTAATATATCTATTTAAAATATAACTTATTTTGCCTTCAAAATGATACTACAGTATAAATGTATTTTTAAATACAGCATATGCTGATTAGGAAACTATGCGTATGTGTTGTTTGAAATTGTGAAAATTATGATCTTCAGGAGGTTAAATGCTTTTGCAAGCCACAATACTGTATGTCTACTGCGAACATGTACCTACCCTTTGTGGAGGCTGGGGGCAAAGCACCCATCATGGTCCCATTCCCAGTTTGCCTCTCATCTCCCTCATCTTGTACACAAAACACATGTTACTCTTGATATCTTGCAAGCATAAAAGCATGTTGGGATGCAGGTTTCTCTGTAGTTCTGAAAAATATAAAAGTTGTGTGAAATTAAAGGTTTGACGAGGTTATCTAACCAATTGCCATGCTTTTCCAGATGTTGATGATAGAGATTCCCCCAAGCACAAGAGTGGTGTGAAAATTAGGAAAGGCTGGAATTTCATAGAATGGAAGCATCACTAAGATGAAGGATACCAATCTGTCAAGCAATTTGGCATCCTCATCCTCACATGTTCAGATGGGCTAAGTGTAGTGATACATTTAGCTATGGCCCATCCTGTTGTAAAGCAACACATCCTTCTATACAGGGCTCAGATGATCCGAGATGACCCCATCAATCCAGGTACAATAAGAGGGTGGCAATTATTTCCCACCTCACAGGAGGATATGGCATCTCCACGGAGCGAGTGGCTCGCTGTGCACCCGTTCACGCTGGTCTCCTTCCTTAAACCCAGTGGGAGCCTCCCCCCACCTGATCATCTTGCCCGGTAATTGCAGGTTCCTGAAATGGCCTCCCTGCAATTGCAGAAATCTCCCCGTAGGACCATGAAAATGTCCTATTATCCCCCCCACAGCCTATAAACCCACTGCTGCACCTACTTAGTAAATACTCAATCCGCTGAAGGCCTCAGACTGCAGAAGCGGATACCTTGGGTGTGGTGCAAGCCCTTTTTGAACCACAGGTAATTTCCTATTGATGCAATTTCATGTTGTCATGGAAATGCTAATAAAAGATATCCATTATCTATTAGAGGCAAAACATCTGATCGTGCTGGCAAACGAGGTCTAACGGGTAGAACTCAATATTGTAGGTTCTGCTCATATAGATAACGACTGTCATTAGCAATGCAACAGTATGTGAAAATGTATTCATTCTATTTATTGTACATTAATTATACTGTTTAATCGAGTCTGTCAATTTCTAGGCCTAATGACAAGGTAACAAATGAATGCTTTGACACCGGTGCATCATTTAAAGTTTTACAAAATATCACTTTCAAAAAGGGATCCAAAGTAGGTTTACAAAACTAGAAATATAGGAACCTTGTCTTGTGCCATCTTACAAGATCAGAGTGCCCTCTGTTGGACTACTGCTAGAACTGCCTGCAGCAACAATAACAGCAGCATTATAAACCCAAAACCCCATCAGATCCTGATGTTTGTATATAGTGCCTCCCTTCCTCCTGTGAGGTTATAATCACAGGACAGCTCACTGATTCTTATGCATCATTAGAAAACAAACAGCCGTTTACTTCCACAGGGGAAAAGCTGGAGTCACCTTCATACGTGCTCTCTTCCACTGCTACTAGATTGACACTTAACTCGCCAGACTAGCAGCAGATGAGAGCGTACAATTACTCTGGAAAGGGCGCCACTTGAAGCCAAATCAAGGTTTTAAAGAAATAATCAATCATGCATGCAAGTCCTGCTGTTTGAAATTGCCCTTTTTCCATCAGCTTGAAGACAAAAATAACGATCTTAGTTGTTTAAAAGATTTATTTAAGTGTAAAATGTTCATTAATTGAAAGCAGCTACTGACACCACGGGGAACAACAGGATTCACATATATATGGTCAAGATGCAGAGAAGATCAGTTAAATATAAAGAGGGAAAAACAAAGACATGACAAAGAAAAAAGAGCAACAAGCCGTAACTACAGTTACTCAGACACAGGCATCAGAACAGACACAAAGTGGCCGCATCATATGAACAGTATAATTAATTGATGGATTAAAAACATGGGGAGGGGGAATGGTGGGTGGTCACTGGGTCATGCAGGCTCTTTACAAAAGACATAGTGCATCTGTCCAGCAGAGGTCCCTTTCCTATGAGTGGCGTCAGGCTTGCAGTTCATCCCCTCTTCAGCATTCGCCTTTAGTGCTCGTGGGGCGTCACAAAGTTGGGGGGATCGGACGACGGAACAGCAGGATATGCGGTTCTAGATGCAGGGAGAATTGGGAAGGTTTTACTTCAGGACCATGTACACACACACACACACACACAGCACATAGTGACATAATGGAACAGTGGAAATGCACTATTCTCAAATACAAGGGGGAAAAAAGGGAGGTTTCATGTGACTGCCATAAACTGCCTTTTACCAGTCTTTCCAAATTTAAGAGGATCGGTCACTCCTGTGCTAGAGAAGCAACATCATGGTGGGTTGTTTTCAATTCTTAGGTAAAACGAATAAGTATTTGTTTTACTGCGTAATTGTAAATCACTCTGGGGGGCTGTGAACAGTCAAAATAAACTTTCTTACAAATACAAACTAGGGCCATGGTTTCTCAATTATAACCCATTACATAAGAACATTTTAGTCATCCAATAAACTGACTATTTAGACAAGGGGGAAATTGTGTGTAAGCATTTCACTTCCAATGTAAAAGCAAATTTTTTATTTTTTTTAAATCTCTACACGGCACAGTTGAACTTAAATATCCACAAAGGAAAGCGGCTATGCCGTTCCTGTGCAGGCAGTCACATTCAGGTTCAATTCAGATCTCCGTATGGAGTGACATAAGTCATGCTAACTGTTTAGGCCTAGGAAAACAAAATGTTGCGTTTCCTGTGTCCCGACCGACCCTAGCCTTTTTTTGGGGGTGGGCCGCTGGCAAGGGACATAAATGACACCAGGATCTAATTAATCGGGGGTTTCACAGTTTCTTTAAAATCCCGTCCCGCAAAAACAATCTGAATTTGACAACAATCCTAATATTAAGGCCTATAAAGCAAACGTGCACTGCCCTTATTGTGTTTTAAAGGAACAGGCTATTCTGCCGTTTGAAAGTTATTAAAGGACACGCATATGCTGCATTTTAAATAAAGCGCAAACCGTCGTTTACAAACAAGGAGTGAACTGAGTGAGAAGGATAGAACATGGCCAAGCAGACTTTTTTTTAAGAGGCCAAACGCAACTGATTAGGGTGAACCGTCTG
Organism: Sprattus sprattus; assembly: GCF_963457725.1. Lineage (NCBI taxonomy): Eukaryota > Metazoa > Chordata > Actinopteri > Clupeiformes > Clupeidae > Sprattus > Sprattus sprattus. Next base: position 37,284,722 of record NC_137923.1, on the reverse strand, counting down.
ACGAGGATGAACCTAATACCTGCAGCGTTGCGTCTGAGCGTGTTTCATTTCATTCTACTGTCTATGCTAGGGGTGTCACGATACCAAAAATTCAGTAGTCGGTACCAATACCAGTAAAATAACACGATTCTCGATACCAATTTCGATACCACGGTAAAAAAAAGAGGATTTTCCAAGATTCCATGTACTTGAACTTGAAACATGAACTTCTTTATTAAAATATGTGAAAATAGCAAAATGTCATAAGACATACAAAACATGTGCAATATAGCCTAACACAAAATAACAAAGTGCAATGGTTAATAATTGGGTAATCGTGTTTTGTCAAACCAATTGCATATTTATGTGTAACTATATTAAACTAGGACATTCTGTGAATTTCCCTAGTTTAGTCATGATACTTGCAAGATACTACATGCTCTCTTTCTCTCTCTATCTAATTCTAACCAAGGTAGGCTATGGGCTGACGTTAAAACTACAGCATAGCTTACCTAAACTACGTTCATAACATAAGCCATTGTAACACACGTGCCCATCATTTTAAACATCATGTAACGTGCATTTCAGTATGACAGATTTAAAAAAAACTGAGAAACTGCATTATTTGGATGTTGTTAATATGAATCAGAACTATCCTTGAGTTATTTAAACAAATACAGATGACTGTCTTTCAGGTGCTTTGCTATATTGAAAGTAGCCTACTATCTCCCTTGGTCTGAAGAACAGGTAGGATCGTTTGCATTATGTTCAAAAGTAGGGTGACTAGACATCCTGTTTTACCCGAACATGTCCTCTTTTCGAGACCTAAAAAATGCGTCCAGCAGGGATTCCAAAAGCGGATTTAGTCTCGTCGGATATTTGTGTTTCTCTGGGTGTTCATAAACTAATATTATGTCTTTTGGAAAGGGTATCTCCGTTACATTCCACCTTTTTTGCGCGTGCTCTCATTGGTTGACCGCCTTCCCAGTGTTGCCAGATATAATACTTATTCTCCAAAATGAGCCCGATACGATACGCCATTTCCAGTCTGGCAACACTTCACACCTGGCCGCCTCCAATAGTCTCATCGTTTACAATAGTAAATGGCAGATCATCTGCGTGTGAAAAAAGTAAAAACTTCGACTGGAACACCGAAGCGTATACTGCCCCCGTCAGTTCCAGAAGAAGCGCAGCACCGATTCTAACAGCTTGCACTGGAGGTACCTGCGGTACCTACGGTGCTTCAAAAAAATGGGTATCGTCTGTGTTTTTTTATTTTAGTACTGAAAGGTACCGTAAGTATCGGTTCTCGTGACATCCCTAGTCTATGCCTGTGCGTGAGTGCGCGGAGGTTGCGTAGAGACCGAGAGCGGTATTGCAGACAGATAGAGATTTTGAAAAATTATAGCTCGCAACATATTGAAAAAAAGCAATTTTTTTGGGAGCTGTGAACTTATTTCAAAATGTTGAATTATGAACTGAACTAGCCTAGTTCATGTAGAAAGTAAACTTTTCAAACACTGAATACCTGAAGCCCTAGATGTTCGAACAGCTTCACCAGAGAAAAGGCTGAAGTGTCGGGCGTTTATGTCGGAATGGAGTGACACATCCCCTTGGCTGAGGTGCGAGGTAATTGATGGTAACAGTAAAATGTTCTGTTAGCCCTGTGAAAATGCAGGACGACGCAACGGATTCACAAGAGGGTCCAATAATTTTAGAATCTCTGCTATCATCGAACATAGTTAGCAGGTTGCAATTAAAGGCCACTTATTGACTCGCATCAAACATTTATGGTTTGTTTCTCCATTGTAAACTTAGGCAAATAAACATGTTGCATTGTAAACAACCTGATTATGTAAATCTTTAAGCTACGCATGCCGTCATAGATAGATATTTGACCGGCTTATCATTAAAATAAACCATTATGAAACTGAATAAACCATTATGCACAAAATTAAAGTATGACATTGAAAAAATAAATGTCCTCATGTATTTCAGTTTTACTCTGTTAAACTGTATTGTATCACTAGAGTTTTGGCCAAAGTCTTAAAAAAATAATAATAATAAACCCACCTACCCTAATTTTTTCAGGGCTGAAACAGGAAACACAACATTTTTTTCCCTAGGCCTTACCGTCATTTAAATGGTTTTGTTGTCTAGCCTTTTGGAAAAGCCATTAACTCTGTAAGCACAGATTTTTACTAATTATTTAATTTGGCCTCCATATGTTGAGTGTGGATACTTGTTGGGGGTAGATCCCTTTTCTGTTGTTTACAGGATATTGATAAACAAATCTTTTCCAACGTCGCTTCCATTCCATGTGTATAGGTCAGCGATGACATCATTGCTAGATAAGTAACCAAACTGGACTAGAAAAAACTAAAGGGTGATGAGATGATCTGTTTGGCTGTGAAAGCCCTGACAAGGAGTTCAAAAACATTGCACTGAAATTCAGCGTTCTTTCAGGGCAGGCTCCGATAAGCCTTCGAATCTACCACATGCGGGATGAGACCTAAACACCCTAAACACAGCTTGGCCTATTGAAAACGGCAACATGAGACCATCGGGTTTCAATACTCATACTGGCCCTCGAGCCAAACTGAAGCCCACTGTGGACACACCTTTCCATCAAAGCAGCACTCACAGCTGGTGCTCAGAGCCACACAACATCTGGCAGCCCTGCACATACAGCTTTAAATGCACCTGATACTCTCTGCAGAGATTGAATGACTAATCTTAGGTTGAGAGAAACACCAAACATTTGGGGCCCTGATTTCATTGACAGGCAACTGAGCAAAGCTTGCCATGCATTAACTAAAGCAAATGTAATCATTTGGCTAAATCATTTTGCTAATTTAATACCATGAGCAAGATCCTAAGTGTAAATGTGGGAGGGTCATCACAATAATCCCACACTCCACACCTTATATTAGCTTTAGTTCAAGTGCTACAGTCTTTGCTTGTTGCCCATAAATGAAATTAGGGCCAATGGACTTTTGAAAACAATTGAGTAGGAGGACATTTCGCCCATACTTTACCAGGGCCATCCATATATCCCAAAGAGATTGGTTCTACTTTTTAAGGAAGACTGCCTGCAAATTTGTATTAATTTATTTTTGATGAGAACGTATATAGATACTTGATTCCTATTCCTACTACCCTGCTGCTTTGACAATTGAATTTCCCTCACAGGATTAATCAAAGTTTATCTATCTATCTAAGTACAATAGTTTTGTCACCAAATGACACTTGCCATAAGGATAGCCATCCTGCCGATTGGGTATCTGTCTGATCCAGATCAGGATATGATTCGAAAATGATTTCACTTCCTACTTCTCTGAAAACTAAAATGAAAAAAATCTAACCGCAATATTTAGCAACCGAACACACAGGCTGGGGGAGAAAAAAAATCTAAATTGCCCAAAATGTGTAACATTCCACCATTTTCTTCCTGACTTACAAGTCATCAAATATCCTTACAGGCATCCTCCACTTGGACTAAAATGAAGTCCTGCTTCCCTATATGAAACCAGGTCTGACTAGAGTTTGACCGCATGCGGTATAAGCAGTGTGTGAGGTCGACGTCAATTCCTACCTGGCTGGTGAGTCATATAGTGTACCCAGCCCTGGCTTTGCTGAACGCCCAGGTTCCTCCACTCCGTCTCGGACATCAAGTGTGTTTTGGGTACCAACTTGGCGATGTCTTTTGGCAGCATGACATGTCTAAACGGAGCGGAGGAGAGAAGCAGATGCGTTAGCTGCGGCAAGGTTTCTGTACAAGATGAAGTTAACGTTATGGTGCCATCCAATAGACACAACGAACTCACCTGTATTCGAATTTTTCGTCGTCGTATTTATCCGAGTAGTAGATTTGCTTGTGCGACATTATGAGTGACGTAAACCTACAGAAATAAAAGTGATAAACATTTAACGGCCGCTGACGTCACCTGTAAGCACCCAAGTACATGTCATTCAATCCAATGTTATGCAATGAAAATACTGAACACTGCCATATTCAAATCAGAAAATGACCGTTAGTTGCTAGCTAAACGACCAACCAAAGTTCAAGTTAATAGTTTAGTGCCAAAGTTTACCGGTTCGTCAATCCTATATTTGCATCTTGACGGTCTGGCTGGCTAGCTAGCTAAAGTTAGCTCGTTTGGTTAGAAAATGTTTCAGACGAGTCTTTCCTGACAGTTTCGAATGCAGTCACGCGAAGCATGGGAAACAATATAGCTGAACGTTAGCTAGCTGTCACACGTATTGTCATACGTGTGGCAGCTAGTAAACGTATTGTTACCTAATTAATAAGCTAACTTACCAGGTTGACTAAAGTTAGCAAGCTAGTTAGGGCTACCCAGCAGGGATTTCTAAGAAGTTAAAAATGATAACGTTAAGCTAGCACCTCTTATTAACACTACGTTAATGTTACAATGCAGAAAACTGGCAAACGATGTTGTTACTTACTTCTTGACGTTAAATGAATCTGACGCTGCTACTTGTTTTTCTTCTGTTGTTTGGATGCCAAGATCCAATTTTCACCTTTCCCTCGCTGGATTGCAAATACAAGCCCGCCCGTTTTCATTCAAAAAGTCTCCTCTCCATAGGACTCTGCCACGTGATGCCAGACATAGCTGTTTTGATTGGAAGAAGAAAAGCAGCTCCTCCCTGTTCGAGCCTGAGAAACGGAGAATCTGTATTATTTCTTAGCACCATACTTTTTCAGGTTGGAATACATAATACATTTGCTATATTAATGGATAACGTAGTAGAGCAAACTAAAATATACAGGAATTGTAAATGGAACAGTAGAGGGGAACCTGTTCTATTTCAATAGCCTTGGTCAAACTCACTTGGGCGACTACAGTTCTGTGGTTTGTAGTTTCATCTTCCCAGAGACTTCGCCATGGGGCTTTTTGAATAGAAAGATCCCGGAGAACTGGACGTCTCCTTGGTTCCGCTAGACCTCACTCATTCTGGCTTCACTTTTTTCCTGCAGCCATTATGTTTGAATATTTTTCTTTATTGATTAAACTTTGTGAGAGCATCTCTTCTGCTATGGGAGGTAAACATGTTACTGATGAGCGCAACCCTGTGATCATTAACCGTGCCTTTGCTGTGATCTCGAAGTATTCGTCCTAATGAAATAGGCTACATCTTTCCACATGCATGCATCATCATCAACACAGGTCTTTTAGTATTTGTTCTTATGAAATTCATCTTTCCACACGCATGCATCATCATCAACACACACCATTTTAACTTATCCTCGGGTTTTTCAATGAGCATCTTAAAGAAGTTTGGGTCAATTTGAGAAATTTAGAAAAGGAGGCTTTAGGAACTCTTCAGTGGAATCGGGTTGAATCACAGTTTTCCAAGAACAGTCCACTCTGCTCTTGCAACCGCAGAACCTTTAGTTTAAGTCACATGTGTCAAACTCAAGGCCCGGGGGCCTGATCAGGCCCAACAAGCCATTTAATCTGGCCCGCCAGCTCCTCAGAATGTTGCAAAAAAGTTCCATTGATTTGAATGAGCGACGGTGTAATTGATTTGGTTTGCCTAATTTTCCCTCAGGATTAATAAAGTATCCATCTATTTATCTATCAGAGCTTGTCTGCGTCGGCCGCTGGTATTTCGAACACACCACAAATACTGCAAGTCCCACAATGCACTGTCCCCGCGTTGGTAGCATATGTAGGGAGCCCCACCCCCGGCCCCACCTGCAGGTTCATATGACTCAATTTCTCAATCAAGTAGTCCCTAGTCCACAAGATGATACTGTAGTGATAATGTTTCCCATTGGTAAGGCATATAGTTGCTGCAAGACTTCATCTGAATAGTTTGTTTTTCTATAGGCCTTGGGGAAAACATTATAATCAATATAAAAATATAAAAAGTATAATAATATGGAAATGGGGCTACATTACAGTAATGAATTCAGATGTACTTTGATGCTATATAAGATCAATGAGATACTCAGTCAATACCAGTATAGTCTGGCATTTTAGCTTCTTTGTTGTAATGACTGTACCAGTGCACAGAACTAGGCCATCGTCATTGTCAGCAAAGTTGAGTGTGGAGGATGTAACTGTAGTTGAAAGAGTTGTCTTCCGTCCTTTTTTAGATTTCTACCTTAATACACAGGAATATAAGCAGAGAAAATATTTGACCAATCTCTCAGTGTTGATTTGTTGGTCACAGTAAACGTGTGATTGAAAAAAAAAAGTCACAATTCTTGCAATTGAAGGTAAAACATAATTTTGATATGTTAACTAATCATACAAATTACAAAGCAAAGCCATCATTGTCAATTAAGAACAGCCTGAATGGACAGTTATTCATTAAGGTCTATAAAGTATTTACATCATTCTGCAATCGGGCAATTGATTTTGTATACATTTTTTTGCAAATGGAATAATCCTTAAATCACAAAATGGACATATCATACTGTAAGTAAGAGCTGAGAAGAATCCCTTGCAGTGCTTATTCAGATAATTGGATAGCCAAGGAGAGCCCAAATGACAGACTCTAGATATGTCCTCTTACCATATAGAGCCCTTGCAACTGAATTTTTCATTACTTTCAACTGGTAGGCAAGAAATGTCAGCACATGGTATTACAACGATTAATCTCCAACTTCCAAATTGAAAATAAATGTCATCAGTATTAGATAACTACTCAGACTACGAAATACTGAGTTTTTGTTCAGTCATCTTCACAACATCAAAACTGATTTTCTCTGAAATAACGACCGTAGCCTATATGCCAAAAAATAAGGTCTTTGGTTTCCACTGTGAACCAAAAAGGCCAGAGGACAAACGGAAGCAAGTGACAAGTAAGCTGTTGAGATGCTGCGTAACAAGTCAGCACTAGAAGGCACAGGTTATGTCCTCGAACCCCTGCCAGGATGATGGATAAGTGACAGATTACCCAGGGGTGTCGTGGCAGGGGGGCAAAACAGGCAATAATGTTGGTCTACAGCAATTCTGTATAATCACCTGTCCAAAAATCATTAGGGTACAGCGCGACAACACAGTGAAATGCTCTCATGCTACTCGAAACGAAAGTGCAAGCAACAGGAGGGGAGAAGTTGTATGCTGGCATTGTTCTCTCCATACAATAGAAATCAAATCTTTTTTCAAAGCTAACAGACTAAATACAACTATGCTCTTTTCTCTGAAACTGCTCAAGTTTGTTGAAACATTCCAATAAGTAGGCCTACATATCTCCACAGGTAGGCTTACGAAAGAAGGTGGGATCAGTTCATCCCAATATGAAAATAAGAGTAACGTGCCTTCTAACATATCGTCTTGCATTACACTGTACAAGGTGTCCATCCACACATGTTAATTATTACAAATATTATATATGCTCTGGCCATGATAAAAAAAGAGTCTTCTTTCTTTTTTTTTTTTTTTTTACCTGTACTGCATAATTGTATACATTTGTAGTGGGACTTAAATACAACTTGCAAAGTCTCTGTGAATAATATCCCTCCCCCCTTGTGACTTGAGGGTTGTGATAATGTTTCCCATTGGTAAGGCATATAGTTGCTGCAAGACCTCATCTGAATCATCTGTTTTTCTATAGGCCTAGGGGAAATGGAAAAAATTATAATCAATATAAAAATATAAAAAGTATAATAATATGGAAATGGGGCTACATTACAGTAATGAATTCAGATGTACTTTGATGCTATATAAGATCAATGAGATACTCAGTCAATACCAGTATAGTCTGGCATTTTAGCTTCTTTGTTGTAATGACTGTACCAGAGCACAGAACTAGGCCATCGTAGGATGTAACTGTAGTTGAAAGAGTTGTCTTCTGTCCTTCTTTAGATTTCTACCTTAATACACAGGAATATAAGCAGAGAAAATATTTTATAAAATTATTTTGTGATTATCTATACTTCTGTGCCTTTCCATGGTAACAACAGTGCCATCTAACCTGGTGCAGGAACAGAGGCTGTTTTGAATTAAATGTTGCCATTGTAAGTGTGAACAAGTGGGTCAGAAAATACCAGAGATTAACCAGTTTGATTAATAAAGAAACATGTATACATTGTGTACATTTAAAGCATGAGAAGTTATCTGTCTATGTTATCAGGAAGTATGGCTGTCATGGAGATCATCACTATGGTGAAGTACTGTATGTGCTCTGACTGCCATATAGCACCATGCTCTGCTCTGTGTTGACGTGGTCAGAATGCAGACTGATACACAAAAGACCTCGGTTTGAGGTCTTTTGGAAAACAAGACAAGATGAGGGATATGGGGCTGTAACACCATCAGGTTTGAGACCAGGTGGGCTGACTTCTCAGTCCCTCAATGGTTTTAGACAAGGGCTAATCCTCTAAGTACTTCCTTCATGAATCTTTTAATTAATGATTCATGTAGGGTAATAAGTGTAGTGTAAGTATGACTTGTATTGCCATTTGAGTCCGGGTTAATCATAATTAATTAACAGGTGTCACTGCAACATGTGTAATTCTGCATAGGGTTCCAGTGTCAAGGATGTGTCCCACTGCAGGAATCAAACCAGTGTGTGTGTGTGTGTGTGTGTGGGTGTGTGTGTGTGTGTGTGTGTGGGTGTGTATGTCCAGTCCCCAGCACAATACACAATATAGTACAGTTTTGCTCAAACAATGGGAAACCACTTTCTGTTGATACTAAGAGCTTTGCTTTCCTCCAGCGAATCAAGTCAGTCACCTTTGCAGAATGTATTAGTGAGTCAAATGTAATTGAATGTTAAAGATCAATGAGATACTCAGTACTAACAGTGCTTCGACCTGAGTGCAGGACTAAGCCATCATCATCGTCACCAACGTTGAGTGTGGAGGAAAGCAGAGGTGTAAAGCCACTCATAGATGTTCAGTAAGCTAAGGACTGGCACAAGGATGACCCCACCCCTTTCCAAAAATGTGACAGGTATGTGACAAATATGCAGAGGTTTATGTTTAAATAAAACAACACATTTAGGACATCATCATGGCTAGCCAGTCATGAGAAGAGATGTGTTACCCTATACCATTTGCTAATGTTCAACTGTTAACATCTAACAGGTTGTTTACAAGGGATGCTCAGTGTTACGGTATGTGCTTCATTTTATAAGGAAATGTATCATACAGAGCATGTCACCCCAAATAAGGACATTGTCCTCAGTCTCTCTTTGCTTACCTCTGTGATTTTCAGCATCTCATACTTTCATTGTCCGCAAGAATTCCGCTGATAACAGAATATATTAAATGACAAAAATCAGTCATGATTAAAAAGTGAAAGGGATTCTTCTGTTGTACAGTACTTGCTGCTTATGAAGCTGATTGCACAGCCAGGGCGTGAGCAGATGGACAATCTAATTTTTAATCTTTCCTCTTACCTCTTTGAGTCCTTGACTTTTAGTCCACTGAACTTGAATATGTGCAGAAACTCCTCTCCTGTTTGAAAAAGGGAACCGAACATTGATTCCATTTTCCGCTCATTTCATAGTACAGTGTTGATTAGAATATCAAGGTAAAATTGACATCATTGTTAAGTCTTCCATAAGTCAAGGCTACCCCCACATCACCCGAGGCAATCATAAAGAATTTAAATTAAAACTATTAAGTGTTGAAGAGTAAGGGCTGCATTTTAGCAGATTACATTTTTTATCAGTAAGATGGTGAATGTTCCCTGAATCTCTCTTTGACTCTGTCTAAGACCAAATAAAAATACCCTTGTCTGCATGACAGGACATTTGAATACATACATCATTAAATATCCTTTGTCTTACAAGTGAAATGAAAAAATCACAGATACCTTACAGCCTTTTGTTCACATGTGGTTTCATATACAATATTTGAATCAATCAAGTTTCATGTGACAGTTCTGGTACATTGTTTATGAAATCACTAAATGGTGATAGGGACCAACATGGGTCAGAGGTGACTATGTACAGTATTTACGATACAGTGAAGCTAAACTTGACCTCTACAGCACTTTATTTGTTGTTAGTGTAGCAGGACGGGTAGAAGCTGACGTCACTGCACTGTCTGTTTTGCTTCTCCCCGCCTGTCTCATTTAGCCCTAATTAAGTGCCGCTTTGCCACTCTCCTTAGCTCCTATATATGGGCAACGACGTGCCATCTGGGCATGCGCCGTATCTTGTGGTACCTGTTGCATCGAGCTCCTGTCCACCTGTTTGTCGTGGAGGTTACTTTGTTTGTTTGGGTCCTCCTTCCCAGCTCTTCGGTTTCACACCGAGTCGAATTATATGTCGTTGTGCGCTACGTGCAGGTATGTGTGGGTCCTTCTTTTTATGAATGAACGGTTGTGTTTTTAGCTAGTTACTCAACTGTGCTCTGTGTACTGTGTTTAGATAAGACACATCGTAGCTGCTGCCTGCATCGTCCTGTGTGCTGTGCCCCCGGATGCTTGGTAGGCTAGCTCACTGGTCCTCTTTAATGTTAGTGCTACTGGCGTTCGTGTGACGGTAACATCCCTATATTTCTCCCGTAGGAATTAGCTGGGGCCGGTTGACAACGCTGCTGTTTTGCTGACACTGTTTTTACAACTAGCGTCTCACGCCGCTGTTTTGTGGCCTGCTGTGGCGGGCGGCCTCACGTCTCGTCCTCCCTCCAAGCAGCTGCAGCGCGTTTGTTTGTGTGTGTCTGTCTCCGTGTATTATTGTTTCGTATTTCTTCTGTTGCTTGGTGTTTGCCTCAGTTGTCTACATTTGTTTTGGTTCTGTTTGTTTCGTTCTTTATTTATCTTTCTGTTTGTTTCTTTATTTTTGTTAACTGTGCTGGGTGCCCAAGGCTTGGTGGTTATATCCTCTCCCTCCCTTAGTGGGGGTGCTATCTCCCGTGTGTGTGTTTTGGATTGGAACTCATTGACGTGTGAATACACCTTCTTCACTAGGTTTGAGTGTGTGCATTTGGTGTGCGCGGTGCACGTGTGCTGTGACCTTCTGGAGGTAATACCCCACTTCCCTGATAACTCTGCCTGACTGGTAAGCCTCAGTCCAGCTTGTGTGTTTTTGTTGATTTGTCTGTGCTGTCCCGTGTCTGTCTCTTCATCGTGTATTGTATTTTACATTGGTGTAATTTAATAAAATATATTTATTTATGGAAACACGCCTCCGCTTCCTCAGTTCACGAACCTGTGTGCCCCTAGTGGGCTAGTTTATCACCTTAACTATTTCCTTGGGCGCAATTCCCAGGGTGGCGTAGTCGTGCTCTGGTTAGTCCTAGCTCCACCCCTGTGTCATGCCACATTAGGAAGTGCCTTTAGAGTTGCCAAGCAAAAGTGTATGTGCTTTTGTTCTAAAACTGTAGATCCTCCACTGTGTAACAACTGCACAAGTCACAAATAACATGTTTCTGGAAATATTTACTGTTACAGTAATGAACAGTTCTCTCTGAATGGTTACAGTGATGAACAGTCCTCTCAGAACTATTTTATTTCTTACCTTTTTGATCCCAGGCAACTGTGTTGTCCTCCAGGAGTGACCACTCTTATGGAAAACATCTGCCTCTGAAATCATTGTCGTCCTCTGCCTTCCTGGATTTACACATATTTATGACATACAGGAAAAAATATTACAGTAAGTACTTCTACTTCTGACTAATTAAAAAAATAATCCATACCAATATAAAGTCTGTATTTGTGTGATCAAGTTTAGTCACAAAGCTTGCTAGAGCAGCAACCAAGTGGCACTTTTAAAATAGTTAACATAATTTACTACCAGCTCCCTGGTGAGTCTCTGTTTTCTTGCTTTTGAGGTCCTTGGCAAACATTATCTCCTCATTTTTGTCTTAATGTCAACATTGAGTCCTTTGCGGATCACTTTGGCTATGTTAAGCCTGCAGGAAAATCTGATTTGTTTCTCAAATCAGATCTTTTGAGATAGAATGTACACACTGTTATTTGCCAGTAGTCAGATTACATTTGTGTGTCAAGACATCACCAACCTGCATGGGTTGCTGTGGTAACAATGTAGGCATCTCTAAGTACTTTGGCACTCAGTGGCAGCATGAATTCCCACACTTCCATCACATTTGTCGTTGTCGTTGTGTGTCGTGGTGCAAAAGACACTTCAAAAATCTGATTTCAGCAGCCAAAGCATCCAGAGACTATAGAAATCTAGAAATCCGATTGGAATTGCATTTCGAACCACCTCCAAAACGTGATTTGGAAAAACAAAAATCAGATTTCATGTGGTTTTCTTCTGTCAAGTCTTTCAAAAATCTTTCTGGACACAATCTGGATGTGCCATAAAAAGGATTTGGTCTGGCAGTCTGAGCGAGCCTAAGATATGTCACTGTCACTGGAGTCTCAACACAGGTGCTATGGCCACAGGGCACGGTAATCCTCAATTATGAATGTGGTAAGCCCTAGATATGCACACATTTAAATCCACTTTCATTAATGAAAGACTTATAATACTTGATATTTCATTCTGTCACTTAAATTGGGTCCTGCAATACCACACACACACACACACACACACTGGTTTGATTCCTGCCGTAGGACACATGCGAAATTACACATGTTGCAGTTACATCTATTAATTCATTATGATTAACCCTGACTTAATATAAGTGCAATAAGTGTGATTAAGGAATTAATGAAGTAACTACTTAGAAGATTAGCACTTGTCTAAAACCATTGAGCTAACTGACATCTAATCATTTGATAATAATGGTGAAGGGACTAAAGTCAGCCCACCTAGTCTCAAACCTGATGGTGTTACAGCCCCATATCCCTCATCTTCTTTTGTTTTCCGAAAGACCTCAAACCCAGGTCTCTTGTGTATCAGTCTGCATTCTGACCACGTCAACACAGAGCAGATGGCAGTCAGAGCACATACAGTACTTCACCATAGTGATGATCTCCATGACAGCCATACTTCCTGATAACATAGACAGATAACTTCTCATGCTTTATATTTACACAAGGTAAACCGGTTCATCTCTGGTATTTTCTGCCAGCTATTTTCTATTTTTACACTTGTTCACACTTGCATGAAAGGCTAAACAAACACAACCCTCAAGCCACAAGGGGGAGTAATATTATTCAAAGAGCTTACTTTGCAAGTTCATTTTAAGTCCCACTACAAACATAAAATTATGCAGTACAGGTAAAAAAAAAAAAAACAAACAACAAAAAACCTTGCGACTTTCTTAATGTGGTAACCTCAGGGGTGTTTCTAGGGATTCTGCGGGCCCTGAACAAAAGTCTGAGCATGGGCCCCATAACCCTACTCCACAACCTAACCATAGACACCTACAAAGGGTATCCATTCAAGCAAACCTTTTATTTTTTAAAGTACAGAATAAAGTTAATCATATATATGACGCAGTGACAGGCATGTTTGTGCGTGTACACATCATAACGCAATTATATATCATATTGCATATCATTATACTGTATTTAACAGTTTTATAATTATATGTTTATTGTAATATTTAAAACGTGTGGATGGACACAGAGTAATGAGTAATGTATGAGTACAGAGTAATGTAAGAGGAGATTTTGGAAGGCAAGTTACTCTCATCGTCATATTGCAATAAACTGCTCCCACCTTCTTGGAGACATGTACACCCATTTTTTTGGGATGCATCAACAAACCTGAGCAAATCTCTCTCGGAGAAAAGAGCATGGTTGTATTGGGTCTGTACTCTGAGCTTTGAGAACAGATTGTATGGAGAGCTCAATGCGAGCACACTTCCCTCCTATTGCCTGTGCTATCCTCTGAAGAGGTATGACAGCATTTCAATGTCTAGCTGTACCCTAATTACAGAGCTATTGGTATGTGGAACCTGTAGGGGTTTCTTTGGCACATTTCTCAAATGAGACTACTTGTAAAACCTCCACACCACCTCACATGTGCCCACCATATTAAACAATTAAATAAGAAAAAATACCACTGCAGACTATTACTTTGTGTGCTTCAGTCATTATACCATATTAAGGGAAAGACACTGTTTGTGACAAATTTGTAATTTCCTGTCACACCTTCACTGTGTGGTTGTGTATGTGTGACCACAATACGCCACGTCCTCTTATGTTACTGTCTTTTTAAGATTCTAGCTGCCAATCCTTCAGTGAGCCACGCTGCTTTGGCACAGTCAGACCACCTGTGTACTTCATACTGAAACCATTTGGACGCTTCAGGACCGAATCTGGATTGCTGTGGCATGAGTACACTCATCAATATCCGCACACAACAGTCTGGACAATTGGTCTGGGCAGTCTGAAATGTGGGAAATCAAGCTCCTCAACTCAATTGTTGACCTTGGAATGATAGTGATACTTCAATACAGAAGGCTAAAGCATGAAAGGCACCCAGTGCAACTTTATATAAACATTCAATGAAAAATAAACATTCAATTTCTAGTCTTTTTTACACGTAGTAAGTTTCAATAACTCCATACCATTACATATCGACATTCAAGGAGCAAAGATGAGACGTTGTTGTGTGGTGAGAACTGATAGAGAATCGTAAACAACAACAATCGCCGGTGGGGAGAGGCCATTTTTCCATTGACTGGAATCCTGCTTTATTTATTGGTGGCACTAATAAATAAAGAAAATGGCGGCGATTGTTGTTGTTATCGATTTTCTATCAGTTCTCACCACACAACGACGTCTCATCTTTGCTCCTTGAATGTCGATATGTAATGGTATGGAGTTATTGAAACTACGTGTAAAAAAGTATAGAAATTGAATGTTTATTTTTAAGCCTCGAAAGTTGCACTGGGTGCGTTTAAAAGCAAGGAACAGGTATGGTGAGTTTTTCAGTAAAAAAAGATGGCTTTAAATGTGTACGTCTCAGTTTACATTTTATAGTTTATATTCACTTCACACAAAAAGAATGCAATTTTGTGCTGAGATTCCTGTATGTTACTGGGTAAATCTAAAGACAGGCAGAGGACAGTGATGAAACACAGATGTGGAATCTTTCATCACTGTGAATGAACCTGAAGAACGTCACGGTCTCCAAGGATATAACAATAGAATTTAAGAGGGCTGTTCATTACAAGAGGAATATGGAAAATCTAATCATGCCTGATTTCGCATATTCTGGATGCCAATCAAATTGTTAGGCTTTCAGTAGTGAAAGACACACTAGCAGACAACACAGCTCAAGGAGAGTTAGGTGCAATGCACACGAAGTCTAGGGCCTCCGAATCGGATTTACTTTTCACACCAATCGAATCTTTTAATTTCGTACATACGGAGGCTGGCAACGAGAGATTTGCGTAAACACGGAGGCAGCAGATTGCGGTGAACCGACTGTAGTACATACCTCACGCCTGTGGGTGGCGCTTTAGCGCTTTATTTACACAACTGAAAAAACGTGAAAAACCTAGAAGAAGAGACTCAAAAGCACAAGGTAAAGGAAGCAGCAAACGGATAAACAAATTACACAAGACATTCAAGCTCCAATTAACAACATTACATTATGATGGTTAATAAAATCAGTGGTCAGACTAAAGGATATGCGAAAATGAATTATTTTTTCTATTGATAATAAAGAGTTTGGAACAGTAACATGACATGTCTGTCATCCCATTTCCCACGATGCATTGCTCCAAGCATTTTACATACATTTATGAATAAAAAAGCAAATTAAATCGCTGGCCAATTTATATTTGTGGTCATGAAAGTTATGTTACGTCTGAATAAGAAGAATTAGATCAAGATAGGGGGCTAATCAAAAATCAGAAGACTGGGTTAATGTTAGTGAATTCGAGGCCCACCATGAGTGAGATTTTGAGGGAGAACAAGTTATTTATATACTGGTTGGAGATGGCGGAAAAGATCACGTGGGGCAGTGACGTCATCAGGTTGCGTGAAACCGTGCAGACGAACACCAGTCCCCGTACCGATTCAAATCTACTCACTTTCTACCCCGGACTGCGATCGTTGCAGAAACAAGGTGCGGATAGAGAGTGTTCGTATGTATGATAGGGCTATCTGTATTAGCTATCCGTATCAGATTGACAAACTAGGCTCCATGTAAACGACACTTTAGTTTTAATAAAGTTCTCAGGGAACAATCCAAAGGCAAAAACTGTTTCGTAGTCAACAGGCATGCAAAGGTCAAAATCCAACAGTCAAACAAGGCAGAAGTATCCAAAACAAAGAATCCAAACAGGGTCAGGTCAAAAATCAGGCTAAGATCAAGATACAGGCAGACAGAATATACTAGTAAAGGCACAGGTAATAAACTGGCACAATCTGGCAGACACTGATAGACACTCCGGACTTCAATACCTACAAACCAATCGCAACAAACAGAAATCAGGTGTGCTCACAAAATGGCGGGAAATCAAACGAAGACAGGGTGGAGTCAGAGACACATGTCATTTCAAAACAAAAACAGAAGGCACATGTCACCACCGGATGATCAAATTGTAAACAAAAGCACATGTTGTCGGAAAAACAAGAACTCAAAAAGCAGAATCACTAACACAAATATGCACAATTAAATGAGTATCAATGTTTCAATATTTTTTAAAGGAGTGGAGTTTCTCCATGTGCTGACATTTCTTGAAAATTTCAGTCGCTCTATCTTCACGGAATAAACTGATGTCTGAGGAGACATGTAAGCCTACTTATTGGGATGCATTAAGACAATGATTCCCAACCTTTTTTGTCTTATGTACCTGTTGAGCTGTTTTGCCATGCCAATAGTACGCCCCTCATGCATGTTCATGATTCTCCTAAATTTGTTCTATTGAAGTCAGATTAAACCCTTTGGTATAACACGACTGTTCACCGATTTTAATGAACCATTTGAATTAATGACTTTAAATACGAAGACATTTTACGTACGTATAAATAAATCCATACAAAATATGTTTTTAACTTATTTTGCACTCCCCTTAACCTGAATCCAGAGTGACTGCAACTGGACGTTTGAGCCATTTACCCATGTTTGCTAGGTGGTTTGCGCCCAGTTGTGACATTTGTGAACGTGACCTCTTCACAGAGTAGTGTAACAGCTGACCTCTGTAGGAGGGGAACTATTGTGACACACACGTACCATCTCAGCAATGGGCTTGAAATATTTTCTCAATTACAATCCCCAGACTTTCCATGTGGCCCCGGCAAGCTGCTCAAGTATCCCTAGGAGTCCACGTACACCCTCGGTTGGGAAACACTGCATTAAGAAACTTAAGCAAAGAGCATTGCTGTATTTGGTCTGCTAGCAATTGCCTGTTAGTGATGGAAATTACATCTATCTTTAGTGAGCCAGATCATTGAACCAGATCATTTTTACAATTCAGCCATATTTAGCAATGTTTTGATCTATGCTTTGGTACACGTGCACCAGTGACGTGCGGTGAGGTTCACAGCTGGTGAGGCACAGAAACCGAAAAATAGAAATGTATACATCATACATGTATATGCTTATGGTTTAAAAATTGTCATGTCACCAGAACTGAAAAAACATCATGTTTTATTGTCTAATACTATTACTTTTAAACGATTATTATTACAAGAAGTTATGCGGCTCAATAGTTAACTGACTTTTATGACAGCTAAACGTACAATCGGTGTGGTAATTGAACTTTTACACCGTGTCAAATAAGATATTAATCGTTACAAGGAAGCGTATGTAGCCCTCCCACCAATGATATGGCTCATTTCAATTTGTCTAGGGAAAATATAACCTTTTACATAACTCGGCAGTGATGGGCAGTAGCGTCACTACATTTGTCAGTAGCTTGGCAGTTACGTCGCTATTTACAAAACCAAGTAACTTTTCAGTAGCTAAGCTCTTTTATTGATCAAGTACCGCAGTAGCGTCCTCGAAAGCTAATTTATCCTGGACCTTTCTGATGTTCATTCATAACAGGCTTCCCTGCAGCCATTAAACACAAAAAATAAGCAGTACATCACTTTAGGCGAGACGAGTGAAAATAGATAGATAGATATCGTCATTTCAAGTACACCAGACGCTGCTCATACATTTAAAATGAATTCTCCCCTAATTTTAAATGGGTAGTTTGCATGCAGATTCTAGGCAACCGGATAACTAGAATGCTGTTGATATTTAGATACAGCTGAAGATGATGAAAGTTAAAAAGTGAAAAGTCCGTGCGACGAGTGAAACTTAATATGTTTTCAGATGCCTTCTTTGTAATCCAAAGAAAAAGTTCCTGTCAACGTCAATGACATCCAACACAAACATACGAACACACGAATTTCATCCATTCAACCGTTTTTATCTGACTGACAGTTGTGTTGATCCCTAAAATTGAATTGACTTGGCATGCAGTTTGTTTAACTGAAAGTAGCTTCTAATGTATCAAACTACTTTTGACAGGTTTATGTAACTTAGCTTGCTACTTTTTTTTGAGTGTCTGTGTAGTGAAGCTGAATTTATTGTAGAGTAGCTGATAGCTTAGCTCACTACAAATATCAAGTAGCTTGCCCAACAATGCAACTCGGACACTTGAATTCGAAGTTGAGAAAAAAACACTTACATATTTATTTACACAACGTATTAACAAGCAAACAGGTAAACACCACAGACATAGCACACAATACCAAAATGTTCTACTGACCGGTATAATTTAAAGTTGGTGCACTCGCAAGCTCCTAATCCATTCACGGCTCCCTGCACCTAGCAGCCTTTAGCGAGGTTTGTGTTCCGCATGAATATGTCCCGTTGGAAAACATGAAACACTCCAATGCAATGTCAATACCTTCGGTCCCGTCGTTTGAATCAAACATTTTAGCTCCGCCATTGGTCTCCCATTATTAATCATTTCACGTTTGGACTGCAAGTCCAATTTTGAGAGCTGCTTCAGGTTAGCAATGCAATCTTCCATTTTCGCCGTCAAGGTCAAGTAGAAGTGTGTAGAAGAAGACAAGTCCAACGTAAGACTATATACCCGAGAATTGCGCTCTCGCTCGCCCCCTTTACTGAATCAGTGCTACTGCCTGCCTCAGTAAGCAATATTTTTCAATGCATTTTGAGCTCAACTCAAAGGTTCTGCGCTTGCGCACGCATGCGTAAAACCCAGTTTGGAGTGATTGCGCAATCCCTACTGAGGCACTGGTTCAGCTGTCCATAGACAGCAATGCATTTGCCTCAGTACACGGTGTAGCTGCCAAATGTGAGGACCTGCCTGATGTGAGGCCGCATGCGCAAACTTTACTCACATCAGGCAGGGTCCTCACATTTGGCAGCTACACACGGCACGTCTACTGTCCCTGGGAACCGGAAATGCTGAAATTCAGCGATTTTGATAATAAAAATGCTCAAAATGATCGGAATCATGCAGAAATGACACTCGTAACACAGATAACTAGAGAAATATGAATATTTATTTTATAATACATAAATATATATGATTATTATAATTGAAAAAAAATATTTTTTTTTTTTTTTTTTTTTTTTTACTTTTCAAAATGACAGGTGAGGCTCTGCCTCCCCTGCCTCCTATGACTGCACGTCCCTGACGTGCACGTATAACATTTAAATAATTCAATGTTATTATACTAAACCAATTCAATTATGAGCTTCCCAACATTCTCTCCCAATGGCGGACAGTCGATCAAATGATTCTGCATATCGGCAAAAATGACATTCGCAGAGAAGAGTCATACATCTTTAAAAATGACTTTACTGAACAGTTTAACACATTTGAGAAGCTGACAGCTCAAATGTTCATCAGCAGGCCTCTTCCAGCCAGAGGAAATCATATTTTCCCCACTGCTCAGCCTCAACACATGGATGGGCAGAACCTGCAGCATAAGAATTATATTGACAATTTTGCCCATCTGCCTCTTGCACTGATTTAACACTAAGTGTGCAACCATAGCCTTCGCTGCCTGCCTCTGACCATGATGAAGAACCATCAACCACCACCACAGGTAAAGACACAGCATACAGACAGCACAGCGCAACCACTATCCCCCGCTACTAGAGGCCATGACTCCAAGAGAGTTTCTGACACTGGACAAGAGTAACCACAGACACCCCTCTCATCCTCCACCCTATTTCTCTAAATATAATCCCTCCCCACATATGGAATTTTCAGAGAAAATGGAGGAACTGGTGTGTGCTGAGACTAAACTTTCACTTTCCATGACAGCCAGCCCACAAGTGTTCCCAAAAAAGAGCTCTCCCAAAACGCTCAGATACAGATTTCCATGATACTCCTTGAACTACTGTCAGTTATCTATATTGATTACAACTTAATTTGATCATAACAGGGGATTTTAACATCCTCTTAGATATTGACATGAACAATAATGCCAAAGAACACTTTGCACTACACTTTTTGTCTGTCACAGCATGTGAACGAGCCTACCATTTTTAAACGGTCTCATCACTTGTGTACTGGTTAAGGACTTGGCCCTTTCTGATCATTTCTGTGTCTTCTTTGAATCCCTGAGCACTCCAAAGGTTCAAAAAAGCTCTGTTTCTGTTCAGAAAAAGATACATAAAGGAGAGTACTACTGCTCAGTTTATGGAGGCCATAGCTAGGTCACCAACCATGAGTGCAGAGAGAGTTTATGTACTCCTGGATAATTTGAACTTGAAAGAAGAGTGTCATAGATGTTATTGGGCCAGTAAAAAGTCAAGAAAATGTTAAGCACAATAAAGAAACACAATGGGCCCTATCTTGCCGATCAGAAACGCAAGTAGGACGGCGCCAAGCGCAAGTAGCTGTGTGGGCGGCTCTATGGCGCAGTTGCTATTTTAACGGCGGAAAAAACACACTTGCGTCCAGCGCAAGTGTCAAAAGGGTTGGTCTAAAGGAGGTTACTCAGCCATAGGTGTGGTTTGGGCGTAATATTCAATAAACCAATCCGAGCGTCATTTCACATTCCCTTTAAGAGCGAGAAGCGCATAGTCCATAGCGGCTTGTTATTTTGATGGCGGAATTACCAGGTGGAAGACCGGAGAAGTTCACAGCCGAGGAGACCGACGTGAGATTTACACCAATTTTTTTGGCAAGCCATATATAATTACAAGGAAAATAAAGTATTTACCACTTGAGGAAATAATTGTGATATCCATATCCAAGATATTTTAAAAATAAGCATAGGCCTACATGTAGCCTACACATTGACCCAAATGATTCAGGTTAATTGAAGCTGCGTGACATTTGATTTATTGTATGGCTTTGTAAAAAGCCGGGAGATAGATATATATGGGGATGCGAGAAACCCTCCCAAAGTAAGCAAAGTCAAGCAAGCATGTCAAGATATTGCCGTGATTGTTTCTGCAACGGGGCACCCGAAAACGTTGCCGAAAACGCTATAATGACGTCCGGAGACGTGGGACATCCAAGCTGGAAGGTAACACACGTTCTCGTGCCTTCACGGGAGGTGGATCTGCCTCGACCCAGGATCTGACGGCAGCAGAGGACATCGCCACGTCTACCCTCACGCCTGAGAGCGTGCAGGGATTTGGGGGCATGGAAATCGGCACCCAAGCCAGTGCACCAGCTGACCAAACCCAAGGTACATAAATAAAGTCCACATACACAGAGATGAGTTTACAAGATTTATAATAATACTGGCATTAAATAAATGCAACAAAGCCATACAATAAATCAAATGTCACGCAGCTTCAATTAACCTGAATCATTTGGGTCAATTGTGTACGATAGATGTATGCCTAGTTTTTAAATGTCTTGGATACGGATATCACAATGATTTCCTCATGTGGTAAATACTTTATTTTCCTTGTAATTATATATGGCTTGCCAAACAATTGGTGTTAATCTCTCGTGAAGACGACACAAGTAAAGTGTAGCCTATAGGTCCTATACTGTGCGGGCAAGCACATGCGCCCTTAAAATAGCGTTCTGAATACGCGTTACAGGGCCCTATCTTGCCGATCAGAAACGCAAGTAGGACGGGGCCAAGCGCAAGTAGCTGTGTGGGCGGCTCTATGGCGCAGTTGCTATTTTAACGGCGGAAAAAACACACTTGCGTCCAGCGCAAGTGTCAAACGGGTTGGTCCAAAGGAGGTTACCCAGCCATAGGTGTGGTTTGGGCGTAATATGCAATAAACCAATCCGAGCGTCATTTCACATTCCCTTTAAGAGCGAGGAGCGCATAGTCCATAGCGGCTTGTTATTTTGATGGCGGAATTACCTGGTGGAAGACCGGAAAAGTTCACAGCCGAGGAGACCGACGTGAGATTTACACAAATTTTTTGGCAAGCCATATATAATTACAAGGAAAATAAAGTATTTACCACTTGAGGAAATCATTGTGATATCCATATCCAAGATATTTTAAAAATAGGCATACATCTAGCGTAGCCTACACATTGACCCAAATGATTCAGGTTAATTGAAGCTGCGTGACATTTGATTTATTGTATGGCTTTGTAAAAAGCCGGGAGATAGATATATATATATCATATATATATATGGGGATGCGAGAAACCCTCCAAAAGTAAGCAAAGTCAAGCAAGTGTAACAGGAGCATAAGGGGGGAACCCCACAGCCCTGTGTAAGTAGCCAACTACGCCACCCTGGGAATTACACCCAGAGAATATCTAATCTAAATGTTCTTAGACACCTCAGCCCTCGAGAACAGGTTCGATACACACAGCACACAAGAGTCGTGAGTTCCAGAATATATTTATTATAAAGAATAGCAATTTCGATGTAGATGTGGGGAGATGGACCTAGACAAACTGAGAGGTTAGTCAGGGTAGAAAAGTATTTATTTAATCAACAATAAAAAGGCTCAAACAGTCATGACTAGGGCTGGCAAACACACTAAGGAAACTAAAACAGGCAGAGACTTACCTTAGAGGGGCGGCGGGCTAACTGGGAAGTGTGCTCAGGATTCACACCACCCTGGTGAAGGCAAACACGGCACAGCACAGCACACGGAAAGTGACCAAAGTGACACAGCAACCACACAGCAACCAATGATCACACGTGAGCATGCAATAACGGGACTCCACCACCAGGTGACTAGCCCCCCCTCCAGGATAGCACAATGCCTGCTCAGACACACAAAAGGGGATAAAAGAAACTATTAAGCACCAGTCGATCCCAGTTAAGACAACACATAAACACAAACACTAAAGGGCAGGATCGTCTCCCCTCTCACAGGATACCTGAACTTCCCATAAACAATACACATGCAGACAATACAAAACAAAACACAAGAATAAACTATGCTTTACGCCACTATGCCCATACACGGACATAAAACACGAACCAAAATAACGAAACGAAAGCAACAGAACAACAAGTGAAGCACGCCAAAACAAAGCAATTAAACTAGGTGAGACGAGACAAAAGCAAGCACGTGAACAAATGACAGACACGCCTTGTAGGTTACACGGCAGAGTATAGGGAAAGGCTGACGCCAAATCCCTAAACAAACTCGGGAAAACCAAATCAAAAGAAAGACAAGACAAGACAGCAGCTCGTGGCTCCAGCCCTCCACCAGGCTGGGTTGCGTCTGCAAAACACATATCGTAATTAAAAACCAACGGAGGTAAAATTAAGCCAATAGGGAGATATAAATAATACCCACGTTACTCGAGGACACTGGCTGCCGCGGGAACGTGCATCCTCACTAAACAGACGACACTGACTATAAATATAATTATAAAAATACAAAGACCAGGTCTGCTAACAGATTAAAGAACAGAGCATACCTGGACCTAGTGGGCCACCGTTCTCGAGGTCAGCGAAGGAGGAGAGGATCACAACACCAGGCTACAATGAAGGACGGAGTTAGTCCACAGTGTGATTAAAATTAAATGCTTAGTGGCAATGAAAACCTACCACGGGAGAAATAGGACACCACTCTGCACAGGATGTAGCAATTCGCCATCTACAATTAGTGCAAACTTCTAGGCTTTTATAGCCACACCCAAGCAATGGCCACTTATTGAACAGGTGTGCTAAATGAGTGCAGTGACGTGAGAGTGCAGGTGAATTCATCTCACTACAATCCATCCCTAGGCTTTGCATCGTCGCCCCGACGATGGACTAATAATACTGAGAGTCTATACTAACTCCAGGGTCTAAAAATGGCTGTAATAGCTTGAGAAGTAGGCCTGAGAGGGTCTACAGCACCCAATGCAGCCTCCCCCATCGATCTCGGAAGGTGGTGCAGGTTGGAGTGTTGCCCTGCCGAGGTCCTGGACGTTCTTCGTACCGCCACCCCACTGGTGCTGGGCTGCTCAGGTGACCGCAAAGGAGGAACAGTTAATGACGACCCTCTTGGGGGACTTGTATTCACTTCCAGAGCTGGTAGTGCTTCTTCCTGAAGATTTCGGGTCGAAAGCTGTTGGCCTGAAGGGATAGATGACGCTGCAGGAAAGGACGGTGGTGACTGGAGCGGAGCAGGGTCAGCAGCAGAGGCGGGTACCGGTTGATGCAGGGCAGATGAAGCATCAGGCATCAGGAGCCAGAGCTCATCTTCCAGCAGATCCTCCTCCTGGGGAACCACCCTTCTTTCAGCAGCAGGAGTGGGGAACCGATCTTGGGCCTCAGGACCCAGACGCGGCTTTATCATAGTGCGGTGGACGTGCTTTACTTTCTCTAGGGCCTCCACTGGTTCGATGGTATATACCACACCCCCTGGCTTCGGGACCTTCAACACCCGATGGAGTTCCGACTTCCACAGGTCCTGGATCTTTTGACGGCCCCGAATCCCATGGTCATGGACGTAGACCAGCTGACCCTCTTGTATGGGTGCGATCTTCACCCGACGGTTGTGATGTTCTTGGCGCCGATCTGCAGCTGTGGCCAGGCGTTCTTTGGCCCCTTCAAAAGCAAGGTGAAGTCTCGTTTGATGCTCCAGGATCCAGTCCGACACTGTACCAGAAGCCGGCTCGTGAACCCTGCCCAACAAGAAATCAACAGGTAATCGGGGGTCTTGTCCAAACAAAAGAAAATATGGTGACTCACCCGTGGATTGATGTGGTGTGGTGTTATAGCAGAACACCACCTGCGGAAGGCAAGACGTCCAATCCCTTTTCCGCGAGGTGGGGAGTGCACGCAGGAGGTTGTGCAGAGTCCTGTTAAAGCGCTCACATTGGCCGTTACCGGCCGGATGGTAAGGGGTGGTTCGTGACTTTGTGATCCCATATATTGAGCAAAGTTGTTGGATAAGGATGCTCTCAAAGTTACGTCCCTGGTCCGAGTGGATACGGCCAGGAACGCCAAACTTGTAGAACCACTCTGCTACCAGTACTTGGGCTACGGTTGAAGCACGCTGGTCCCTGGTGGGAACGGCCAGAGTATATTTACTAAAGACATCGGTCATCACCAGTACGTTTTCTACCCCATTACGGGATGGCTCCAATAAGGTGAAGTCTATGGCCAAGATTTCATTAGGCCGTGAGGCCAGCAAATGCCCCATGAAGCTGTGAGCCACTGGCTGAGTGACCTTACTCACTTGGCAACGCTCACACTCTTGGCACCAGTGTTTAATGTCTGAAAACATGCCGGGCCAATAGCACCGCTGCCTCACCAGCTGACTGGTCCTCTCCACGCCCTGATGGCCATGGTCTTGATGCAGCTGGGTCAAGACTGTTGACTTCAGCTGCGTGGGTAGGATCAACTGGAGGACCTCCTCTCCACCATCAGGACGGAATGTCTGACGGTACAACACCCCATCCTTGTCAACCAGGCGATCCCACTGGCGTAGCAACGATAGGGCAGGAGGGGATAGACGGTGGCGTTCAGCTGTAGAAGGGCGCTCCTTCCTCCGCCAGAACGCTAGGACAGCCCGGATATCAGGGTCAGAGTCTTGCAGTAGCTGTAGTTCAGAGGGAGAATGCTGAGGAAGAGCAGCAATAGACAGTTGGGAAGCTGGTGCAGAACAGCCGACCACTGTGGGTGGTTGCAATGACACTGGCACAAGTGTTCCATTAGATGCTATAACGGGGGGACTTTGAGCTACGTACTGTCGTGACAGGGCATCTGCGTTGCCATTGCTCTTACCAGACCTGTACTTCAGTTCATAGTCAAAGATGGCCAGCTGTGCCGCCCACCGTTGTTCAGTGGCCCCCAACTTAGCTGTGGAGAGATAGCTTAGTGGGTTATTGTCTGTGAATATAATACATTTCTGACCCAGCAGGTACTCACGGAATTTCTCGGTTAGGGCCCACTTCAGCGCAAGAAGCTCCAACTTCATGGAGCTGTAGTTGGACATATTGCGTTCCGGAGGTCTCAAACCGCGACTGGCATATGCAATTGGTCGAACTTGTCCACTCTGCTCTTGGGAGAGAACAGCCCCCAGGCCACTATGGCTGGCATCAATCTCTAGAATGAACGGCAAGGAAAAGTCAGCATAGGCAAGTACAGGGGCCCCTACAAGCTTACCCTTTAACCCCTCAAAGCTGTCCTCACACTGCTGCGTCCAAGCAGATGCCAACGTGCGGCTAGAGGCCTTGCGTGACTTGGTTCCAGCCAGCTCTGCCACCAACTTATGTAGAGGGGCAGCAAACTTGGAAAAACCCTCAACAAAGCGGCGATAATAACTGGCAAAGCCCAAAAAAGAGCGCAGTTCAGAGATGTGGGAGGGCCGACGCCAGTTAGCCACCACGTCAACCTTTTTAGGGTCAGTAGAAACACCTTGACTAGAGATAACGTGACCTAAATAGCTTACTTCCGTCTGGAAAAAGGCACACTTCTCCAATTTGGCCTTTAAATTCTCTTGCTGCAGACGGCTTAGCACCAACTCCAACCGCTCCAGATGCTGGGTGACAGAGGAAGAAAACACCACCACATCATCCAGATACAGCAGCAAAGACTGACAATGCTGGTTGCCAAACATTCTCTGCATTAGCCTCTGGAATGTACTAGGCGCGTTGCACAGTCCGAATGGCATGCGGTTCCATTCGAAGAGGCCAAATGGAGTACAGAAGGCCGTTTTGGCCTTATCAGTCTCTGCTACAGGTACCTGGTTGTAACCACTGGCGAGATCAAGGGTAGAAAACCACTGTGCTCCAGAAAGGGCATCCAGGGATTCCTCGATCCGAGGTAGGGGGAATGCATCCTTTCGGGTCTTAGTATTGAGCTGGCGGTAATCCACACACAGGCGGGGGCTGCCATCCTTCTTCTTGACGAGAACGATGGGGGATGCATAGGGGCTGCAACTCTCTCGGATGACCCGTGCCTCAAGCAACTGCTGGATATGGGCCTTCACTACCTCGTATTCAGAGGGAGGCAAGCGCCTATAGCACTGCCGGACAGGAACCTCATCTAAAAGTGGGATCTCGTGAGAGATGAGGCGGGTGCAACCCAAATCACTGTCATGAGCAGCAAAAACTGAATGATACTTCTGTAAGACTGATCTCACCTGGTGCTGATCCTGATCTGACAAAGAGGACAAGTCAAGAGCATCTAGCTTAGACTGAATGGGGTCACAGGCTACCTTATCAGAGACGCAGGCCTGTGTGGCCCTGACTTCGGCTACTCCTGTAGGCAAACTGATGACATATACCTCACTCAAGCTACCCAGGATAGTACGGGGATAAAGTAGCACATCCTGTTCCCCTACATTGACTACAGGGATATAAGCAGTGCCACGGGTGACCTGAACCAGTGCTGGAGACGCAAGAAGGCCCTCAGGCAGCCCTGAAGCTGGAGGCTCAAAAAGTACTGATCCGCTAACAGAAACATGTGAACAGGTGGTAGCTACAAGCTTAAGTACCCCCCCAGGAACACGATGAGCCCTGCCCCCCCGTACTCGTACAGTCCTAGCAGTCTCAGCTGAGGAAATTACACTAGCTTCCCGACAGTGCTGCAAAGCTTCCAAAACTGGGCCAGGGGCCTGTACTACGGCAGGAGAGTCAAACAGGGAGGAGCCATACTGTCCAAACAGTTCACGATAGCACTTACTTATAATATTCATGCCTAAAATACCTGGGACCTGAGAGAATGAAGCCCCGGGAAGGTCCTTGACAACCAACACCCCACAACCCGGTATATCTTTACCACAGAGTCTAACGTCAAGTTCCAGGTACCCAAGGTAAGGGATGGCTAAGCCATTTGCGGCCCGAAGTTGCAACCACTGACATGACCTAAGACGATCATGGCCCCATGGTTCAAAATGCTGCCTAAAGCAATTCTCTGTAATAGTTGACACCATGGACCCAGTATCTAACAGACAGGACACCCCAACCCCCCCCATGAGAACACTTATATTTGGGCAAGAGGACATTAGCTGTGACACTGGTCCTACCTCACCTTTGGAGACTCCTGAGCCAGTAGGGACCCCACCAGAGCTGTGGCTCAACAGCGCGGTGGGTGACAGTTTTCCGGGGCCTGATGAGACTGAGTGGACCTCTGGACTGGAAGAGAATGGGCAGAAAGGGAGGTGGACCTAGGACGAAAAGAGACTCTCTGCCCTTCACAGTCTCGGGCAAAGTGACCTGGCTGCTGACACCTTCTACAAATTGGGGGACCCGAAAAGACCTGGCTTGGTGGCCTAGAGCCTTGAAGGAGAGTTACAGTATGAGTGAGTAGATTGAGCTGCTCTTGTTGGCTCTTCAACATCTCCTTTAATTCTACAAGGTCAGGGTTGCTGACCCTACTAGGCACAGAGCTAGACTCGCCTTGAACACCATACAAGGTACCATATGTAGAGGAGACTGACTGGCTTCGGCCTCTGATAGTGGTAGTCATACCCTCACGTTCCCACCTAATAGCCTCCCGCCGAACATCAAGTAGTGTTAGGGTGGATTGGCGACGAGCCAACTGTTTCAGCTCTCTGCGGAGAGAGACATCAATGACATACTCAATAAATTGATCTCTTAACATCACCTCTGCATTGGGAACAGCATTGGGTGCAACTTGTCTGATCTTCCCCATCAAATTCATCAACGCCAGAGAGAACTCCATCAATGACTCCCCCTCCTGTTGCTTTCTGGAAAAGAAAGCTTCCTGCAGTGACACATGGGATTGAGCACAGCCGTACAGTTCTCGTAGAATATCTAATATTTTGTCTGGATCCCCCCTTTCATCATTAGAACGGTATTTTATCTCCTCCCTTGCTTCCCCTTCCAAGTGGTCAAATAAAAGGAAAGCTTTATCAGTTGGGGAAAGGTGACGGGCCCTGATAGAGGCCTGCACCTCTTCTTCCCACTCCTCAAAGCCTATACCAGACCTGCCTCTAAACATCGGACATTTCCTATCCCTTGGAAAGAAAACAAGCCTTTCAGCTGGGGCAACATTAACAGATGAAGACCCAGATGAACCAGGAGCCTCTGCACGTTCTTGTTGCAAGCGTTCATTATCAGCCCTCAGTCGTGTAACCAACTCAGTAAGGTCCTGTACCTCCTGTTCCATATTAACTACAACCCACCCCCAAACTTAAAGGAGGAGAAACCAGTTATAAAAGAAAAGAAAAAAAAACAGCTAGTTCCTGACGGCCGTCCTCAATTCCAATTGTGTCGATGGCTGCTGTCTTGTCTTATCAAAATAAACACAATTATCACAAGAAAGCAAACAATAAACAGTATTCTCACAAACTGGATCGACTGGTACTGAAAATGATCTGGAAAACACGACTCAGTGCTTTGAAAGTGTGTCCTGCCGACCTACGCCAGATTGTAACAGGAGCATAAGGGGGGAACCCCACAGCCCTGTGTAAGTAGCCAACTACGCCACCCTGGGAATTACACCCAGAGAATATCTAATCTAAATGTTCTTAGACACCTCAGCCCTCGAGAACAGGTTCGATACACACAGCACACAAGAGTCGTGAGTTCCAGAATATATTTATTATAAAGAATAGCAATTTCGATGTAGATGTGGGGAGATGGACCTAGACAAACTGAGAGGTTAGTCAGGGTAGAAAAGTATTTATTTAATCAACAATAAAAAGGCTCAAACAGTCATGACTAGGGCTGGCAAACACACTAGGTAAGGAAACTAAAACAGGCAGAGACTTACCTTAGAGGGGCGGCGGGCTAACTGGGAAGTGTGCTCAGGATTCACACCACCCTGGTGAAGGCAAACACGGCACAGCACAGCACACGGAAAGTGACCAAAGTGACACAGCAACCACACAGCAACCAATGATCACACGTGAGCATGCAATAACGGGACTCCACCACCAGGTGACTAGCCCCCCCTCCAGGATAGCACAATGCCTGCTCAGACACACAAAAGGGGATAAAAGAAACTATTAAGCACCAGTCGATCCCAGTTAAGACAACACATAAACACAAACACTAAAGGGCAGGATCGTCTCCCCTCTCACAGGATACCTGAACTACCCATAAACAATACACATGCAGACAATACAAAACAAAACACAAGAATAAACTATGCTTTACGCCACTATGCCCATACACGGACATAAAACACGAACCAAAATAACGAAACGAAAGCAACAGAACAACAAGTGAAGCACGCCAAAACAAAGCAATTAAACTAGGTGAGACGAGACAAAAGCAAGCACGTGAACAAATGACAGACACGCCGTTTAGGTTACACGGCAGAGTGTAGGGAAAGGCTGACGCCAAATCCCCAAACAAACTCGGGAAAAACAAATCAAAAGAAAGACAAGACAAGACAGCAGCTCGTGGCTCCAGCCCTCCACCAGGCTGGGTTGCGTGTTACTCGAGGACACTGGCTGCCGCGGGAACGTGCATCCTCACTGGACCTAGTGGGCCACCGTTCTCGAGGTCAGCGAAGGAGGAGAGGATCACAACACCAGGCACGGGAGAAATAGGACACCACTCTGCACAGGATGTAGCAATTCGCCATCTACAATTAGTGCAAACTTCTAGGCTTTTATAGCCACACCCAAGCAATGGCCACTTATTGAACAGGTGTGCTAAATGAGTGCAGTGACGTGAGAGTGCAGGTGAATTCATCTCACTACACAAGCATGTCAAGATATTGCCGTGATTGTTTCTGCAACGGGGCACCCGAAAACGTTGCCGAAAACGCTATAATGACGTCCGGAGACGTGGGACATCCAAGCTGGAAGGTAACACACGTTTTCGTGCCTTCACGGGAGGTGGATCTGCCTCGACCCAGGATCTGACGGCAGCAGAGGACATCGCCACGTCTACCCTCACGCCTGAGAGCCTGCAGGGATTTGGGGGCATGGAAATCGGCACCCAAGCCAGTGCACCAGCTGACCAAACCCAAGGTACATAAATAAAGTCCACATACACAAAGATGAGTTTACAAGATTTATAATAATACTGGCATTAAATAAATGCAACAAAGCCATACAATAAATCAAATGTCACGCAGCTTCAATTAACCTGAATCATTTGGGTAAATTGTGTACGCTAGATGTATGCCTAGTTTTAAAATGTCTTGGATACGGATATCACAATGATTTCCTCATGTGGTAAATACTTTATTTTCCTTGTAATTATATATGGCTTGCCAAACAATTGGTGTAAATCTCTCGTGAAGACGACACAAGTAAAGTGTAGCCTATAGGTCCTATACTGTGCGGGCAAGCACATGCGCCCTTAAAATAGCGTTCTGAATACGCGTTACAGACTTTAGACATTGCGCCTCACATTAGACCAGCTTTTTTTTGGTCAATGCCGCACGGCGCACGGCGTTGTTTTGAAAACTGCAAAATACCACTTGCGCCAGAGAAACGCCTTCCCTGTTCCGCCCCCGCCCATGTCGACGCAAGTTCATTCCGAAGCGCGCCTCTGGAGGGAAAATCGCGCTGTGCGCCGGGTGCAAGATAGGAATTATACATGCGTCGGTGACAATGTCAATTGCGCTGGGTGCAAGATAGGGCCCACAGACTTTAGACATTGCGCCTCACATTAGACCAGCTTTTTTTTGGTCAATGGCGCACGGCGCACGGCGTTTTTTTTTTGAAACTGCAAAATACCACTTGCGCCAGAGAAACGCCTTCTCTGTTCCGCCCCCGCCCATGTCGACGCAAGTTCATTTCGAAGCGCGCCTCTGGAGGGAAAATCGCGCTGTGCGCCGGGTGCAAGATAGGAATGATACATGCGTCGGTGACAATGTCAATTGCGCTGGGTGCAAGATAGGGCCCAATGACTGTAAAAGCCCTGAAAATGTAGAAAAGCTGAAAGCCAACTTCAAATCCACTGTAACCTTTATAAACAAAGACATTTTCTAGTTTGAACTATGAGTTATGCCTTGTTTATCATGCAGATGCTTCACAGTAACCTTTACAATACCTGCATTCTTTTCGTCATGGTTACAAACCCTCCAAAACAGGTTGCTCCAGAACTCCTTTTCACAGAGAAATGTAATGAATTTGCAAAACTCAAATGAACCATGAATACCACACAGTCAAACAAACTATGCCATGACCTCCGAGAAATAATTTCACGACTATGCCACAATTGAATTCCACTGACCACAAAACCCTAGAGAAAACAGTTCGGCATCTTTTATCCTCGACATGTTGTCTGTAATTGTGCGAAACAATAAAATTAACCATCTTTCACACTTTTATGTGGCAGCCGGATTGTAACACTAAAGGCAAGGTTATGAATTATCCTATTCTGTGGTCAAGGTGATAGACACAGTTAACCGATCCTCCGATTCAAGAGGGATGCTATTGTAGCAAACACAATTAATGAAATAGATTCACTATTGTTCATTCATGCACACAAATGGGTCACTGATAACTGACTGACATCAAATTTAACATTAGAGCACGACAGAATTTCCAAAGTGTCTGTTACAACGATGCTGGCTAGAGGTCTGCCCAACACCTCTGTAATCTCCTGTCGTGTCATGCCCTGGTTGGTGGACAGACTCGCTGAACTTGAGAACGCGCACTGGTTGATGTTTGGGCTATATGCCAGTGGGCACGAGGGATTCTCCATAGGGAATCCCCCTCAGAAATAGCAGTGCAGACGTGTCGGCTCATTGCTGGGTAGAGCTCCCTCTCTCTGTCCGTATATAAATACGCCTGATCAGTCTTCCTCAGCCTTTAGTTTCTCCCTTGTCAATAGAAAGACGGTCTACTGTCACCTGCCACTGTCAGTCATCCACGAAAATGCTCAATTTCGCAGACACGACACTAAATTTCAATTGGCTGCCAGCTGTCTGAGAGCAGTTACGTCTGCGCTCCACCGATATCCCATTGGAATAGAGTGCGCTACGCAGTCTGGAATTCCCAAAGTTCCGAAGTTCGTGAAAGGAGATCCTAACGAATAGATCACATAAAACGTATGTTCAGTCATTTAAAACTAAGAAACCGACTTTGTTACACGGTGAGTAAGACGACAATTGTTGAACCTCACACTTGTTCAGCTTAGTTGATGTCATTGTGTTTAAGTCCTGTGATTGTACGGGGGCACGCACAGCTAAAGCTAACGTTACATGTAATTTCATTGGAAAGCTAGGTAGCGATAGCTGGCTAAAAGCTAATGTTTGCTAACAATAAAGCCTAGTCATTATATACATAAAAGGTAAACATGCTAGCTATTTCTAGCGTTAGCAGATTCATTTAACGAGAGGCATTTGTTGATTTAGGATGTAAGCAATCTTAGCTTATAGGGAACTGTTTGCCCTACATTTCAATGATGATAACAATAGTTAAGGATACTCTGTCTTGGATGGCGCAGTTGTGTGGCCAACCCTCCACTAGTCTGGAAGCGTCGCTAACTTTCTCCTTAAAGCTGTTTGGCCATTTTTGATCAGGTTTTTGGGGTCGTCAGTCGAAAATGAAAAGCCTTTTCTTATGTCTTTGTTCCAGAGGCACCAGTGTCATAGATATAAACTCTCCCGTCTTTCGTGGTGACAGCTCAAAACAAACTCTGTGTAGTTCCCACGTTTGTGTTATGTAACACTAAGTTAATGTCCTGGTTGTTGATAAGGGAACATTCTTTAGTAATATGTCGAACACTTCATAATACAGTATACGAGCATAGGGGCAGTTGTAACCATGTGAAACTAAAGGTTGTCGCGTTTTTGTCTGTGACTGCCGCTGAGATAGTGAAACGATGAATCACGTTGGAATACACCTTTTGCCACTGCAACGCTGTATTGCGCTAGCTAGCTTGTGAGGCAGCTTTTTTATGAGAGCGCCGAGGCCTGCAGATTAAGGTGTTTTATAACCGTACAGGTGCGACTGTGTTAAAATCGTGCTAATTTATAAGCGTCTGGTGTCAATATCCCCATACAGGTGAGAGGACTCACCCGACAGATTAAATCACTGTATTTCAGGTGCTGACGATATCCACGGGGGGCGATGTCTGACCACAGCACCGGCAGTAGTGCGTCCTCAACGAATAGCTGGACTATCCTCTCCCCAGAGGTAAGAACACCTTACTGATAAGCAGCTCTTGACTCTCTAAAGCATGTGATGTTGAATTAGTTTGGGATTGTGTAGGAAGTGTAATGTCATATAAAGCTAAATGGGTTTTTGACATTGTGGGTGGCATAAAGTGACTGCATTACATCAGAATCAGATGGGTGTTTGCTTACCGAAACCATCATTCTTAATAAGTCAGTGAACTGGTTAATATGACCGTCTTAATTAAACAGACTCTATGGTTCAGAGTAAATGCCATACAGGGGGTGGGAGTGGAGATCATCTTGTCCCTGACACTTTGGGGGCCTGGTTAGGAGTATACTCTTTACTAAGAGTATACTTTTAGAAAACCTCTTCTGAAGGAAGGTTATGAGTTCTAGGGCTCCAGCTTTGACTGTTTTTTTGGATAGTGCTGAATAGTGAAACTTTTAATGCTGAATTATCTGTTTGTAGGAGGCTACTGTTGAAACAGTAGGACCTGAGGATGGGACTGAAAGTCTTAGTGGAGTTCCAGGGCTGCCAGAGGAAGGAACAGGTAAAACCAGAAAACCATTATTACAGTGCATGAAATGCCCTGTATTGTTATTCCTAGGCTTCTTCTTCTTCTTATTACAGTGCATGAAATGCCCTGTATTGTTATTCCTAGGCTTCTTCTTCTTCTTCTTCTTATTCTTGTTACCTTTTTCTGCGATTAATTCAGCCCGAACCGCTTAACGTAGAAACTTCATTCAAACTTTGTCGCGTAGGTCTTGTAAAGGACACTTATGCTATGTATTTTTCACTTTTCTAAACTTTATACTTTTTAAGTTATTAAAGAAAAACGGATCTAAATTTTCCCATTGACTTCCATTGGGCCATTATGACATCATAATAGGGTAATTAAACTGGCTTGCACCTGTGCTTCACTGACACCTGCGGCAAGCCTCCAAGGGTCCTCTTCTCTCTGTACCTCTCCATTCAACTGTATAACTAGGAATATTAATAGACACCTTCCATACTCTACTTTTTTTTCTCTCTATCACTCTCACTCTACTTTTTCTCACACTCCATCTCTCTGCTTCACTCTTTTTTTCCTCCTTCCTTCAATATTTTCACTCTCTCTTTACTGTCTTTATTCAGAGCCACTCTTGTTCACTCTTCTTTCCTTACTTTGTTTCTTCCTCTCTTCTTTCCTTTCTTCTTTCCTTCTTTCTACTCTTCTTTACTTTCTTCTTTCCTTCTTCCACTCTTCTTTCCTTTCTTCTTCCCTTCTTCCACTCTTCTTACCTTTTTCTTTTCTTCTTTCCTTCTTTCCCTCTTCTTTCTTTTCTTCTTATCTTCTTTGGCTCTTCTTCCCTTCTTCCACTTTTCTTTCCTTCTTCCACTCTTCTTTCCTTCTTCCACTCTAATTTCCTTTCTTCACTCTTCTTTCCTTTCTTCTTCCCTTCTTCCACTCTTCTTTCTTTCTTCCACTCTTCTTTCCTTTCTTCACTCTTCTTTCCTTTCTTCTTTCATTCTTCAACTATTCTTTCCTTCTTTTACTGTTCTTTCCTTTCTTCTTTCCTTCTTTCACTTTTCTTTTATTCGTTCTTTCTTAACTTTTGCATTTCATGCACTGGTATTTCCTTCAGGAAATGCATTTTCTAGTTACAGTGCATGAAATGCCCTGTATTGTTATTCCTAGGCTTCTTCTTCTTCTTCTTATTCTTGTTACCTTTTTCTGCGATTAATTCAGCCCGAACCGCTTAACGTAGAAACTTCATTCAAACTTTGCCGCGTAGGTCTTGTAAAGGACACTTATGCTATGTATTTTTCACTTTTCTAAACTTTATACTTTTTAAGATATTAAATAAAAACTAATCTAAATTTTCCCATTGACTTACATTGGGCCATTATGACATCATAATAGGGTCTTTAAACTGGCTTGCACCTGTGCTTCACTGACAGCTGCACCAAATCAAAGGAACCTCTTCTCTGTCCCTCTCAATTTAACTGTATAGGAACATTAAGACACCTTCCATTCTCTACTTTTTTTTCTCTCCATCTCTCCATCTTTCTCTCTATACCTCTCAGTCTACTTTCTCTCACACTCAATCTCTCTTCTTCACTCCATTTTTATCTCCTTTTTTCAATATTTTCACTCTTTTTCTCTTCCACTCTTCTTTCCTTCTTCCACTCTTCTTTCCTTTCTTCTTTCCTTCTTCCACTCTTCTTTCCTTCTTTCACTTTTCTTTCCTTTCTTCACTCTCCTTTCTTCTTTCCTTCTTTCACTCTTCTTTCCTTTCTTCTTTCCTTCAACTATTATTTCCTTCTTTCACTCTTCTTTCCTTTCTTCACTCTTGTTTCTTTTCTTCTTCCACTCTTCTTTCCTTTCTTCACTCTTCTTTCCTTCTTTCACTCTTCTTTCCTTCATCCTCTCTTCTCTCCTTTCTTCACTCTTCTTTCCTTCTCCCACTCTTCTTTCCTTTCTTATTTCCTTCTTTCACTCTTCTTTCTTTTCTTCTTCCTTTCCTAACTTTTGCATTTCATGCACTGGTATTTCCTTCAGGAAATGCATTTTCTAGTTACAGTGCATGAAATGCCCTGTATTGTTATTCCTAGGCTTCTTCTTCTTCTTCTTCTTCTTATTCTTGTTACCTTTTTCTGCGATTAATTCAGCCCGAACCGCTTAACTTAGAAACTTCATTCAAACTTTGTCACGTAGGTCTTGTAAAGGACACTTATGCTATGTATTTTTCACTTTTCTAAACTTTATACTTTTTAAGATATTAAATAAAAACGAATCTAAATTTTCCCATTGACTTACATTGGGCCATTATGACATCATAATAGGGTCTTTAAACTGGCTTGCACCTGTGCTTCACTGACAGCTGCACCAAATCAAAGGAACCTCTTCTCTGTCCCTCTCAATTTAACTGTAACTAGGAACATTAAGACACCTTCCATTCTCTACTTTTTTTTCTCTCCATCTCTCCATCTTTCTCTCTATCCCTCTCAGTCTACTTTCTCTCACACTCAATCTCTCTTCTTCACTCCATTTTTATCTCCTTTTTTCAATATTTTCACTCTATTTTTCTCTTCCAATCTTCTTTCCTTCTTCCACTCTTCTTTCCTTTCTTCTTTCCTTCTTCCACTCTTCTTTCCTTCTTTCACTTTTCTTTCCTTTCTTCACTCTCCTTTCTTCTTTCCTTTTTCTTTCCTTTCTTCTTTCCTTCTTCAACTATTATTTCCTTCTTTCACTCTTCTTTCCTTTCTTCACTCTTGTTACAGTGCATGAAATGCCCTGTATTGTTATTCCTAGGCTTCTTCTTCTTCTTCTTCTTCTTCTTCTTCTTCTTATTCTTGTTACCTTTTTCTGCGATTAATTCAGCCCGAACCGCTTAACGTAGAAACTTCATTCAAACTTTGTCGCGTAGGTCTTGTAAACGACACTTATGCTATGTATTTTTCACTTTTCTAAACTTTATACTTTTTAAGATATTAAAGAAAAACGAATATAAATTTCTCCCATTGACTTACATTGGGCCATTATGACATCATAATAGGGTCTTTAAACTGGCTTGCACCTGTGCTTTACTGACACCTGTGCCAAATCAAAGGAACCTCTTCTCTCTCTGTCCCTCTCAATTTAACTGTAACTAGGAACATTAAGACACCATCCATTCTCTATTTTTTTTCTCTCCATCTCTCTATCCCTCTCAGTCTACTTTCACTCACACTCAATCTCTCTTCTTCACTCCATTTTTCAATATTTCACTCTCTTTTTCTCTTTCACTCTTGTTCACTCTTCTTTCCTTCTTCCACTCTTCTTTCCTTTCTTCTTTCCTTCTTCCACTCTTCTTTCCTTCTTTCACTTTTCTTTCCTTTCTTCTTTCCTTCTTTCACTCTTCTTTCCTTCTTCAACTATTATTTCCTTCTTTCACTCTTCTTTCCTTTCTTCACTCTTCTTTCTTTTCTTGTTCCACTCTTCTTTCTTTTCTTCTTCCACTCTTCTTTCACTCTTCTTTCCTTCTTTCACTCTTCTTTCCTTCTTCCTCTCTTCTCTCCTTTCCTTTCTTCTTTCCTTCTTCCACTCTTCTTTCCTTTCTTCTTTCCTTCTTTCACTCTTCTTTCTTTTCTTTTTCCTTTCCTAACTTTTGCATTTCATGCACTGGTATTTCCTTCAGGAAATGCATTTTCTAGTTATTCTTGTTACCTTTTTCTGCGATTAATTCAGCCCGAACCGCTTAACGTAGAAACTTCATTCAAACTTTGTCGCGTAGGTCTTGTAAAGGACACTTATGCTATGTACTTTTCTATATGTACTATCACTTTTCTAAACTTTATACTTTTTAAGATATTAAATAAAACGAATCTAAATTTTCCCATTGACTTACATTGGGCCATTATGACATCATAATAGGGTCTTTAAACTGGCTTGCACCTGTGCTTCACTGACAGCTGCGCCAAATCAAAGGAACCTCTTCTCTGTCCCTCTCAATTTAACTGTAACTAGGAACATTAAGACACCTTCCATTCTCTACTTTTTTTCTCTCCATCTCTCCATCTTTCTCTCTATCCCTCTCAGTCTACTTTCTCTCACACTCAATCTCTCTTCTTCACTCCATTTTTATCTCCTTTTTCAATATTTTCACTCTCTTTTTCTCTTTCACTCTTCTTTCCTTCTTCCACTCATCTTTCCTTCTTCCACTCTTCTTCCTTCTTTCACTTTTCTTTCCTTTCTTCACTCTCCTTTCTTCTTCCTTCTTTCACTCTTCTTTCCTTTTCTTCTTTCTTTCTTCAACTATTATTTCCTTCTTTCACTCTTCTTTCCTTTCTTCACTCTTCTTTCTTTTCTTCTTCCACTCTTCTTTCCTTTCTTCACTCTTCTTTCTTTTCTTCTTTCCTTCTTTCACTCTTCTTTCCTTCATCCTCTCTTCTCTCCTTTCTTCACTCTTCTATCCTTTCTTCTTTACTTCTTCCACTCTTCTTTCCTTTCTTCTTTCCTTCTTTCACTCTTCTTTCTTTTCTTCTTCCTTTCCTAACTTTTGCATTTCATGCACTGGTATTTTCTTCAGGAAATGCATTTTCTAGTTGTTATTACAGTGCATGAAATGCCCTGTATTGTTATTCCTAGGCTTCTTCTTCTTCTTCTTCTTCTTCTTCTTCTTCTTCTTCTTCTTCTTCTTCTTCTTCTTCTTCTTCTTCTTCTTCTTCTTCTTCTTCTTCTTCTTCTTCTTCTTCTTCTTCTTCTTCTTCTTCTTCTTCTTCTTCTTCTTCTTCATCTTCTTCTTCTTCTTCTTCTTCTTCTTCTTCTTCTTCTTCTTCTTCTTCTTCTTCTTCTTCTTCTTCTTCTTCTTCTTCTTCTTCTTCTTCTTCTTCTTATTCTTGTTACCTTTTTCTGCGATTAATTCAGCCCGAACCGCTTAACGTAGAAACTTCATTCAAACTTTGTCGCGTAGGTCTTGTAAAGGACACTTGTGCTATGTATTTTTCACTTTTCTAAACTTTAAACTTTTAAGATATTAAATAAAAACTAATCTAAATTTTCCCATTGACTTACATTGGGCCATTATGACATCATAATAGGGTCTTTAAACTGGCTTGCACCTGTGCTTCACTGACAGCTGCACCAAATCAAAGGAACCTCTTCTCTGTCCCTCTCAATTTAACTGTAACTAGGAACATTAAGACACCTTCCATTCTCTACTTTTTTTCTCTCCATCTCTCCATCTTTCTCTCTATCCCTCTCAGTCTACTTTCTCTCACACTCAATCTCTCTTCTTCACTCCAT
The DNA here is from genome assembly GCF_963457725.1 of Sprattus sprattus. Classification (NCBI taxonomy): domain Eukaryota; kingdom Metazoa; phylum Chordata; class Actinopteri; order Clupeiformes; family Clupeidae; genus Sprattus; species Sprattus sprattus. Next base: position 37,244,759 of record NC_137923.1, on the reverse strand, counting down.
TTTTATCTCCTTTCTTCAATATTTTCACTCTCTTTTTCTCTTCCACTCTTCTTTCCTTCTTCCACTCTTCTTTCCTTCTTTCACTTTTCTTTCCTTCTTCACTCTCCTTTCTTCTTTCCTTCTTTCACTTTTCTTTCCTTTCTTCTTTCCTTCTTCAACTATTATTTCATTCTTTCACTCTTCTTTCCTTTCTTCACTCTTCTTTCTTTTCTTCTTTCCTTCTTTCACTCTTCTTTCCTTCATCCTCTCTTCTCTCGTTTCTTCACTCTTCTTTCCTTTCTTCTTTCCTTCTTCCACTCTTCTTTCCTTTCTTCTTTTCTTCTTTCACTCTTCTTTCTTTTCTTCTTCCTTTCCTAACTTTTGCATTTCATGCACTGGTATTTCCTTCAGGAAATGCATTTTCTAGTTAAACTATTACTATTACTTAGATATATTACACCTTTCTCCTGTTTTTTCTCTTCAGTATATCATATTGTTCTGTTTCTCTGTCCTAATATTGCTCACTTAATTTACCCTAAATTGATACCTAATGTCTGTCTGAGCCTGTGACAATTCCTCCGGCGTGTAAAAAAGCATTAGATTGCAATGACTAAAAGGATTTGTAGTTCAAGGCTTTGGAAACTGTGTTGTGTTGTCTAAAGTGAGATTATTTAAATCTGTTATTTGTTGGAGGCACAAGACCATGATCCACTGAGTAGGACAAACAATCCAGAGCCTTAATCCAAAAATAGCATGAAACCTACCTTCCTCCACAGATTAACAGTATGTCCTCTATGGGCACTTGTTGGTCTAGGTTGTGTTGTTTTTGTAATGAGCTGAGGCTTGTGTTCCAGCAGGTGTTCTAATGGAGAGTGATGTAAGTGTAACAGATGCCATAGCAGAACCAGTGCTGTCAGAGGAGGGCCACCAGGTAAGTCTCTGAGTCTACCTTCACCTACCTTCGGAGTCTACCTGTGGATCACTGTGCACGTTATGTATTTGTTGTTTAGCACTTTGAGCTGCATTCTTTTGCATGAAAGGTGCTAATAAATAAAGTTTATTATTACAGTGCATGAAATGCCCTGTATTGTTATTCCTAGGCTGCTTCTTTTCTTCTTCTTCTTCTTCTTCTTCTTCTTCTTCTTCTTCTTCTTCTTCTTCTTCTTCTTCTTCTTCTTCTTCTTCTTCTTCTTCTTCTTCTTCTTCTTCTTCTTCTTCTTCTTCTTCTTCTTCTTCTTCTTCTTCTTCTTCTTCTTCTTCTTCTTCTTCTTCTTCTTCTTCTTCTTCTTCTTCTTCTCTTCTTCTTCTTCTTCTTCTTCTTCTTCTTCTTCTTCTTCTTTCTTCTTCTTCTTCTTCTTCTTCTTCTTCTTCTTCTTCTTCTTCTTCTTCTTCTTCTTCTTCTTCTCTCTTCTTCTCTTCTTCTTCTTCTTCTTCTTCTTCTTCTTCTTCTTCTTCTCGATTAATTCAGCCCGAACCGCTTAACGTAGAAACTTCATTCAAACTTTGTCGCGTAGGTATTGTAAAGGACACTTATGCTATGTATTTTTCACTTTTCTAAGCTTTATACTTTTTAAGATATTAAATAAAAACAATCGAAATTTTCCCATTGACTTACATTGGGCCATTATGACATCATAATAGGGTCTTTAAACTGGCTTGCACCTGTGCTTCACTGACAGCTGCGCCAAATCAAAGGAACTTCTTCTCTGTCCCTCTCAATTTAACTGTAACTAGGAACATTAAGACACCTTCCATTCTCTACTTTTTTTTCTCTCCATCTCTCCATCTTTCTCTCTATCCCTCTCAGTCTACTTTCTCTCACAACTCAATCTCT
>NC_137923.1:37216246-37242746 GCF_963457725.1 Sprattus sprattus | reverse complement strand
GTCTTTCCTTCTTCCACTCTTCTTTCCTTTCTTCTTTCCTTCTTTCACTCTTCTTTCTTTTCTTCTTCCTTTCTTAACCTTTGCATTTCATGCACTGGTATTTCCTTCAGGAAATGCATTTTCTAGTTATTATTTGTATTATTGTCCTTCTGCACAGCAGGGTTGTCATATCACACATACATGTGCCCTGCCACCCTACTTTGCACTGTCCATCCTCCATTTTAGAACTTACATTCATGATTGTTGAGGTTAAAGGAGCAGTGCGCAATTCTGGTGAAAGGTTGTCGATATTTAAGCTCAACAGCCAATTCAATTTCCCCCTCCTTTGCTGCTCCCGAAACATGTTGATTGGCTTGAATTGTGTAAAGCTTAGTTCTGAGTCACTCTGTTTGTTGCCTATTTACAGAGCCAGGACTGCGTATGAACTGTGTATACATTTAAATCCTTACACTCACAATGGTTATAGCTATACTTTTCTAAATATTTAGACTAGTTGACTTTAGTTGCTTTCTGGGGATACAGTATATGCTCTGAGAAATATGTGTATGTTCAACTCTCCTGAATCCTTTTATCAGTGACTGATTTGTCTGGAAGCTTCTAGGTTGCCCTGTCTGGCAGTTATTTTGTTTGTACTGTACATTGATGGGTAGCAGTAGGACATGGTTTCATGAATAAAGTTGCATAAATGGTTGCATCGATAAGTTGCATTAGAGTTTGAGTAAGATATTTTGTTAATTGTGAAAGTTGTTTGGTGTCTACAGGTCTGCCAGGAAACCTCCCCAGTGGTATGTGAGGCAGCGGCCTTCGTAGGCCCCTCCTTCTCGGGGTTCGACGACGAGGAGTTTGACCCAGAGATCCACGCTCCCATCATCCATGACACCATCACCAGCTCACCACCCGACAGCGACCTGTTGGGCTCCACCCCTTTTGCCATGACCTCGGAAGCATCCATGCTCTTCTCCGAGGAGCCCTCCTTCGTCCCGCCCTCTTCTGGCATGTTTACTGATATTGGCTATGGCCATGAAACCCCCATGGAAGAAATCCTGGCCCAGGAATGCCGCACCCCTGAAGTCCTTTCAGAGGAAAGTATGTCCCCTGAAGAAAGCCACACCCCTGAACCCTTTCCTCAACAAAGCTCCGCCCCTGAAGGTCTCCTCCGGCAAAGCCCCTCCCCTGAAGGTCTTCCTGAAGAAAGCCCTGCCCCTGAAGATGTTGCTTTAGAAACCGTCACTCCTGAAACCCTTTCCCCAGAAAGCTCTGCTTCTGAGGTGCCTCTTGATAGGACCCCAACTCCTGACATCCCTCTCCCAGACATCCTGGAAGCCTCCGCCCCTGAGGTTCTCACCCAGGAAAGCTCCGCCTCTGAACCACAGTCTGAGAGGAGCCCCACTCAAGAGCCCGTCCCCATAGAGGTCACCCCTGATGTCATCTCAACTACTGCCCCTGCTCCTGAGGTCGTGAAGAACCTTAGTCTGTCCACGCAGGGCTCTCCCCCCGCCGCTGACACTGCTCCCACACCTGACCCCAGACCTGATGAAGGAAGCCCTGCTCCTGTTAGCCTGGAGCCCGAAACCATCACCTCTGCTTCAGCACAGCAGGAGCACGAGGAGGAGGAGGAGGAGGAGGAGGAGCAGCAGGAGGAGCCATCGTTGGAGGAGGAGGTGGTTGAAGTGCCTGTGAGAGTGGAACCTGTGGAAGCAGGTAGAGAGAGGCTCACACTGGTCTGTGGAGAGAGAGGGGGAGAGTGTGGGAGGGAGACAGACAGAGGCTTTATTGATGCACTGTGTGCTTAGTGGTTGACATTGTCATTGTACATCATAGTTTCAGTGTACTTCATATGTAAGTACATTTTATCGTGGGTTAAGTAAATACATCAAAGGTATACTGTACTTGATATTTAAGTATGCGTTATCATGGGGTCAGCTGTCTTTCAGAATTTCCACCACCTTCCCCTGCTGGTGTGTCATCTTGAGAAATGTTTGACTGCTCTATTTGCAACTCTAAGCAGCCTCTTGGCCACAAAATGAGACTGAGCTCCAGAAAGTTGCCAATTTCCTTCAGACTCTGAAAAAACAACAACATTTATATCTATGTGCTTTGATGTTAATCTTTCGTCATAATTCTGCTGACTCTAATGTGTTGACCTCTCCATCCATTTATCTCTCTCTCTGTCTGTCTCTATGTCTGTCTTTCTCTCTCTCGCTCTCTGTCTGTCTGTCTGTCTGTCTGTCTCTCTCTCTCGCTCTCTGTCTGTCTGTCTCTCTGTCTGTCTCTATGTCTGTCTGTCTCTCTCTCTCTCTTTCTCTCTCTCTCTCTGTCTGTCTGTCTCCAGAGCCAGTGGAGGAGGTGGTCGGGACAGATCCAGGAGCAGAAGGAGACGGCCTGCGTCTGAGGCACACGATGCCGCTAGGCCGAAGCTCCGAGGATGAAGAGGAGGATGAAGAGGAGTTCCAGCTGGCCGAGAGGCGGGAGGACAAACAGGGCTTCTCCCTCAACAAGCTGATCGTGGGCGCCCTGGTGCTCCTCTGCCTGGGCTCCCTCTTCTTCTCAGGTCGGTCTTAGTGGGAGCCTATCAGGTTTCAGTCTCTGGGATTTGGCGAGCAGAAGTTAAGTTGCCATTTTGCAAGCACTTCCACACAAGCCAGTAGCAGACCTTATATCAGTCCTAATTCTATGGTTTTATGGTTTCCAGCAAGTACTGGCATCTCATTCTCTGCATTGTTTTGCTTCCAAGGAAACAACCTAGATACCAGTTCACTCAGGAACAGATCTGACCACCAGATCTATTTTACAGTCAACTGCTTGGTTTTTATTTTGAATTCCTTGACTGTCTGACCGTGCAGCAGTGGGAAGTGTGATACAGATTGAGACATTTGAAATGTTTCCAGACTGGAAATGTAGCTGTGTACATTAAGTTAGGTACCACTAACTTAATTATCTTTTATTAAATGTAGCGGTCTACATTTAGTTGGTAACCACTAACTTAATTATTAAACCACTGGCCAGGGCTCACAGAATCGTTTGGCAGACATCCCGGAACAGTCAAGTTTTCCTATCGGGCTACCAAAATGTAACAACACCCAGTCGGACGGTCTATCAGAAATGTTCCTCTAAGTTAAATAAAATTCCCTCCTTTTATTCGTATTCCCTACTTTAGCCCTCCTTCAGCTATTCGCAGACTTGCTATTTTGAGGAAAAACTTATCTGGGCACTCTCAACCTCACTCCATCCATCTTCAACAATATATATATTTTATTTTATTAATCCATGTATTGTTACTCTTCCTGGTTTAATATTTCAGATACTGATTTGCAGCTGTAGAGGTGGCCTATAAGAAATGTAGCAAAATATCAGAGACGTTTTTCACAGTCGTGCTCAGATTATTAATTGAGGAGCACTCCTTGCTGTTACTGGGGTAACAAGTTCCTGTGCCAGCCACTCTATGTAGCCACTCTTGTACTTGGTTGTGAATGATTTTCCTTCAGCAGACCTTGCAGGAATGTATCCATTGTAGAGCTTCCTCCATCATTCCTTTTGAGCGATGCTTGTACTGATTACATCCAACCATTTGATCCAGCAAATCAACACCTTTTTAAGAGTTTTTGGTAGTGGGAAAGCCATGCTGTCTTTACAAACTTGGTTTGGTTACACTTTTTTTTCCTCCTCTTCACTGACCCTTTCTCAGTGGGATCATGTTAATTAGACAGTGCCATGGCAGATTTGGTGTCCTGCCACACAGAAAGTGGGCATGTCGTTTTGGACCACTTTGAATTCATGTTTGCCCAACAAAGCTTGCTTGCTCAGCGTTTAGTTTTTTTGGAGTCCTCTGCTATGACCCACCTTGACACAGCGTTTTGTTGGTTTAAAGGGAGATAATGATGAAAAGCAAGTCTTTGGCCAGTCTTTGAAAGTTTGACCAAGCTATCATCTATTGTCACATGGAGTGACTGAAATTGACTGGTGGGGTAGTCGAGAAACCATCTTCGTTTCCACAGCTTGTCAGAGCCATCCACCTCATGGGCTTGGGTATCTTGTAGGTGGATATACCTGAAAATGCACATAGGTGTACACATAGCTAAGTTGCTTTATAGAAAGCATTTATGACATGTTTTGAGTTGTCTTACCCTAACCTGGGTTTATACTCTTGCCAACACTCCCACCCTTTACCCAGGGTGGCCTGTGGCATGCCATAGTAGTATTAGGGCTGGGGGTAAACGATTATTTTCAAAACGATTAATCTGGCGATTATTTTATCGAATAGTCGACTAATCTAACGACTAATTGGACGATTAGTCTAACGATTATTTTTCTGTTGCTCGATTAAAACCATAATGTATCTCAAATAAATACCCCAAAAAATCTTAATAATATACTTTAATGAGCACCATTTTGCACAGCAAAAGTCCAACAATGCATTTCATGTTTATCTAGAGTTCACAGTAAAATGTTTGGTACTCAAATGAGCCCTATCACATTTGGATGTGGTGCTCATTAATTTAAATGTTTTCAGTGCTTATAAAAACATTCATTCATTGATGAGCACTGCGCACCACCTTATGTGCAGCCCTGTCCTGGACATTGCTTGGCTGCATTAGTTGACATTGGCGATCTAACGTGGTAGTGAATCATGATAGATACTATAAGCTGGCCAACGTTAGTCTAATGTTATGTGTTTGGCTCGTAAATGACCACAGCATGAGTTAGCTCTCTGTGCCGTTTGTTGGTGCTTGGTTGGCGTGTTCTGCAGCCGTAAGTTAACGTTTACTAAACTGACACAGCTGTCTAGCCGCTGCCGCTATAGTAGCTAGCTACCAAGCACGAACAAACTGCACGGAGAGCTAAGAAGATAGTTAGCTAGCACCACCGAAGTGCGCAGAGCTCAAGCTACACAACACACTGAACAAACGTTAAATACGAGACGTTTGAGAATGGAGATAGAAACGCACCCCATTGTCTCTCGTGAAGGGGACAATAAGTAACGTTGGTTACATTAATTTAACGTTTGTTCAGTGTGTTGTGTAGCTTGAGCTCTGCGCACTTCGGTGGTGCTAGCAAACTATAGCTCTCCGTGCAGTTTGTTCGTGCTTGGGTGCTAGTAGTTAACGTTAGCTAGCTACTAGTGTGTCAGTTAAGTTAACGTTAACTTACGGCTGCAGAACACGGCAACTAAGCATGAACAAACGGCACAGAGAGCTAAGTCATGGTGTTGGTCAGCTTATAGTATGTATCATGATTCACTACGTTAGATCGCCAATATCAACTAATGGCGCCAAGCAATTCCCTGGGTTTCTGCTCTCTCAGTCCTTGCGCAATGTTTGTTTCTGTTTGGGTCAACCACGTGTATGTGCCGAAGCGTCGACGTAAAAATATGGCGTCGACGTAATTTTGAAATCGACGCGTCGACGTCATCGACGCGTCGCTACAGCACTAAGTAGTATACAGTATATAGTATGATGGTCAAATTGATGTTTAGATAACTAGGCAGTGCATCGTTCAGATACTGAAATATGCATGTGAAATCTTTTTTCGAGTTATATCTTGAGGTGTATCAAAATAGCTGCTGCACTCCGCATCAATGTCGATCCCCTCGCTCAAGTCGTCACCTATTCTCATTGTCTGAAGCTCAATTTCAGAAGCCTTTTTGCAGTCAACACAGAGGCTAAGAGCCTTTAAAAAATAAATAAATAAAACATTCTCACAATGCTTTTTGCCTTCCCCACATGTATTTCACTTGAATGCTTGTCTGAAACTCTAAATGGAGAAGCACCCAATCTTAATCGGTTAAAGTACGAATTTGTGTGAATTTTTATTTGTTTTAGTTATTTCTTTTTTAATCAAATGTAGGCCTTTGTAGGTAAATATATTTTGCCTGCCACTTCTGCTGATGTGCACACATATGTGTACCCATGGCAATCCTGAAGCAGTTTCAGTTGCTCGATATCTACCTTTCTACACTATTTTATTTTATGTTGGCTAGTCTATTTCATTTTGGGCAACCAAAATCCAAAGAATGCCTGCTGGAGGGCTACTAGGGATTAAGAAAATGTTTGCCAGCCCTGCTATCTAATTATCAGTTTTAAATAGCATGGTTTCGAATTACACCATCTTGTACTGTACGTATGGCTGCAGCGGCACAGAAATGTTCTTGCTGTTGTATTCGAAGACTGCCACCTTGTGGGGTGGCCAGCAACCAAACCCCCCCCCCCCCCCCCCCCCCCAGTTGAATACATCCGCCAAGGAGATTATGTTATCTTTGCGCTTTGCGGTTTGTTTGTCTGTTTGTTCGCCTTTGGGCTCCTCCATCTTGAGCTTAGTTGCACTCTTTTTTTTTTACCCCAGGAGAGTGGTAGGTATGAGAGAGGAGTGAGACCGTAGGGAAGAAAAACCTGTCACTCAGTGGCAGCCAATTGGCACACACAAAGTCTGGCTATTTTCCCCTTAAAAGTTTTACGTTACGGTTTGCTTTCTTTGTAGGTAGTCAGGCCTGTCCTTAACTTGAGATCTGCCAGTAGAGATGTGTGAAGAGTTTTCTGTTCAAGCCAAGGGTGACACTGCCCTTATAGCTTAGGTAGGCCACCCACCATACATACTCTGTAGGTTTCAATGCATGAGGTTGTGTGTCATTGGTTGCATGGCAAGGCCACTGGAATTCTGAAATGTCCTTGAATGGATTTCATGAGCAGCAGGTTTAGTTTAAGTGACATGAAAATTATACACACATAGACACACAAAATGATATATACCGTACAGTTTGGATGGTTTTTTTTTTAAACTGTAGGAAGAATGCATGTTATCTAAATACATATATATTTACAGTATATGAAGATGCATTTGCAGAACGTGGTGAAAATTGCTGTACCACTTGTTGGTAATTAGTGTACTGTTGAACTGTAGTTGTTTTTGAAATGCTGACAACACTGCACATCTTAATTTGTATGTAGATTATTCCTATGTGGGTTACTGGAATGGGATTGAGTGAAATATCTCGGCACATACATCAACCTCTTTCTTTAAAAAAAACTTGTTTCAGATCATTGAGAACGTGTCTTGTATCTCTTCACAGATGACGGCTTTGATGGCTCAGAAATGACAGAACAGGTCAGCATTTTTTCTGTACTATGTTGTCTTAACTCCTCCCTATACTTGTACCTTTAATGTGTTTTGTAACATACAGTCCTTACTATATACTTTATCACACGGAAGCAGGTGAAGGGTGGGGGATGTGTCTGAACTGTACTCTGTAGTTTTCCATGCAGTAGTTAAATGCACATTGAGAAGGGGAAATATCTCAATTTTAGGTACTCTACCAAAGGTTGTGATCTAATTTATATCGGGTTCTGGTTGCTGTTTTAACTTTGATTTGATCCCCCCAGGAACTCTTGGAAAGACTTGCCCAAGAAAACCAACAGATAACCACGCTTGAAGCTCAGCTACAGGTTAGTCGGTTCAGCCATTTTGTTCTCCAATCCCCTCTGGTTTACCCTCTTCTCCATTTCCCTCTACTTCACTGTGTGAACAAGTTTTTACTCATATGAAGCTCTTTCCTTCCCCATGTAGTAGGGTATTAAATGTAGTTTAGCTGTAGAACTCGTTGACAGCAATGTCAGTAAGGATATTGATTTACGCTAGCCGTGCATGTACTAACACAATGTTTACATTCACTGCAGAGTAGGGGGCTTTAAATAGAAGTGTCTGCAAATAGAGTCCAAGTGTACGCCTCTGTGTAGTGCTTGCAGTTTGCGACAAACTCATACATGGTGTGGTTTGGATTTGCATGATACAGAAGCTTAGACAGTACCTACTATGTACCAGTTCATAGTTTTTAACACCACAAAGATTTTACAAAAATATTTTTCTGACAGTAGTTAATTAGAAGCATTTCCATATATTTCTTTGTGTGGGTATGCCTATTCATCCCTGTTCATCAAAGTGTGTCTGATCAAAGAAGAGTCCAGCTGTAGTCCAAGTTTGTAATACTTAGAGATACTCTAGTAAACTAATCAAAACTAATACTTTGTCATGATTTTATCTAGACTCAGAAGGAAGCTCTGGACCAGGCTATTCAAGCTGCTACAGAAAAGGAGGAGGCAGGGGGGGAAGCGCTGCAGACAGAAAATGCCAAACTAAAGGATGATCTGAGCGCCATGCCTGGCCTTAGAGAGGAGCTGGAGAGTCTTAGAGCCAGAGTGGCTGAGCTATCCCAGCTAACAGGTACAACAGAGTCGCTGCACTCTTCCAACCCCTGAGAGAGTGGGTCACTGTGCTGAGTAGAACTGGTATATCTTGACTGGTATATATTATTATTTTGACCTCCATCACTTGTAATATGCCTGATGTTTTGTACTTTCTCTTGACCAGTCCGGGAATCAGAAACCACACCAACATCTACAGACACAGTCACACCGCCAGACAAGACTGAGACAGCCAATCGGATCCCTGCCGTGCCAGAGCAGGGGGCAGAGCAGCAGGGAGACAGAGGAGATGGGTTGAAGGTGGCGCTTCAGAGGCAAAAGAGCCTCCTGGAGGACAGTCGCAAGCGGCTAGAGGGGATGAAGAAGTCTGTGGGTAAAAAGAAGGGTGTGAGGGAGGGTCTGGTGGAGATGCAGAAGAGGCTGAGTGAGCAGGCGGAGCGCCTGGGCAAGAGACATGACTGGAAGAGAAAGCAGCATGAGAATGACTCCAAGAAGGACCAGGGCAGAAAGTGGGCGGGGAAGAAGGAGCAAGGGAACAAATGGGAAGACAAGAGTAAGCACAGTAGCCAATGGGAGGAGAGCAAAAAGGAGCACCATGGCCAAAAGAATGGCAAAAAGGAACATGGTAACAAGTGGAATGGGAAGAAGGATCATGGTGAACAAAAGCATCAGAAGGAGTCTGAAAAATGCAGAGGAGAGGAGGATTGGAAGCATGGGAAAGATGAGAAAGATGGCAAGGAAGGGGAGCACTCCAAGCAACGTGCCTGGAAGAAGTACCACGAGGACTGGGATGGCGGAAAACAGGATCGCAAGGTGCAGCGCGAGAATAGGAAGTCCTTCATGAAGAGCTCTAGCCACCACGACAACCACCACCACCATCATCATCATCATCACCATCACCAACAGGAACACCACAGCCATGAGAAACAGAACGGGCACACACACGAGCACGTTGACTTCTGGAAGCACCAGCTCCAGAAGCTGGGGCGCAACCCCGGCCCAGCCCAGGCATGCTCAGGGGCGACCCAGTGTGCCAAGGCCGAGGGGCTGGTCGCCGTGGATCTCTTAGAGTTCCAGGATCTGCTGGAAGGCTACCTGAGCGAACTGCCGGCGTCCATCTCGAAGAACAAGGAGGAGCTCCAAAGGTTGACGGACGGGTTCTTCTCTGATGGCGTGTTCGATCACGAGCGCCTGCTCTTCAGCGTCTTTGCGGAGGACGTGGCGGACATCTTGGAGGACTTGGTCGACGTGCTGGACAACGAGTCGCTCGAGGAGAAGATGGAGGAGTTTGAGAGGGAGGCTCTGTGGAAGTTTGCAGCCGGTCGGTTCTTCTGTGACGAATAGGTCAAACTTCTTACACCCCTTCGTACATGGAAAGGGAAACAAGGGGATTGGGTGGGCTGGGGGTTGGAAAAAAGAAGAGGTAGCTAAAAATGAAGGAAAAAAGAAATGGGGGGAAAACAACAAAAAGGCTGTGGTGATTCTTCAACCTTAAGCCTTTAGATGTAGATGTGTGCATCTTGTGCATACATTGTTTCTCCGAAGTCATTAAGTACCTTCTTAAACTTGTACCTGTTTGTGGAGTTCACAGTCATCACCTACCTCCTGTGCGTTCTGTCTCTTTAAGTCATGTACCCTTCCGTCTCATTCATAGTGGTGATTCCCAGAGTCCTGCATCTGTGATTCTGTGTTGAGTGCAAGCCACTCAAAAAGATTAATGTTAACCCTTGTCCGTCAAAAAAGCTGAATGTTGGCCCGTAGATTTCGAGTAGGGAACCGAGACTGTGAAGGGTATTCAGCAGGGCTGGATGAAGCTTGGCCACCTCTGGATCTGAGCTTGAAAGGGAAGCAACGCGCTAGTCTCAAACGGCTCGCCCTGGCCAATTCTCTCAGTCTTTTTTTAGTGAGGATTTGAGGTGTTTTTTTGCTAGTGGGAAATTGAGCATGCTCTCTCTCGTTGATGTTTGTGATGGAAAATAAATCTTAAGGACCAGTGAAAATAATCCCAGTGACTGTGAAACTCTCCTTGAGGTGATTTCTGTTTGTTTGTTTGCTTTCAGGTTCATAGTGCAACAGGTTAGCCTTTGGGTACGTTTCACCCTAGTTAACTGGTACATCGCTATGAAAGTGATTTATTCAGGCGAGTTTAGTGAATTTGTTTTGCTTATCTTTTAAAATGGTTTCCTGTTGCTACAAGAAAGTCTATACGCTTTTGGCTACATATACACCATCAACATCTATTATTATTAATATTATTATTATTATAAGTAAAAACAGGACGGTACGTCGCTTGACATAGCATTAAATAGCATTGTGTTGAATTACTTTGTTTGAAAAGTAAAGTTATCTGGTGTGTTGCAGTTTGTCACATTATGTCTTGTTTGCTTCTTATGTGACATTTTCACTTAGGAATTTGGGGATATGTAGCCATATTTCAATATTCAATGTGTTTACTGGACTCTGGACAATTTGTGATAGCGAGATTTCTGTCTTCGGCAGTGAATGTGCCTTGGGAATAAGGGGACAGCATGGATGTTCGAATAAACAAACTTAATACTGTTTACATATTTATAGTGACACAAAGGCCATAATGAATTTAAGAAGCCTGAATTAACACCGCAATTGGGTGTGCCCAAACAGGAGTTGCAACTCTCTTTATTTTGTAGTCAGATTTGGTGGGGGAATGTCAATCCAATAAAGATTCAAATGAAACACACACTTTAAGATGAACTCAGCTATTATTTTGTTGAATGTTTATGGAATGGTTGCACATGTTGAATGTAACAGTATTTTTGTAAATATCGGGGGAGATCTTTCAGTTTTTTGATGGCCTGACCACAGTCTGCAGCCAATGGAATGGGAAACGTGTGGAATACAGAAACACAATGGATAACCACAAAGAAAGACATTGCTCAGTTTGTTAATTTATTAATATGAATAAAATTTAACGATGAGTATTGTTTGGGTGATTTGTGTGTCCTTTTATAAGATGTTTGAAGACGTATCCCTCCCTCTCCCACCAGCAAGCTCTTACACAGACACACACACACACACACACACACACACACACTCACAAACTTGTCAGTCCTTGTTGCCTTGAATGTGAAGGTCATAATAGGTCATAACTCACACAAGGTCATAACTCACACTATGCTTTAGTGTTGTCAAACTAACTCCATTTTAAATGTGTGCATGTAAATTGTATGAATTCTGAGAAAAGAAAGACCAAGATTTTGGCATAATTATAGAGAACATTTAAAGCATTTTACAGCATTTCACCATATCTTTACATCCCATCAGTACATGTTTATACTATTCTCTGTGGCAAATGGTCCACACATGCCCACGTATTTGTAGGATATCTCTGTTGATATTAAACTCCAAAATCAATATATCAAATAATGGGGTAGATCATTATTTTTACTGAAGTGCCTTGGTTGAGCTAAATATGCCAGTAATTCAAGTTTTTGGTGACCTCATTTTTCTTAGACAATAGTCATTCATTAATCATTCATATAGGAGCACTTGTAATACATTGTCTTGAACCATTTTGTTGGCAGCATTTATGTAAATGAAGGTCTAGTTCACACTTAGTTGATGTTTTGTGAAGTAATATATCCAATTAATTCAACCTATCACATAGTTTGTTATGTACTTTATTCAATTACTTTAACTTTTAACTGTAATCTTTAATGCATACTGTTACTCTCTTAGTTGAGGTCATGACTTGCCATACAGTCAAGCATAGTAAGTTGTCATTGGCTTAACTGATCAAATTTCCCTGACAGTGACTGTATGCATACACAACAACATGGCCACACTGCACAACAGGATCATGAGCTGCCCTGTCATCAATACCACAAGTCTCTAATAAACACCCACCAAACAAAGCTTGAAAACAAACTGGAAAAAGTAAATGTGAGTGTGTGTGCGTGTGATAGAGAAATTTTAATGAGGACATTGTTATTGTATTTTAATGTGCTTGCTTTTCCCATGTGCTGAGGCCTACAGGAGGCATACTCTCTTGCTGAGGCAAACCACCTGTTTTTGTACTGATAATCATGCACACTGCTCATCTCTCAAGGACATATTCTGAGATCACGGCGGCAACTTCTGAAGTGTGTGATGAAACCTGTTTTTTCTACTCACATAATGCTGGCTGCGTCCAGCTCATCTTTGGAGTCTGTTCAAAACCTTCGGTTGTAGCACACTTCCTCTTTTGCAAAAGATAAAGTACTGATTTAATTCTGATCGCTGGTCTCTGTCTCATCAATATTAACGTCTTAATATAATTTATGAAACAGCGTGTGGCGCTGGTGTGTTTGTGTGTCTGTGTGTGTGTGTGTATGTGTGTGTGAGAGAGAGTCAGTGTGAGTCCGAGGTCTGTTAAAGGCCTCTATTATAATGTTTGAGATTACTGGCGTCAGAAATGAAGGGCTTAGGACAGAAATGTCTTTTTTTGAAAAGTGTGAGCAGAAATGTCACCTTATTTTATCTTTTGCATACATTTTCCTCACACTCTCTGTGGTTTGAATTTTTCAGTTGAATTGTTTTTGGTGAGTTGATGTATTCACGTAAAGAAATGTTCGCATTATTGAGGGTAAAAAGGCTCTGAAACTCAAACTGGAAGGAGCAAAATAGTCTCCTAATACAAAAGGTTCTTTGTTGACACTATTGGTGACACTAATGGCAGGATCCTTTGTCTAGCGGTGATACACTTCTTAAGGACCTGCTGTGCTTGTCTGCTATCTGGGAGCAGGTCAGACAAGGTTGTGTTTGCAGTTTGTTTATGATGGAAAACTTGAGATGTGTGCCAAGAGATAAGAGGACACTGACTGAAGATGTGGGGAAGAGGGGCTCGTGTCATCTTTTCCGCTGATGTTGGCAAGATGATGGAGAGAATAAAAGATGCAGAGCGAGGTTGAGAGGACACAGACACTTCTGCTCTCACCTGCCTCGCTCTTCCGCTCCAGTTCTTCAGGTAAGACAAGCTATGACCTCCTCTGGGCCTCTTCCCCAGGCTTTCTCTCTCTGTGTTTTTCCCCACATCTTTGCTTCTCATTTGTTTCTCCTCATCTCTCTGCCATTCCCATTCTTTTGTCACTGCCATTCTTTCAGCTCTTCATTATATTAATACCACACATTTGATCTCTGGCTTTTCTGCTTTTGTCTTACTGCTGCTGTCTGTCTCCTTCTTTCTGTGTCTAATATTTGATTTAATCATGTACATTATAGCAATATTCGATAAGCCAAACATCAAAAGTCTATTATTTATCATTTTGATGAATGTTTGAATGAAGTGTGCATAAATGATTCATAAATATCCTCTTTCTCTTGTGGATGTGATAAGCCTTTGCTCACTCAGAATGGAACCTGCCATTAACGTGCTGCTCGCCCAGTTTAAGACATTCGCTGGAAAGGATGGATCCTCAAACACTCTCAGCAAAGAGGAGTTCCAGAGTCTGGTGGCCTCTCAGCTCCCCACCCTAGTGAAGGTGTGCGACTTCATCCCTCCTCTCCTCTGTTCATCCCACCCTTTTCCTTCCCCTCAGTTCCCCTCCTCTGTTTCTTTTCCAACATCTATGGGCCCGCTTCTATCTGTTCCGCCACAATTTTCCTGGATTTTCCCTCTGTCCTCTTCCTCCGCCTTTCACTCTCTCTCATATCATTGCATCTGTTGCATTATCTCTCTCTTCCATTCTGTACTTTCTTTCTGATTTCCTGATCGTCCACCCTTTCACCTTTTATTCTGTTCCTTTTATGACTTGCAGTGCTTTTTGATGTTTGCGTTGCCGATGTTTTGGGTGTTTGCTGTTAAACATTTAATCAGTTTCAGTCAATGAGGCAGGAATACTAGCTTAGTCCATATTCTTTCCTGCTGGTCATGTGTAGCCTGCAGTAGACTTGTGTTTTCAGATGTTGCTTTTCTAAACATTTCTCTGGCGACCTCTGATGAATGACACAGATAGAAAGTCATGGATTTAGAATGAAGTGACCACTAGATGGCGTTACCCGCCTCTTTCTCCCTTCCTCTCTCTTGTCTCCCTCTATGTCTCTCTCTCTCTCTCTCTCTCTCTCTCTCTCTCTCGCTCTCTCTGTCCTTAACTCACTATGAATGACCCTCTGTGCTGTTGATTGCCTACAGAACGCCAGCGATCCCGGCGTGATTGACCAGCTCATGAGCTCTTTGGACCAGAATAATGACGGAGAGCTGACATTCCTGGAGTTCTGGCAGCTGATTGGCACGGTGGCCAGCAAGCATGGAAGCTTGAGCCAATAGCAGACCAGAAAGAGCGCGGGCTCATGAAAATGTGTCCGTTGTGTGTTTGATTTCAAAAATGCCTCTGTGTGTATTGTTCATCTTCAACCTCGGGACTGGCTGTGCACACAATACCATGGTTAATCATTCTCTGGAGCAGGTGACCTGCAAATAAAATAATCCATTCTTGTGATTCCTTGCGTTATCTCCAGTTTTTTTCAGCCTATAACCACAAGTGGGTAAAGACTTGTTCCTTGCCTGCCCTGTCTCTAATGCTCTCTGTCTCTGTCTGTCTGTCTGTCTGTCTGTCTCTCTCTCTCTGGCCCATTAGGATAGGGTATTACAACCTTGATTTAATAGCGTAATTAGACGGTAACTTTACTCCACCTCAAACAGACGGTGTGTAGACTGATCCTTATTGCCTGCTGTGCATGTCATACTATACATGTAACTGCCCATTATCCTAATCCTGCCCTGCCCTGAGAGCAACATGGACCCTGGCTGTCCTTTCAGCAACCTGGAGCCGCCTACCTGCCTATGGTTGGGTTCATAGAGAACATCTAAATATGTTACTAGTTTGCATTTACTGTGTAGGTATTCAACTATGTGTGTGTGTGTGTGTGTGTGTGTGTGTGTGTGTGTGTGTGTGTGTGTGTGTGTGTTTAAGAGAGAGAGAGAGGGACAGACAGAAAGACAGAGAGAGAGACAGAGAGAGAGAGGGATGGTGGAGAGGTAGAAAGTGAGAGAAAATGTTCATTTTTTAAATCTTCCATTCATCAGCTCCTTCAATACATTCAGACTTGATTTACCATGACATTAAAGCTGTGTTTGGTTGTTTAATTGTACTTAGATAAGGCACACACACACACGCGCGCGCACACACATAGACACACACACACACACACACACACACACACACACACACACACACACACACACACACACACACACACACACACACCTGAAACCAGGCCCTAGCAGTAGAGGGCAGGTTTGAGTCAGTGTGTGTTTACACTTAGGCTATTGTTATTTGGCCTAGGAACCGGTTTGCACCGCTAATGTGGCTCTGAGAATCTAAGAGCCATTGTTGATTAAAGTTTGGGCATGTTGAGGCACCTGTGCTAGTATTTGCTAAGGGATTGTAACATGCCACACCCTTGGAAAAAGCCCCGGATATTCCCACTAAATCCATCAGCAGCTCCTTGCTGGGCGTGGTAAGTGTCTGCAGGGCTTGACTTTCAAGTAGGCCAGCAGACCTGCGGACCTTGTATCTCGATTAAACACACACACACAGAGGGGTGTGGCAGAGGTATGACTAGCATATGCAGACTGACAAATAAAGTGCTGTCTCAGAAGTGGTGCAATATGGGAGGTTGGTACCCTCAGGCCATTGTCTCATACCAGCCAATGAGAGGACCTCTATCAATTCCACACAGTCTCATGATCATGTCCATGCTGTGTTATGCATGTGCAAATATACACGTATTTATATGGCAAACTTTGATGCAAAGACCTTGCAGTACTTTGGCTGTTACCTCTATCCTTCGAATATTATGTGAGACTTTGTGAGCTGAATTGTAAAAGTAAGGTAATGGGAGTTTTTTAGGAGGCTTCAGTGTGAGAGTGCAATTTGATGGGGCTGAAGGGTTAAGATCAGCCTATCCTCCACTCCCCCCTCCCTCGCTGCTTCGTTCTGTCCAGCATGATCCTATTTTCTCCCTCAAACCTGAATTGTTGGCGTGAAACTGCATCCTAAGCACGCGTGACGTAAACGAGTTGCATACGCTAGAGATATCTGTAATTGAAAGGAAAATACGTTTTTAAAGGCTTTCACAGAAGGCTAGTCCCTCCCCAAAAGGGTTTCTAACTCTCGTCCATTCTTTTCCCTGTCTTCTCTCTCTCCCAGGTACACGCCCTTTGACTTGTCAGAAGGGGAAAAAGTTTAAGAAAAAACTAAATCACGGAAGAGATTCTGTTGCCTTACTAGTTAGGCAAGTTTTTTTGAGCCGTAAGGGCAGTGGGTAAAACGGAAAAGCAGAAAAGAGGCGTACAGTCCTGAAGCAGTTGCGTTGGTTGAGTTGTTGCGTTGGTCCTTCACAAACTTAAGGGTAAGTTTTGAGGTTTTTAAAACTTTTTAACTGAAATAAATAATACAGAGGTTTGATAGGAACTTAAACGCCACGTTTTAGATACACCCTTCAAGTTCAGGACCATCCTGCGGATATGCTGGACAGCATCCACGAAACCACTTTTCCAGATAATCTGTTGCGAGACATAACTTCAAATCTAGCTTTGGTTTGTTTTATTAAATTCTTTTTACCATAAAATATGACGTAGCCATCGATTCAATTAAGCTACAATACGATACTCTAGTTTATGGGCGTATTCATTAGCATTGCACACGCAGGCAAAATACCTTAACTATGGTAAAGAATTTCCTTGACAGAACCGAGACCGATCCTCAGTATCAGCTGCGCTTTGTTAAACGATGGATAATTAATGGACTGAAGGCCAAATATAACAAGCTCTCGTCTGATTTCACGCAACTTTTTATCTCTTTTTAAGCTGATTATGAAACCTACAAAATACAGAATGTTAGCATATTGGTATAATACGTGTTTTGAGTGTTGTGTTCAACTAAAACTATTTAGGGTTTCCTTAAAATATTTTGTCGGCTGTTTACACCTCCACACTAGACAACTGGACAGTCTTGAATTCATTATTGTATAGGTTCTATTGGGGTTCGGCTGCTGGACAGGGGCGTAAACAGATTGACAGCACAAGTGCGCGCGTCCGTGAGAATGAAATGGTTTTTTTTTTTTTCTAGACGCGTGATAGCCTAATGAAATAAGAAAAAAGCTCCCCACACACAGTAGCAGCCTTTAGTTCGGTTTATATTCACCGCCTAACTTGTTCCTCTGTTAATTTTTCATGACACACGAGCGGCCGTATTGTCATTACTCAGATAGCGCGCATATCACGTTCGCCTGTTTGGAAACGCAACACTCAATCTCTTCTGAGCTCTAGAAGGGACACGGGAGACAGCATGGGTATTTATTTCATTATATACGCATTTTTTAAGCGTTTGCGAATAATAATGGGGATTAAGCAGGCTCGTGTCGAAACAGGGCGCGGAGCGTTCCGCCGTGCTGACGTTGCTTAAGTAATGAAAGCCCAAACTTCATTAGCCAGTATTAATGAACGGAGGCGACATCCCACGTGCTGTCTGGCGGAGTTTTGGGTTGAGCGCAGCCGTCAGCAGCAACACGCCGGAATAGTCGGTAACAGGACAGGAGGTAAATAAGAAATGAGACGCGAGGACAGAAATGGCAAAGATAGAGGTGGTGACCTTGTGGCGCGCCCATAGTCAAGGGGATTAGCGCGAGACCCCAGGTGAGCTGGAGTGGTGGCTCCTGGCACGAAGAAGGATAGACTGGCCCGTGCGCCAGTGACTAGTCGGCTACCGTGTCATTTTTTACATTTGCTCACTAAGCGCTTGAGCAACATCCTTCCACGAACGCGATCCTGGCGCAACATTCCTTAGATAAATATGTAGACAAGAGCCAGATGGTATAGTCACTTAGAAACCACTTGTGGTATCCAGTAGAGGAGATCTTGTAGTTTCTATGTATGTATTGGAATCTCTGGAGAGACTTTATGGAGAACTGTATTTAGTTTTACAATTGCAACTATGAATTCATGTTGAAGGTTATGATTAGCTTGACTGAGTCATTATTAATAATAGCACTACCAGAGCAGCAGCGTCCCTCTCTACCCTTAAGAAGCTCTTGAAGACCCCTTCCTAACGTGCACTTCTACTAGTACTTAACTTGCACTTACAGTAGTTACATTCCTGCACTTTTTTCTATTTCTTATGTAAAATAGTATTTATGTCTCTATTGCTCGTAGCTTGATTGTTCTCTCCCTTGTACATCGCTTTGGATAAAGCGTCTGCTAAATGACTAAATGTAAATGAAATAAATTAAAGTGAAAAAAAAAGTGCTTCATGGTAGAATAATAAAAAAAACATGTTCAAATATCAATACACTAAACCTAAATATCATTGAATGGCATTAAGGCAAAACATTAAAGATGAGTAAAATAGCTCTTAGAAAACATACTGGTCTGTTAATCTTTTAACTATGAGAGGACTGTACTAAACCTTTTGGAGTATTAGCAGCAGATGTACAGCCTTTTGTTGGAAGTCCAAAGTGACCTCATATTGTTGTAGGGTGACTGCAGTTCTGAGCTACCTTCAGGTGCCTCACCATTAGCTGCCTGGTATGGAAGTGCCGAGACTGCCTATGGTCATACCAGCCAAACTGAAACTAACTGTCACTTTAGCCAAAAACCAATACGTCAGTTTAGCACCATCCAGTGCACTATGGGCTATGTCAGAGCACCAAGTCTCCTCAGTGACCCGGATGCTCGAGGAGGAGCAGCGGAACAGAACTCCATCAGGCCTCTCACTTTGTGACTCTAATCCCACAGAGTGAGCAGTGTCTGGAAAGGGGCCCATACTGCAGAGGTCCTATACAGTACGGCAAATCCTTCGTCACGATGGAACACAAACCCTCGGCTAATTTCCTGTTCCGAGCGAGCCTTACACTGCTAGCACCCAAACTCAGGCTGTTCAAACAGGCCGTGAAACCAGAGACTTTAATACAGCCCCCTCTTCGTCACTAGGCTCCTCTCCCCTCCCTTTCTTCAGACTAATTAGGCTAATAGGCATGTTTCCTAATTGTCTCGTGCCTGAGGATGGGGCGATGGCACTCATAACATGGCATGGGGTTAGCACGTAGCATTTTTCTGCGTGTGTGTGTTTGCAAGTGTGAGGAGAAGGAATGTGCAGATGTTTCAGTTACTGTGGTATGCGTCGTGCCAGACTGTCGATTTTCTCTTGTAAAATGGCTTCATTAGATAATCAGCGCTGATATTTGTACCGCAGTGATAGTCAGTAGTTTCGCAGCTGCTGTTGCTGATATTTTTCTCCTTACAGTCGTAGGCATTTGGGAAAGCAAAGTAAGAAATGGCTTGTGAAAGTCAGCCCGTAGCTAGCCTGCGCATTCTGGGCAAGTTTGAGTGACTGATGCAGATTGCAATGCTTGGTATTTCCCTCCCTTCTGCATTATTGGTTGGCAAAACACACTGAGCTTTTGTCAATGGCTCTCTCACGTTCCTGTCATCAGGAACTCGTGGAGTAGTCCCTTTTGAACATGTGCGCATACCTGGGGGGAAGCAGAGTGGCACCTTTGCTGCTCACTAGTCTCACACACACACACACACACACACACACACACACACACAAGGGCGGTTAAAGCAAATTGGAGGCCCTTGGCAAAGAACAATGTTGAGGCCCCACCACCCCAAAAAATAAAGAAATCCACCAAAGCACCAACCCCACACACATCCAGACACATACACACACACACACTTAATGTTATGTGAAACTGACATTTATTGTGAGTTTATGACTTTTAAACGTTTCAAACAATTAAACGTAAATCATTTGAATAATTCGAGTGCAGTGTAATAGTAGTGTTACTTTTTGATTACTTGATCAAAACAATGTCACTTGTTACATTTGATTTATTCCTTATACTTCTGTTTCTGAATGTTTTCCACTGAAAGTTCCAAATGTGTACAGGTCCTGTTTTAACAATTTCAATTCTCTATCTGTTAATTTGTCACGCCATAATACTGGGTCTTCACTGATCATTGTATCACCATTGTTGTTTCTCATATTGTTGAAATCACTGCTCTCGTTATCATCCAGCTGTGATTGAACAGTGATGATGACCATGGCAGTATCATGTGCGTCGTCAGTGCAGGTGTCAGTGTTCCGGATATCAGCTGTGGTACATGATGGCTCACCATTTGTAGAAGCAAAGCAGACAGGGATAGTTAGTGCTGTAGTGCCTGTTGTCTGCTGCTGCTAGCCTTAGCTAAACTTGGCTCAGCAGCACTTGAAACATTATCAGATCAACTCAAATTTTTTTTTGAAATATCTTCCACTTCCACGGACGAATTCCTTGATTGAAAATATTGTGTTACCTAAGGTAATTTGTCCCTGAACTTCTCATCCTCCCGTGTCTTTTCTCATGGTCACTTAGAAATCGTTTCATGCCTTACTTTGCAACTACACACGGCACCACACACGTCAAATTGTCCGTGACAGAAATGTCACGTGACTTGGAATAATTTGTTCCATGATGGATTTAAGATACATTTTAGGCTGATTCTTAAAATAAAATAATCGTGTTTTATGCTTATTATGAATTGTCATTAGTTTGCAATGACAAGTGATTTATTTGAATTTTTATTTAAACGTAAATACGACGACGGGACCAAGGCCCTGGGCAACTGCCCGCCTTGCCCATAGGCACGCACCGCCCCTGCACACACACACACATGAGAGGAGACTCATTCTTTTGGTGTCTCCCCCTGTCTACCTCTCTGACTTTTTCACCCTCCATCTCTCTCTCTCACACACAGACATACAGCCGCGGAAAAAATTAAGAGACCACTTCAAAATTATCAGTTTCTCTGGTTTTACTATTTATTGGTATGTGGTCAAGTAAAATGTACATTTTAGTTTTATTCTATAACCTACTGGCAACATTCCTACCAAATTTCAAATAAAAATATTGTCATTTAGATCATTTATTTGCAGAAAAATGACAATTGGTCAAAATAGCAAAAAAGATGCAGTGTCTTCAGATCTCGAATAATGCAAAGAAAACAAGCTCATATTAATTTTTAAACTACACAATACTAATGCTTTAACTTAGGAAGAGTTCAGAAATCAATATTTGGTGGAATAACCTTGATTTAAAATCACAACTTTCATGTGTCTTGGCATGCTCTCCACCAGTCTTTCACATTGCCGTCGGGTGACTTTATGCTACTCCTGGCGCAAGAATTCAAGCAGCTCGGCTTCTTTTCATGCGGACTGGAGGGTCTTCTAGTTCGTCTTCTCTGATGAGTCCAATTTTCAGCTTTGCCCAACACATGGTCGTCTGATGGTTAGACTGAGACCTGGAGAGGCCTACAAGCCACAGAGTCTTGCACCTACTGTGAAATTGGACTCATCAGAGAAGACGAACTTAGGGACCTCCAGTCAGCTTTGGTTCAATCCTTATGGTCTTTTACAAACCTCAGCCAGGCAAAGTACAACGTTGTCCCGGAAGAAAAACTTGCTTCCTTTTGCTCTGACAATGTTCCCCAACTCTGAGAAGTGTTTTTTCCAGCAGGGTAATGCTCCATGCCACACAGCCAGGCCAGTAAAGGTGTTGATGGAGTACCACCAGATCAGGACCCTGTCATTGCCAGCCCAATTTCGAGACCTGAATCCCATTAAAAAAACTCTGAAATGTGATCAAGAGGAAGATGGATGGTCACAAGCCATGAAAAGAAGCCGAGCTGCTTGAATTCTTGCGCCAGGAGTAGCATAAAGTCACCCGACGGCAATGTGAAAGACTGGTGGAGAGCATGCCAAGACACATGAAAGTTGTGATTTTAAAATCAAGGTTATTCCACCAAATATTGATTTCTGAACTCTTCCTAAGTTAAAGCATTAGTATTGTGTAGTTTAAAAATTAATATGAGCTTGTTTTCTTTGCATTATTCGAGATCTGAAGACACTGCATCTTTTTTTGCTATTTTGACCAATTGTCATTTTTCTGCAAATAAATGATCTAAATGACAATATTTTTATTTGAAATTTGGTAGGAATGTTGCCAGTAGGTTATAGAATAAAACTAAAATGTACATTTTACTTGAACACATACCAATAAATAGTAAAACCAGAGAAACTGATAATTTTGAAGTGGTCTCTTAATTTTTTCCGCGGCTGTATTTATGCACAGGTGAGACACTAATCTCTCTCTCTTGCTCACACACACACACACACACACACACACACACACACACACACACACACACACACACACATGCCTATCATTCTTGTAGGTGCAAGGCCTTGTCCATTGTCAGGGGTGTCAGCTGCTTGTGAAACGACAAAGTCCAGCTGAACTCAAAACTCCTGTTAAACTCCTCCCTTTCATTGTTAAACTCCTCCCTTTCATTATTAAACCCCTTCCCTTTCATTGTTAAACCCCTCCCTTTCATTGTTAAACCCCTCCCTTTCATTGTTAAACTCCTCCCTTTCATTGTGGGGTGCTTGTGGCAGTGAAACAGAGAAAAAGAGGAGTAGAAAACAAGGGAGGGGAGAGGGAGAGAGGGAAGGATAGAGACACAACAAGTGAGAGAGAGAGAGAGAGAGAGAGAGAGAGAATGAGATGGTGGTAGGTAATCCCTCCTGTAACTGGAGGCAGGTCGTCCTCCAGTGACCTCAGTAGATCAGATGACCTATCAAAGATCGGAGTGGCCATTGTGTCCAGCTAGCTGTCCCTCAACTGGACTGGCTCTCACCCTCAGCCTTATCTCATATCTCCTGGCCCGGCTGCTCTGGGGCCCAGCTTAATACAGTCCACACCCTCCACGCACCTAGATCACACGGCAGCTCTGTTTTAATCGCGCCGCTATGTCAGTCAAGCATAGCCCAGATTTGTGTTGGTTTGTCGGCTCGCCTTCTGCCATGGTTCCCACTGTGAGTCTGTGAGGGTCTGATGCCTTTAGACCAGGGTACAGTCCACCCAAAAGGCTCTGATGCCTTTAGACCAGGGTACAGTCCACCCAAAAGGCTCTGATGCCTTTAGACCAGGGTACAGTCCACTCAAAAAGGCCATGATGCCTTTAGACCAGGGTACAGTCCACTCAAAAAGGCCATGATGCCTTTAGACCAGGGTACAGTCCACTCAAAAGGGTCTGATGCCTTTAGACCAGGGTACAGTCCACTCAAAAAGGCCATGATGCCTTTAGACCAGGGTACAGTCCACTCAAAAGGGTCTGATGCCTTTAGACCAGGGTACAGTCCACTCAAAAGGGTCTGATGCCTTTAGACCAGGGTACAGTCCACTCAAAAGGGTCTGATGCCTTTAGACCAGGGTACAGTCCACTCAAAAGGCCATGATGCCTTTATAGCAGGGTACAGTCCACTCAAAAGGGTCCAGATTGCTGGCTCTCCCCCCAGATCCGTGCCAGAACTGTTTCTGTAGTTGGGTACAGCTCTGAGATGCTTCTCTGGGCCCTTCTCATTGCTGTTTTTTCTTCTTCATTCTTTTCCCCCTGTCAACAGAAAGAAGATGGAGTCAGCAATCAAGACAGTGGTGTCGACCTACCTCAAGTCTGCAAAGGGCAAAGAGAACCTGAGTGGGAAGGACTTCCAGAGCCTGGTGAAGAGCCAACTCGGTGGCATCCTCAATGTGAGATTCCCCTGCTTTTCATTGGACACAGGAACTGCCAATCACACCAACAGGCTGTCACATTTCATAGTTTCATAACTTACATCAGCAGCATCTCCACAATGGTTATCACTATATCAGTCACATCATTGATCATGTTTAACATATTGGTTTTATGGATACGCTGTGTACTTGTCTTTTTAGATAGCGAGCTGCATGTACTTACAAACCTACATTTGTAAAAGCAGTTCACAAATGAGAAGGTACCTGCAGGACAGAGATGAACTAATAGGAAAATAGTATTTGAAATGTTATCCTTATACAAAAAGATGCCATTAAAAAGGGAACAAAAAAGGACATAAATTCCTGTGAAATTGTATAGACATACATTTTTTGATGTTGACCTGTGAACCAAAAGAAATGTAGGATAACAAACTAAGATGCATGTAATGTGGTGTAGATTAAGTCAGTTTCAGACATTATTTATTATACATACATCAAACACTGATAGCCATGCACAACCCTGTGTTTTTGGATTCTAGAATGCGGACAGTTCCAAGGCTGTCAAGGACATGCAGCAGGGCCTTGATGACAACCAGGATGGCAAAGTCAGCTTCCAAGAGTACATGAAGCTGATTGGCTACCTGGCAGATTCTGTCAGTCAGCAGTACGTGACTGACAAGGTGACCAAGACGGAGAACAATGATGGTGCCGTGACGCAGTGCGAGAGCGAGACTCCTGCCGACGGCGAGGCCGAACCCGCTGCAGTCAAGGCGGAAGAACCAGCTACCGACGCAGCAGCCCCAGCAGCAGAAGCTCCAGCAGCAGAAGCCCCAGCAGCAGCTGGAGAGGGAGAGGCGGAGAAGGCCCTGGTTGAGGAGGAGGAGGAGGAGGCAGCAGTGGAGAAGACAGCAGAGGTGGAGAAGACGGAAGAGGAGGAGGCCTCGTAGAGCCGTAACCCCCACGCACATTTCCATCTCTAAAACACCTGTCTTATGTGCTTATTATATCATATGTCTCTAGACAATAACAGTCCAAAAGCTGCGTCCAGTTATAACACTTCTTTTAATTTTATAATAACTACATACAGTTCAGTGCCATAGCATTCCTGTTTTCCAATGCAGACATTCATTACCCTTCTTTTTTTTGTACTTTGTTTGATTTTCTTACTTTCCATAATGAGTCCTGACATCTCTTCATCATCTTCATATCCTTGCTTTAACAAAATATCTGAAAACCTGACCGGCAGTTTAATGAGTTGTCTTCAGTCATTGTTAAAAACTCTCCTGGATTCTTGTTTTGAGCTTGGCTGTAAGGGCTTCATTTCCTAGCTGCTTGCTACTAACAGGGAGGCGAGTTTGGGTTTTTGAATGTGAATCCTGTGAAGAATTTGAGCCAAATTAGAGTTGCTGCAGAGTGTGTGTCCGGGCCATAACGTGTGCAACAGTAACAGACACTCCCACCTACACACACACACAACAAACAAACTTACACACACCTGTGGTGGTTTACAAATGTTTACAAACTTGCTGCAACCCCAACGGGAGAGGAGTTTAACCTGGAACAAACAAAGGCATTTAGCTACGTAGTATCTTTTGTAATGAGCGTTAGCAAAGAGCTTCTCAATATCCATTAGTTTCAGTGGCCCTCAGGTTAACTGCACCTGATAATGCACGTCCCTGGCAGAAGTGATACAGCTCCTGTGGTCCTTGGCTGCCCCCTCCTCTCCCTGTCAATCACCTCCCCCCCCATGTGTCACAGCGGGTTTTTGCGTGTATTTTTCAGTATTTGCATGTTCTCCTCTCTCTCCCCCCCACATCCCCTCTCTCGCTTCTCACCTGTGTCATCTCTCTTCTGCGTTTGCTCAACAGGCCCAAAAACAGAATATTCTGGAGAGTTGGTCACCACTACTTTCTGTTCAAGGTGGCCAAAGTAGTCACTCAGAAAAGATACCCCTCTTATGTTAATGAAAATGCTAAATATTATTTCAGACCTTGTATGCGATTCTGTCACTCTCCCGTTGTAGTTTACATAATAGCAGCCTAGTGTGTGTGGTACCTTCCTATATGCATCTCATAAACTTGGCCTGGAATTTAAACAGCACTTTTCATGTGCTTGGGAATAACAGTTGATCATCTCCAAATCCTTACTTCTGAATACAGCTAGTCTTACATGTCCTCTTGTTTCCCTTTTCCCTCTCGCTCATCATCTTGTCTCTTGCACCCTGTCCCTCCCATCTCTCGCTGTCATTCTCTGTCTGTCCTTTCCCTGTCTGTCTCTCTTTCTCTCTCTTTCTCTCTCTGTTGGCCAAGGGTGAAATGTGTGTGGCGTCTTTTCTCATCAGTAGCCCGTCAGGCCGTACTGATGGGTGCTCGGTGTCCTAATAATGGCTCGTTGGGGGTAAATAATTTAGGCACCTGGGGAAGGAATCCACACCAGGAGACCCTGTGGCCCTGGAGCCCAAAAATAGCCTGTTGGGCACCTGACACAGGGAGGCCCCTGGGGATAAGCCAGTGTCCACGCAACATTACCTAATCTAGCCCTAGAAAGGGGGTACAGGCAAGCAAAAACATATTTATCACATGTATAACATTGAGTAGTACACACACACACAGATGAACTTAGAGGTACATGGTCAAGTATACACACAGGCAAACTTAGAGGTTCATGGTTAAGTCCATTCCAAAACAAACATGTAGGAGAAACACCTTGTTGGGTGTCAGCTGTGAACTTTCTTTTTCCGT
>NC_137923.1:37196246-37211246 GCF_963457725.1 Sprattus sprattus | reverse complement strand
GAGGAGAAGACATAGAACCCACACCACACAAACATCCCCACAGAACATCTCAATACAACCCAGAGCAGCAGGAGATGGGGAATGTCTTCAGGGTGTGGAGGCACAGAATACAACCTCTTGCCACGGACGTAGGAACTCTCTAAGGGTTGAGGAGAGGGAGACACACCATATTACAGTTCCTGGGAAACTGCATACCTGGATGCAGGGGAAAATGTCTGTGGGTGAGGAGAGGGAGGATTCACAAACACATCCAAATATGCAAACATCCCCACTAAACACAACAAAACACATCACATCACACATAGCAACCTGGGGAAACCACGGACAAAGAAGCTAGGACACTTTTTTGTGGGGAACACACTACTACTCAAAGTAATAGGCTGAGGCTTCAGCAGTGGACGTGGGACACTCCCTTGAAAATCGAGAGGCAAAGAAAAGAGGAAACAGCTGACCTATTTCTGCTTGGTGGTCAATCATTTACACAAAGTAATGTACAGAATGACGAGGCTAAGAAATGCAGAGAAGTTTGAGAATTCCTGACGGTTTCACAAATCCACACAATGGAAAAGTATTTGGGTTGCCATGAATTCCTTCTAACATTCTCCTTTCACAATCTCACTTTGTGTGAAACACCTGCAAGTACAAACATGCCAGAAACGTCCACACACACACACACCCATGCATTTTTTTTGCTTGTTCTCAACGTGCTGTCATACTCGCTCTTAAATCCTTTCACACACACACACCCACAGCAGCAGCACACAGAATGCAACAGTGTCACACGCATTGGCACACACACATTTCCATACACACTCATAGAAACAGACGTCCTCACTCCACACTACTCTCTCACTATGCGCCTGTGCTGAACCCACACACACACATTCAACTTCACCATCAAATATGTGACGGAATACCAAAGGTTAATATTACATAAAGCAGACATAAAACCATTTAATGGACCATCAAGTCTGTGGGTACGCTCATCAAGTGTGTGGACATGAAGATTTGTAGCTTGTTCTAACATACTTTCACATACCCAGGGAGATTTAAACAGATTCGGTCTAACAGAGGTCACCGTCAGTTGTGTGTGTGTGTGTGTGTGTGTGTGTGTGTGTGTGTGTGTGTGTGTGTGTGTGTGTGTGTGTGTGTGTGTGTGTGTATGTGTGTGTGTGTGTGTGGGTGGGGAATGGGTGATAAGCAGAATCAGAATCTCACAGACCTCAAGAAAAGCTCAACATTTACATTGTTTACAACATCCTATTGGCAAGTGGCTTGTGTGTCCAACGCCTCTCCTCTTGCTCACACTCTTCCCCCCATCCTTGTCTTATCCTCCTCCGCAGAGTGCGCAAGATAAAGACGCGGTGGAAAAAGTGATGAACGACCTGGACTCCAACAATGACGGCGAGGTGGACTTCACCGAGTTCATCATCCTCATGGGCGCGCTCACCGTGGCCTGCAACGACTTCTTCCAGGACAAGCCGGGGGAAGAGGAGAAGAAAGAGGAGAAGAAAGAGTGAACTCGCGCAGGAGTGGGGGAAGGGAAGGGGGGGTGGAAGGATAGAGAGCGAGGGAGAGAGAGGGTGGGAGAGAAGGATGGGGGGATACAGGTAGAGAAGGAAAGACAGAGGGGTCAGTGAAGGATGGTTGGATGGATAAAGAGGGAGGTGAGTGTAAGCAACCAGGGTTGTTGGGGGGAGGGGGGGGACGTGACATGATGGGTGATGCTGGAAACAGAGATGCACAGTAGGGAGCTGGGGAGAACAGCAGAATGGGAGAGGCAGATTCATCAGGGAGGGAGTGTCAGGGAAGAATGCTTGCATTATTATTTGAGCAGACAAACCCACCATTTTCCTGGAAAGCCATGAAGACCGCTGGTTTAATTATCACTGGGCCTCACCTCTCAAGAACTCACAGAACCGTAGCCACTGATACCCCTTCAACCTCAGAGTAACCACACAACAAACAACAAACAAGGGACTTGGGAAAGAAGTAGGTAAAACAGAGCAGAGCAGACACTGAGGGGTGAAGTAGTACAAGTTGCTGTTGGTTTGATTGTAGTGCACCTCTGAAGACGCTTCAGAATGCAGAGTTTGCTTGATTGATGTGGCTCCGACGGCAGTATGTCAGCCGACTATCTCTAGACTGCATCGTGCCAGATGATCTGATCTGAGCCACATCTGATCTGAGCCACATCGCGGCCAGCTCCGTCCCATCGTCAACTGTTACAATCAGGGTCGTTTGGTCTCGTCTCAGACCACCTTTAGGTCTAAGCCGAGTCCAACTGGCTGACTGCAGGATTCATGGTTTTCCAGGAACAGGTTTTCCCCCTATCCATTTAAAACTGATAAGTGCCTGTTGGCTAAAGACAAGAACTAGCAAAGCAAACTCTCACACACATACAGCACGTCTTTGTTTTGCACTCAGTTGATGGTGTGACACGTAAGGACAGAGATAGGGGGAAGGGGACAGGAATGGGATGAAAAAAAACCTCTACTGTACACGAAGGAATGACAGACTTGGGGTATAATAAAGGGTATTATCATTACGCACTATTATCGATAACATTATCTTCTCAGTGTTGGAAATATGAGCATGTTAGCCTGTTTCTTTTGCGCCTCTTTTGTAACCTATATTTTTGTTAATATCCCACATAACTTCTGCATTTAAATAAACATGCTTAACCAACATGCATCGTCGTTGACATTTGTTTGTTTGTTTTCACTGGGAGGTTTTTGTTATATGTTCAATCTCAAAGCATGTGACACACACAAAACCATGCACACACCCTTACAGTCTTACTCTTAGTCTTACACACACACCACATTCTTACACACAGGTTGACAGACATGCAGTGGTGCCATAATGAGGACAGAGATACAGTATATGGCTGGATTGCCTTGAAACGGAAGGGAATGTTGACCGTTCCAAAAGGTGAACAAACTGGCAGTTACACATGCAGCCTACATTTCATTTTTAGTGGGTTCAGTGTGTTCCAACTAGACACACCAATACTGTAAGTACTGCAAAGCATGAACATCAGTTAGTAGTTAACTTTTGATAGGGGGACAACAAAAACAAGTGGATTTTAGAAACACCATCTGGACAAGAATTTATAACAGCTTCCCAACAGGTTCCCAGTTTATAACTCGAACTCCCTGATGTCAGTAGAAAAATAAAAAAGGCAAAAATCTTTCTAGAACTTGAAGACATGAACATCCACATCAGCTGAAGTTCCACGTGTTGCTTTTTAGTTTGAAAGGTGTGACACAGATGTCTTGACATGGGAATGTGTCTTTGAGCATGTGTGTGAGTGTGTTGGGGGGGGGGGGGGTATATATGTTTGTGCGTGTGTGTGTGGGAGAGAGAGAGAAAGAGAATGTGTATCTGTATATGTGTGTACATAAAAGAGAGTGTGTGTGTATGTATGTGGTGTGTGTGTGTGTGTGTGTGTGTGTGTATGTGTGTGTGTGTGTGTGTGTGTGTGTGTGTGTGTGTGTGTGTGTGTGTGTGTGTGTGTGTGTGTCCGCTCCACAACAGCGCGCACCTCCACAGCTGGAGCGCTCTGATCCTGACTAATTTGGTGCAGGAAAGGCAGGGAGATTCCCACAGCATGAAGCTTGAAGCACGCAGCGTTGAGCTGCTCCTCAGACCACGCCCCTCCGTCTAGACCGAAGCCCCCACCACCACCACCACACCCCCCTCCCTCCCTCCCTCACTCCTTTACTCACATCCGGTAGGGCCAGTTACACCTCTTAGTGCCAAACCGATGCTAACCTGTTGGAACAAGGCCTCTGCTTACACACCTCCAACAGATAGAGTGTGTAGCCCGAGTCATGAGCAAACAGATCTTATCTGTCCAAACTGCATTTTGCCTGCTGTACATCTAAGTGTGTTTACCGATCTAAGTCCTACCAGGATTTGACCTGCTCTAAATCCTACCTTACCTGTTCTAAGTCCTACCTGTATCTTAATTGTAAATCCTTTATTCTTCCTGTTAATCCAAACTGTAGATCACATTTACAGCAGAACCCATCTTTATGTTCGACATGTCATTCACATTTAGTTACAGTTAAATCCCTCCTGTATCCTACCTGTTCTACATCCTACCTGTATCTTACCTGTAAATACTACATACAGTATTCCTTACCTCTGAAGGGGCCATTTGAGACTTATAGGTAATAAGGATATGCTGTAGTCAATAATTCAATGTATCTTATACCTAGTTATAATTGTTACTCTCATGTATGTAAGCATTTCTGGGTGAATATACTTTGTTTTGACCTAAGTAGTGAGGTGTGACAATTGGTTTCACCTCCACTGGCCCAGGTTAAAACAAAGCCTTGTCTCCATGGCCTATTTGAATAGACGGTAACACCCCTAAACTCAATGTATTTAACAGACTGTCCTTCAATGGATAAATTAGATAAGCTAAGGTGTGAGTGAGTGTTGAACTTCAGCCTCTGTCTCAACAATGTGTGGCCAGCCATTTTTCAAGATTAAAACCTGATTTATAACTGACAAATCTAAGACTGGATCTTTAATATACTGTATGTTATAAAATCAAATACCATTACCTCAAAAACTGACCTGTATGGTACATCTCAATCCCACCTGTATCCTACCTATTCTAAATTATTCCTGTATTACTGTAACTGTAAAGACTTGCTGCTTCTTTTTTTCTTGTCTGAATCTCTGCCTTCACTGTGTGCCTGAGTATAACTTCATACATATGTTAAGTTCCTAAACATGACTGCATGACAACATGCAATGTGAATTCCCACTATTTTCTGTTTCTTACATGTACAGTTGATAAGGTCATATGTTGTTGTGAGGAGACGGAGACTAACATCCTACGACATGACCATGAATACTTGATCATTACCACAGCTACTGTTGGGAGTGCTATTGCCAGTTTAGGGGAAGGTGTGAGGATTCATGTTTCCCTAACTAGACCTGGTCCAGTCCAAAACCAGGCCACATCAGTACAGATAAGCAGACTAGACTCGAGCGGATCAAAAGCAGGACCTGTTAGATAGATTTAGATTATATGGATAGATAATATTAAGTCATACTTTCTTCAGTATATGTGGTTCTGGCTGACACCTGCCACAGGGGAAATGAGATCAGTCAGGCCATGGTCAGCTGGCCGCTCCGATAAGAGTGACAGGGACACCTCTCCTCCACCACGCCCGTCTGGTCAAGTGACACTGAGACATCAGCATGCCATACCGATCCACTGTGGTCAATGTGCCACTGTCATGAGAACCCCAGGGGTATGGTGGCGCAGGGATATCACAGACAAGATGTCACTCACAAACACACACACACACACACTCACACACACAGGCGCGCATAAATGTACTCACTAAATGCAACGACTAAATAAAAACGTAAATATACATTTACAGGCACACACAGACAAACACAGACACATGAATACGCAAATGCAGACATACACACACACACACGCAGATACACACACTCCCACACATACCCATAAATGTACTCACACACATGCAAACACTCATGTGAACATACATTTACACGCACACACAGACAAACAGAAACACACAGAGACACACACACATGTACACACACATGCAGACATGCACACACACACATACACACACACTCACACACATGCGCATAAATGTACTCACACAGACAAACACACACACAGAGACATGTACACGCACACGCAGACATGCTCACACACACACACACCCACCCACACATGTCTACGTCTCTCTTTTTCTGTCAAAACAGACCCACACACAGTTGCTGCTCAGGTTATGGTACATGTCCCATGCATGGACACATTTTAAATTATACATTTCTTTCATTGTTTTATTTATCGTCATAAAATATTCATTTTGCTCAGATTTTCAGCTCCCCTTCATTAGCATGGCCAGTGTTTATATTTGAGGAACATCTGAGCCCCAGTCTGAATTTGAGGCTTGTCACCAGAGACTGCCTGTCCGCCTCAGATATCAGAGAATGATGGAGTGACTAGGGTCAGAGAGTGACCAGGATGGAGAGAGAGGGGAGGAGACGGAAAGAGGGGAAGATGGGGGAGAAGAGGAGAGACAGAGAGAGATAGACAGATGGAAGAGGGTTGAGCAAGATGAGGAGAGAGAGAGAGAAAAGAAGAGAGAGCGGGTAGAGAAAGAGGCAGAGATAGAGAGAGAGGGACAGACAGACAGAGAGGAGCAAGAGAGAGAGAGAGAGAGAGAGAGATTGAGAGAGGGACAGAGATAGAGGCTGAGACAGAGAGATGGAGAGAGAGAGATGAGAAAGAAAGAGTGAGAGAGCGAGAGAGCGTGGTGGTGTCAGGTCCCGCTTTTTCCTTCACGGTAAGTGGCTCTAATGCCAGGGACCTGACACCTCTGTGGCACTTTGGATGTTTTCACATTTGTCCTTTCCTCAGATCAGGTAGTTGTGCCGTACTGCCCTCACCTTCTCCTCTCTCCAAGTGCACAGCTGATCCAGATCTAGCCATTAACCTACGCCAGGACACTCACCTTTACCTGGACTAAGTTGTATAACGGTGAAATAGTATGTAACCAATGTAATGCTATACCCAAAAATATAACATGGTCCATGGACAATTCTTTTCAAAAACAAATTTGTTTTTTTCTTCAAGTTTATACTGTAACATGTCACCCCCATAAAACTGCAACACTTAAATTGGATAGTCTGCTTGCAGACACTCTATAGATAGTTTGTCGAGTCGAGTAGAAGTCCAGTCTTTCTTTCCATAAATTGTGATTAACTGAGTTTCAAAAAATAGTTTGCTCATAATCTGAGCATCTGTAGATAGTCTACATGGGACCATTCTAATAAAGTGTGACCCATAACCTAACCATAAGCCACATATATCAACAGACATCACTTTTCAATGTTCTATAACTCCCCCCCCCTCCCCTCCCCTCGCCCCTTTAATCATGTTTGATCACATCAGAGTTGATAAAGCAAGCCTTATGAAAACCATACACCTCTTGGAATCAACCAGCCTTCATAAATGTCCATGTGTCTATCTGTAAGTATATACGTCATGAAGCAATGCAAACATTACCCCTGAAGTATTATCTGAAGTGTTAAATTGAATCCTATTGTTTTCCATCCCTATCAGCAGTAGTAATTCCTCAACCATATCTACTTTTGAGTTCTCTTCTGGGCTTGTACACCTTTGACCCCATCACCTTTGACCCCATCACCTTTGACCCCATCTGATGACCTCTACCCCTCCCAGTGCTAATCTCATCTCTGAACAAGCAGTAGCGCTGATGGAGAGGGTGTGTGTTCCTGGAGCTCTAGGGATTGAGGTTTCTGGGGATCAGATCCAGTGTCTGGGTGTGTCCATGCCTCACAAAATGAAGGGCTGTTTGAATTAGTTGTTAGAATTGTTAGTATGTGACAGTTTTAAGGGCGGAGGTCGTTTAAATGGTGCCGTAATCCTTTCTAAAGACCTTTGAGGGCTTTAAGGAGGGCAAACAGAGCAAATTCTATTCAAATTCAACAGAACATAATATCAGTCTATGAAGTACATGTAGAAGGTTGTTCTCACTTACCAGAAGCTTCCACTGACTCACGCCCATAAACATTTACCCTACCCTACTTACATGGGATTTCACTCTGGCCAACTCTTGTAACGAGCACCCATGTAAAATTACATCATATACAGTATGGCTCCCTATTGGAATAGCTCACAGAACGTCATCCTCACTAACAAATTGCTGTTTATTTATGGTCAGTTTGTTATATTGCAAATGCAAGTACATTCAATTGAATTTGTTTTATTTTGGCCTTATCATTTATCAAGTGCACTGATGGGAAAAAAAAACAGCCTGCTGCCGGGCACAATACAGTGGTGTGGGCAAGACCAGTCTCAGTGTCATGAGCAAAACTACTTTTGTGCATCATCTATCAACTAATTTCATAACAACATAAAAAAAATGTAGGACCATGCAACGTAAGTAATTATATGTACAATAACCCTTAGTATGCAACTGTGATATTGTATGTTAATTGTGACTGATATGTCAGCAGTTGCTGCACCATTCCTCCTCCATCAAATCTTTAGGACAGTAACTTACTCTTGTGTAGGTAGTTCCACCTTAATCCTTACCAACTCACTTGGAGTAGTGGTTTCTGATCAGGCAGTAGGCATACACATAAAACATAGTAGTGATTTCTAATCAGGCAGTAGGCCTACACATAAAACATATTAGTGGTTTCTAATCAGGCAGTAGGCCTACACATAAAACATAGTAGTGGTTTCGGATCAGGCAGTAGGCCTACACATAAAACATAGTAGTGGTTTCGGATCAGGCAGTAGGCCTACACATAAAACATTTTCTGAAAACTGGATGTTATAAACCAGGAAGATGCTATAGCAACGTCTTAGGTTTTTTTGGCCATCATGCAATAATTGGGAATGATAATCCCAGGAAGACGCGGAAAAGAAAAACTAGGTGATGCAAAAACAACTTCTCTTTTATTTGTTCTCAGCAGTTAGGGGCAGAGAGCCAACACTTCCCTGTTTGCAGTTGTGGCCTGTGGTGGGGAAGCTTTGTCACAGAAGAGAGGAGCCAAGAAACTGTTTTGCTGTAGATTCAGGGACATAAAATAAAGCACCCAGCAAACTGTTTGGATCATTTGATGCTGATTGGCTGGCGGCTCCTTTGAGTCATATTCACCTGAACAGACCGGCCTAGTGGGAAGGGGAAAGTGACATTCTAAATGTTTACTTTTTTGATTTGTTGGTTTCAGTGTGAAGCCCATTAACCTCAGTAAAGATCAAATGTGTGCCAGTAAGACGTCTGGATAAGTTCATACTAGCAAATATAAATAGAAAAATATAATCGAGATCATGTTTGATTTTGAAAGAAGTCCACAAATTTACTGCAGGTCGGACTTTAAGGAGCAGCATGTGAGCCAACATTAAAGAAAACAATCCGCCTATAAAAACAATGAGCCGTGCTTAAGCATAACAACAAAGGCTTTACAAAGTACACAAAACTACCATCAGAGGAAGTGTTCACTTTAAGAGAGAAATGTGCCACTGGCAATGATCCAAAAGTTATTCTATGACTCAGGTCTTAATATGAGGACTTTGCGTAATATTATGGGTCCCATCCCAGCTTCATGAGCAGCACCCGCAGTTTTGGAATGGGATTGCAGCCCAGAAGAAGGAGTAATCTGGTATTTTTCTACATAAGGACATTAGCATTAGCTTATGAATGGCTTTGTGATGTGACTGCATTAGTTTACACTATAAACAGCCTTGAGCAGAGACTATACGCTGGCTATGTAGTTTAGTTTGCAGGATATCTAGTTTCAATTGTCGGTAAGTCCTTGGATCTGAAGAGCAAACAGGCCATATAAACTGCTTATCTGTGTAGACAAACTTCCACATATATACAACTTTACTGAAATGAAATATGACTAAACTACCCAGAATGCATCTAATCTGGCAAGGATCCGCTCTAGAGTCAGCGCCTATCTGGATGAAAGCCACAGAAGCAAACCTTTCTACCGGTTTTCTGTTAACAGAGTCCCACCACCTCAAAGCGGTTTGGTAACATTCTTCCCGTCACAAGATGGTTTATGCTTGCCAGATGTTTTACAGCTGTGCTTCCTCAACTTTAAAAGCTCTCACTACAGACGGACTCTCGGAGCTCCGGTCGGAAAACAACTGGCACCAATTAAATTCAGATATGTAATTTTTTTTTTTTTTATCTAAAGCTAATAGAACCAACAGAGCAGGCTCCTGAATTGAACCAAAACGAGGACTGGAGCTCAAGAAGCCAGAGCAATTATTGTTCAGATGCCCACAGGAGAGCTTAGACTCAGAGATGAAGTCTGACATGAGTACACTCCCTGACAGGGTAAAAAAAAGAGCATACCACATCACATCACCTTGGTTCACAGCAGTACAAGACAAGAAAGAGGCTTTTTTTCAAAG
This sequence comes from Sprattus sprattus, assembly GCF_963457725.1. Lineage (NCBI taxonomy): Eukaryota > Metazoa > Chordata > Actinopteri > Clupeiformes > Clupeidae > Sprattus > Sprattus sprattus. Next base: position 37,201,276 of record NC_137923.1, on the reverse strand, counting down.
GCGATAAATTCACAGTGAAAATATGGCACCGCTATGCTTCATTGCCCTCTGCTTTGGGTGCATTGTGCTGGAAAGATGGTCCAGATCAATGATGACCACACAGCTTCTGGTGAAAAGTCAAATTCCGCTTGGCGTTATGTGCCAATCTGTCCAACAGGGGGTGGTAGATACCCTGTTTCCTTTAGTCAGAGTTCAGATGCGGTCGGCAAAACAGAGCCACTCTTGCCTCAGTGTCCCTCAAAGGAGGTCGGGCACGGGCACACGCACACGCACACGCACACACACACACACACACACACACACACACACACACACACACACACACACACACACACTCAGCGTCATCACTGGAGTTCTACACCAGCTGTGTGTGAGAGACTGCAAGGGTGGGCCAACATTCTCTTCACTGAAAGAAACCTCAGGAAGTATCTCTCATCTATATTTCCATTCAGTTAGAGAAATCACAAGCAAAGGGATTTCTCAAATTAGCTGCATTACGGTAGTGGAACTGTCCTATCCATCCTGTCCGGATTCATATAAACTGGTGGGTGTGAGTGTAGACAGTTGCATTTTTTCATGTGTTACAGCATATCACAGTTGAGAAAAACAGCTTCACAAAACATCCTTCACTGAATATTTCACAATACACATCCTTACATATGAAAATCTGCCACAACATCTAAAAGTTCTTTCCCAGACAGTTCTAGTCCCAGTGGAATTCTCTCAGGTAGTGCGGGCGGAGCACCCTGGTCATGTGACTAGAGTGAGCGAGGCACGGGGTGCATCAGGGTCATGTGATTGGCGCCAGGGAAGGGCAGCGGCTGGCTGCAGTAGTAGTGCACCACCTGGGGGATGCTGGGGAAAGTGCAGCGGCTCTGGTCCAGCGTGTAGCCGTTCTCCTTCGTCTGCGCCAAGATGATGTGCACACAACCCTGATTCGTCCTTAGGAAGAGAGGGGAGACATGGAGAGAAAGAATAAGAGGACTGATTTGAACGCAAGACAAAACATTTATTTTACAGAATATTGCAAATCGCAGTATGACTGATGCATGTAGAACACAGACAACAACAAACAAACACAGAAACTACTTTTAGCAAATTCATACTGCTCTGGATTATCTGATTACTTTAAGATTACTGCCTGAAATTCTTCATATCAGTTTCATATTGACCTCATACTGCGTTTTCTGTAGCCCAAACGCAAGCTCCGTCAGCAGGGTCATAGGCTTGATACCCAGTGGGTATAAATACTGCTAAAACTGTAAGAGTGTCCATACCATTAGTTGCCTGGATAAAAGCATCTGCTAAATGACTGACAAAATGAAAGTAAATGTCATCATACGACAAGCTCTGAAAGACTTATATACTGTATTATATTTGTGGGCAATTATGAAATCTCTTTGCGCCATGTTTATAAACCCCCGTTTATAAATTATATGACTTACTTGAGAGCGATGGAGTATTTGCTGGTTCCTGATTCGCTGTCTCTGACCAGGAAACTGCCCTCTTTGCAGGACTGAAGCTGAGAGTCCACTTCCTGGCGTGTCACACTGCCATGGTACCAGCTGTGGGGAGATGCGGGGGAGAGTGGGAGAATGACAGATTGATGTGTCACTTCAGTAGAAAGCGGATCTTTGTACTATTAATAGAACACATGTACAAAACACAGAACACATTAACCCTTAAAATGAGTTATCAGCAAAACAACAGTTGTCAGTTTTATGAGGATGTGCTGGCGATTTGCAGTAACTCATGAACTTCCAACTGGCAACTGAAACCCTCCCATATCAGTATCAACATCAAGCCTCAGGCTTGGTTTAGAGGGGTGTATGTGCAATCAAGAATCAAGCCTAACCAGGTCTGTAAACTGCTGTAAACCTGTCACTGACTGGCAAGATGAAACCAGTCAAACCACTCATGTGCCTTTGGCATTTATAAAGTTTAGCATTTATAAAAAAAAAGCCTTTCATCCACCGGCTCCCATCCTATCCCTTTGTTGTCTACCACAGACACCAAACCCTCACCTCTGCTTCTCAAGAGGCATACTGGGATCCACCCTGCCTCCATCCCCCTCGGCACCCCCAAGCGCTGGGCTAGGCGGGGGCCTGGGTGTCTTCTGGGTCCAGCTGCACCTCTGCAGGTGCTGCATCAGGGGCCAGGAGAGATGGGACGCCTCCTCTCTGGCTGAGGCTGGGTGCTCGGGGCGATCAGCGTCATCAAATGGAACTAAATGAGTGTGAGAAGATGCAGTTAATGACGTTTATTATGCAGCTCATCAGAATGTTGCCAAAAGTTCCATTGATTTGAATGGGCCCTCCCAACGTTCTGAGGTGTGATATATATATTGGTCTGGTCTGTGCCTGTCTGGATTTATTTTCCTATGCCGCGGTGGACTATACATTATCCCTTACTAATGTAATTAGGGTTAATCTAACAGTCTAAATCAATGTAAGCCACTTGCAAGGTCACTGCCTGGCATTCTGTAATAACTAATTGTTGTGTTTTTAAACAAAGTTCGTGAGGAGCCCATAGGGATGTCTAGGAGATTTAAACCCTCCTTATCTGTCCACCACATCACATGCTCCTGAATAGCAACACTTCCCACCTCCTCCCCATTCACCTCCTTTTCACTAGTAGCTCTAAGCTGACATTACCCCCTCTGCAATAGGCATCTCAGGACCATGGCCAGCTACCAAACGTGCCAAACGTGCTTTAATCAGCTCTCTAAATCAAGCATTCAGTTGGGTGTACTAGTGAAACAGTGATAAACCAGACAGCAACTTCTGTCATCTGTCATTCAGCACAGAGAGCACATATTGAGGGTATTTTTACAGAAAGGAACAGCTTTGATTTGAGTTTTTTCGTTCAGCTAAACTCTATGAGCTATGGACTTCAGCGAGTTCCTGTTTCCTGACAGAAGAAAGAGGTTTTTAAATGGAACAGTGGCCGATGAGTACAGAGCTGTGCTGTGAGTAAACTTCAGTTAGCCTTCTACGTGCGGCAGTGTTGGACTGTATTTTTCACAGCGCATGTCACACGGACATGACAAGCAGCAGAGTATGAAGAACACCTGGCCCAGCTATGCCTCAGAACTTCATCATCCATACCAGATCATGGCTCAGATCTCCTCCTAAGTCAGCTAGTGTTATATGTGACCCAGTTCTGTGGTACCTGACAGTGCCTTCAGGATCTGCTCCCTCCTCCACTCCCTGGGCTGCTCGTACTCCACAGGGGAGCGGGGGTCCGGTTCCGGCCGACTCACTGGGGTCTCAATGGCCCCCTCGTATGGGTCGTCATAGATCAGCAGAGGAGAAGAAGACTTCAAGTCTTCCCTCGGTCCGTCACCAACCTCCAGCAGGTCCTTGGAACCTCTGCGCCGGATCTCTGCACAAAGAACCACAGCTCAACTCAATGAACTATGTCAAGCTCAAAGGCATAATATTATATGGATGAAAACTCACACAACACACACACACACACACACACACACACACACACACACACACACACACACACACACACACACACACACACACACACACACACACACACACACACACACACACACACACACACACACACACACACACACACACACACACACACACACACTAATGCCCATCCAGCCCTCTGCTTTAATCATTTCCACTTTATTCCCTTGGTGCCACCAATGCCTTTCAACCTCCACCATGGTGCATTACCATTGTTAGTCTGTAATTAAGGATATCCCATTGAGTAGTAAATCTAGAATGCATTTCCTCATATATTGTCGGATTTTTCAAAATGTAATACTTCCCAACTATAGAACTATAGAACATGTGTCCTGGCTCAGGAGAATGGTCTTATATGACAATGGAGAGACAGAAGGAGAGCACAGCCAGATGAATGAACTTTTCCTGGACCATGGGAATTTTTGGGGAAAAGAAGGGCAGGCCTTTTTGACTAATGGGGGGAGGGGGAGGGGGGGGGCGGTCTTAAGGGTGGGGGGGGCTGGGGGGTTACGTCAGGGCCAACCGACAGTGGGGGGTGGGGGTCACTACTGGGCAACCCGACATCCAGAGAATAGGACCAGGAAACAGAGACAGGAAACAGGAAGCAGAGACAGGAAACTGCACCCATTGTCCCAGAACAGTGAGGTCTCTATGGCAACCCTTTGGGGTGCAGCATTCAGGAGAGGGTTCATGTGCACGCTCGCTAATCTGTGGCTGCACAAAAAAATGTCCACCATGTAGGTGCCTTAATGCACGTACACCATACTCAAATCAAAGGGGAAAAAAACAGTGGTGTTCCTAAAAGCTTAAGAGGACAGGTAGGATGGTTATTTAGCTTTTCTTTCTGTTTCCCTGTGTGTGCTGAGAAGGGTAGAATAAGAGTGATATGTTAAACTTTGAGCAAGGGTTATTCATTAAAGAAAGGCCCTTTCTACCGCCCTGCATTCCTTGTAGGTTGTAATTTAATAGGCAATAAACCTATAATCATCTACCTCAGTCGAGAGGTGGAGTAGTGTGTGGATATGGTTTGCTGGCAGGTACAAGCCCTGATGAAGGAACAGTCTGTATTATGATGGTGGATGAGTATAATGTGTTAGTGGGGTGGGAATAAATGTGCAAAGAATATCAAATATCAAAGCTGATTAACTGTGAAAAGAGAAGATCATCTTTGACATTTTTGGATCTTTTGCCATTAAGTTTGCATGTGTTCTTATACAACTCTTTATAAAATCAGGATCACTGCAGGTGCAGTGATGTGAGACTGTGAAGTGTGTGAGTGTATTCTCTGTGTGTGTGTGTGTGTGTGTGTTTGTGTATGTGTGTGTGTGTGTGTGTGTGTGTGTGTTCTGTGTGTGTGTTTGTGTGCGTGTCCTGTGTATGTGTGTGTGTCCTTTGTATGTGTGTGTGTGTGTTGTCTGTGTGGTTGTGTGTGTGTCCTGTGTATACTGTATGTGTGTGGTTGTGTGTGTTGTCTGTGTGGTTGTGTGTGTGTCCTGTGTATACTGTATGTGTGTGTGTGAGTGTGTGTGTGTGTGTGGT
>NC_137923.1:37133746-37193746 GCF_963457725.1 Sprattus sprattus | reverse complement strand
TTTGGGGGTGGATCAGATTGATGCATGATCAACTTTCACATCAACCATAGCTTTGTTTAGGTTGGGCTCTGTCTGCCAAAGCTATTAATGACACATTAAGGGTAAGGTTGCATCTGTGGCCTTGAACAAGAGGGGTTACAATGATGAGCCCCAAACAGCTTAATATAAGTTTAAAAAACAGTTAAGTCGTTATTTTCTCTATACAGCCACCATATTCTCAGTTTTAAAGGAATATATTTCAAAACATGTCGGAATGTAAGTCTTACGTAGAGTCCAAATAAACCTCAATCTTAAAGTTAAAACTGGTGCATTCTCACCGTGTCGGTTTTGCCGACAGTCGAGCCCTTATCCGGTTCTTCAGTCAGAGGACTACATGCCCTGCTGGGATTTTGTATCCTATCTTGTTTCTCCACTTTCATGAGCCGGGTGATGTAAGTGCTTGCCGAGATACAATTCTTAAGTGACCGGTGCTCCTCACATCCAGCCACCGATTTCGAGTTTCTTCTCATCAGACTGTCCCAAACTTTCTCATCTTTACTCACACTATGACAGGAGTCGTTGGCAGAATTTTTCCGATTCCTCCCTGACAGAAGGCAGCTCACTCCACCGCCAAAGCCTTTACGCGGACTCCCCCGCGGCGCGGTCTCTTTGGTACCCATGCCCACGGTCCCTCCAGGCTTTTCGCGGTTCTGGGAGTCCGACTCCAAGGCAGAACGAATTTTATCGGATCCGTTTCTGAAGTTGATGGGGAATTCTTTAAACCACTTCGCCATCGCAAATTCTGCGGTGGAGTTGAAGAGGGAACGTACGCCTCTCCAACACCTTCAAGCGCCATACACAACGTTACGCACGGGAAAAGTCCTTTCTTATTTAAAACAAACTTGTGAATCAAATTGCCTTGTTAACATGTACAAGTGCCTGACACACTTATCACTTATACTATACTATGTGTTGTGTTCTCAAAACAAAACAAAATAATAAAGCTGTGCAAACACTTAACATTAATGTTACTCCTCAAAGTCAGAAGATAATTGCTAATGCGTTTGTTGGTGCAGTTCCTCGCTGAATCTCTTCTTGAAAAAGATCTTCTGAAATCTTGATTCCATAAGTTTTTTCTTTTCTTCGAAAGGCTTTGGCGATCCTCATTCTAGTAGTGACCGCAACTGAGATGGGAGAGAGTGTGCCGAGAGTTCGAGGTGCAGGGGTCGAGACGCGCATGACTTAAAAGGCGGCTGCTTGGTTCAGCGTTGGGGTTAAAGGCCGAATTATGCTCTGTTTTAGACGTAACGCGTAAGCACGTCATTTACACAAGGAACTTGTTTAAGTTTTGATTTAAGGTTCGTTTTAGACGCCGTGTTGCAAGGCTTGTGAGCCGTGTTGCGTGTTGCAAAGCAAATTGACGCCAGAACTGTAAAAAAAATGTTTTAGTTAAGTAAGCCTATTTATTGCAGCAGGACAAAGGAAAAAAACTTACCGGAGCATGAAAGTGTAGTGGGCGAAAGGCTTGATGTTATGAATACATGTGTTACACAAAATACAAATGTTGGCAATTCAGTACCAGTGGCGAAAAAGACAGCACATGACGCAAAAGTTCGTTTATTGACATCTTTTAATGACTGCGACAGGCTTTAAAACGATGTGTTTATGAGTTACATTATTCAAAGATGAGGTGCTAAACGGCGAGAGAATCTCATCATGTTGTCAATGCTTGTAGAACTAGAATGGTGCTGGCCACAAGGTAACGGCAGGTTACTGTTAACTTTTGTATGAGCAGACCGGGCTCATTCTATCAAACTCGCTGGTGCAATTGATGGATTCACGTCAATATGAACTCAATGAAAGATATCACCATGACTCACAAGTGACGGAAAATGAATAGGAAAGTACCTATTTGTTCGTGAATGACCACATTCTCTCCAAACAATCGCGGGTGAGAATGGGATATTCGCGGTAATTTGAGCGTCCTTATAAGTGTTTAAAGAGGATTTGTAAAGGAGTTCATGTCTTCGGACCTCTTCTGTTATGTTTGCTCCTAATCCATAAGAAAAGGCTTGTGAGACGGTCTGCAGGGTATTCATGATTTAAAAAAATGTCTGGGTCTAAAAAAGACTGTATGCTATTAACCCGGAAACGTGAGACTCTGTGTGAAAGGCTGTGGTAGCCGGCCAATCACAGCCTTTGCGAGCTGTGTAGGGCCCTAGTGTTTTAGTCGCATAGTCAGGAATTTTGGGCGACGCACTTAAGCACGTAAGGGGGGGTATTTTACCGCGCAAGGGTGGGGTTGTGTATCTTACGTGCTTACGCGTTACGTCTAAAACAGAGCATAATTCGGCCTTAAGTGTTGCGCAAAATTTACTCAGTGCAGTTCATGCTCCCAAAGGTTGCGCGTGTTGTCATGAGCCTGCCATTTGCTTGGCAGATAGAAAGCTGTTTCCCTAACAGAAAGTCTGAAGCTTGAAGTTCTTTTCAAACCTTTGCTTGGGTAGCACTGTTAAACTGAGCAGACATGCAGACTACATTTTAGGAATCTTATCACGTAACATTCGTTTTCTAAAAACAATCACATAGTATTGCATGTTTTACTGTGGTAGAAAATACGTTAGCCTAATGCTAACGTATATGGGGAATCCTATAGAGACCGCGCTAGGTATTAGCATCAATTAATTCACGTTAATGTTTTTGTATGAGCCTGACATTTGCTCTGCAGATAGATAACAGGTTCCCTAGCAGAAAGTCTGAAGCTTGAAGTTCTTTCCAAACCTTTACTTGGGAAGCACTGTAAAACTGAGTAGACATGCAGAATATTTGAGTAACCTCATCTCGTACTATTCGTTGATAGAATGCAGGCTGCGAGGCTCGCGTAAGACCTTACGTAAAAAATGACGCAAGTCTAGAAAAAGGGGCCGACGCACGCAAGACCTGAAAAGTCGCGCAAGGGTCGCGCAAGGGGCTTGCGCGGCCTCTTGCGCTTACGCTTGCGCTTACGTCCCCGAGCATAAATCAGCCTAGATGACGTAGATGTAGCCTACGTAAGTTTGTATCAGTGAATAGACGTGCAGTAGACATGCAGTTCATTTGAGGATATATCACACACACAGCGGTATGTCACATTTTTACCAAATAGACCTGAAATAAGATGCTTTCATTAAATATTCCAAGATTTGATCATACTTTACAAGACACATTTGTACGGACAAATAAAGTCTACAGTTATCCAATTGTCCACTTGAAATGATACAGGATGTGTAGAAAGCTATCCAAATAATGTGGGATCTTAGCATTTGTTCAAATTGAGTGGTTTTGGGAGCTCATGACAGAGTCATACATGTTAGGTCTACTCAAGGGCAGAGCTCTCTACATCAAATGCAGCTGCACTCTGATATAGTCAATACGTGATATCAGGCCTACAATCGACTGGGTCCTTTCACACTCATATCCTAAAATAGGTCTATTACATGGTGTAGTGTGGCCCCTCAGGCTGCATTTCCTTTGATACTTTTCAGCGGTTAGGGGTGGTCTGACCAAAAACCATACTGTTTTAATTAACCATTTACTGTTATCTTGCTTGTATTGATGGGTTTATCGCAAAAAGTAATCAAAATGTCAAAGCAGGCCTTTTTTGTAGGACTGTAAAGAGTAGTTGAAATGTGTCTAATTTACATAACATGATACAACACCTGTCCCTTTTCAAGTGAAAGCATGTCAACCTCAAACAAGATCTTGAAGAAATTGAAGGATTTAAGACTTATAATAATAATAATAATAATAATTCATTTTATTTTTAACGCACTTTTCATTCCAAAGAATCTCAGAGTGCCTCAAAATCTCCAAAGAGCAGTGGGCCTTCTCCATTTCGGGCATATATTAATTGCATCTTAACAGAGACCAATTTCACCAACATTTTGCATACAGAAGAAGTCTCTCATCTTGATTTACATCTGGACCCCTTAGGTCGTTTATGATAGGTAGCCTGCTGATTGCTGGTGACTGATGGATTCCTTACAAACTTTAATGCATTTTCTTATTGAGTCTGAACGTCCACGTAGCCTAGGACTGACTAGCGGTTTTCCTTCTACCCAGTGGTGAGCATGAGTTTTTATTAGCCTATCCCAGAATACAATTCAAGCGGACGCCTCAGGTAAGATACCAAGACATGTCCCTATATTAGTGTTAGCTTTAAACCATTCACAAGACTTTTTATTTTTATCATATTATTAATCATAAAAGCCAGTTAATTACTGTAATTTTCGTTAAACAACCTCACCTGCTCATCAGTTATAAGGATCATATTTACACCCCTACGTAAATCTTTAAAAGTGGTCTGGTCTGAACTAATCCACTTTGTGAACTCCAGAGGGGGGACTTAGTCGTGGTACTTGAGTGAAGCGCATTAAAGTTGCTATTTAGGTATTTCTCATGTAAATACAAATTAATTTAATTGTGACCTATTATTAAGAAAAAGAAAAAAAACGAATTACTCATAATAGAGGTCATCTCAAACTAAACCGTTCAAACACCCACCCCATGTATTTCAATGATTGTAATAATCCCGGGTGCGCGTCTCTCCTGTCTGTCCGTCTTTGTCCAGCGGCGTCCGTAGGCCGTAATTAACATGGCCAATTTCGTGTTTGGGGATAAAATATAATTGTAAGTTTATTTGATATTAATTGCCGGGCACAAGAGTGATATGTATGCAGTAAAACAAGGGGAAGGTTCTTCGTAGCGGACACCTAATAGAACAACATAGTAAAATGATTGCTAGCAATGTAAGACAGCTAGCTAGGTAGCTGACTGGTCAGCTATCCTGTGCTAAATTACTAGCTAGCTAGCTACCTAGCTGGAAATTATCATTGAATAAGAAACTGGCAATTTCTCCGTCGTATCATCTGCAAACGAAGATTGGGAATATTCTGACCCTGTAACTACATGCTTTCTTTAAACTGCATTCTTGTTTTCAATGAATGTGATTCTAGCTTGGTCATAGATGGATGTCTAGCAACCTGAGTTTACGAGAGTATGGTACATGGGCCAACCAGCTTGCATGTTAGCCAGCTAGCTAGCTTACAGACATCTGTAAGTGATCATATTTTCTAAGAAGGGGGGAGTGTTCGGCGCCTTACTTACTAACTAGCTATTTGGCAGTTGATTTCACCCAGAATCATTCTACCCGTTGCTTTATTTTTCTGCCCATTGCGCTGTCTGAAGTCGTGGTTCGGAGTTCTTTTTCCTGGTTGTTAGCGTAGGTGGACAAATAGTTCCCGTGACAGATATAATGGGGAATAGCTAACGTTATGTAGCTGCCATGTTAACTGGATTCATGGTGTAGCTTGGAGCTGGTAACGTAAGCTAATCCTCTGGTTCTTTGTTAAGATCACCGGAGTAGTGCTTGGATCCATTAAAGACGTGCTCGACAATTTTACACTTTTTCTCTATATGAACGGTGACATGGCACCGCACCGTCAGTCATATTAATGGCTGCCGAATCGGGGAGACTACTGGCGGGACAAAGTCAAGGAAAACGAGGCAAAGGTAGGCACACGTCCATCTCCGTGTCCTTGCAGAATCTCCATTCTTGCTGCAGATTTGCATCTCCCTCTCCACTCGCTACTGACTGTCCGGTTGTCTGTTTTCAAGGGAACTGTCTCTGGGTTTATGTCACGCTAGCGTTACCTGTCTGCGTTGTCTACCTGCCTGTGATGTGTCCGCTCTCCGTTCTGTGCCTGCTCGTCACCCATCCGTCCAGGTGTCTCGTCCTTACAAAATATTTGCAATGCAATTAAGCTGAGGATAGACTAGATGTGCAAATTAACGTTGTCAGTTTTGTTCTATAAACTCATCTGGTCCAACTGAGCTTACCTGTGGTGCCAAGCAACAACGTGTATGTTTTGCATGGCACCATTATTTGATTTGGTCCAGCAGTTCGGGCATAGCCTTGTGGCTATGGAAATGAAGAGCCCTTAACTCATCGAAGATTTAGACAAACCTGATTTTATTAAGTTGCATACAGCTGTTTTATTGATTACACAAGAATATTCAAACGTGTAAATTAAATGGGTTGGGTATGTGCAGGGTTTAGACACAGATCACCTAGTGGAGTGTTTGATGGCATGTTGGCATGGTATGGTGATGGTCAGTGGGTTTCAGCAACACTTTGTTTGTCCCTTCATGATCTTTCTATCCCCGGTGAAACAGATGAAGGAAGTTTGTGCACATTTGATCAATGTCGATAAGGGAAAGATGCCGGCCTCATAATCTTCTTGCACTAATTTCCAATCCTTTCTGTTTTCCTGTCTGAAGGTTCACAGATGCTGAAGAGCCCGGAGAAAAAGAGGAAAAAATCTAATGCACAGGTAAATCAGGGAGGGATTGGGAGATTGCAAAAGGGTGTTAGACTGAATCGAAATTAAATTGAGTTAGTTTGCACTGTAGAGCAAAGATGATAGTATTCTGCATTTTATTTAATCACTTGTAAACCTCCCAACATTAATCTGTAAACTGTGAATGCAATTCATAGCTTGTGTTGATGTTCTTGCTTTTCTGTTTTGTTGCGTTTTTTTTATCCAGCAGGGGCCAGCAGTTTCACACCTCTCAGAGTTCGCGCCCCCGCCCACCCCCATGGTAGACCACTTGGTGGCTTCCAATCCGTTTGATGACGACTTTGGGGCCCCTTCTCGTCCTGGTGGCGCTCCTTTCATGTCCAGTCCGGGGGCGAGTGGCGGGGGTGGACCCTATATGGGTGGCGGGCGAATGGCGGGTCCCATGGGCTTCATGGGCGGCCCAGGTGGGCCAGGAGGAGGTCCGCCAGGTCGTAGGCCGCCATTCGGCCCCCCTCCACCCAATGCTGGACCACACCACCAGCTAGGTTTTGGGGGGATGCCAGGGTTTCCGGGTGGTGGAGGAGGCGGGGGTGGCGGAGGTGGTTTTCCGCCTGGAGGTCCGTCGCAGTTTAACATGCCCCCTAACTTCAGCCCACCAATGCATCCTGGTCCTGGATTCAATCCCATGCTCTCCCCCGGTGGGATGGGAGGTCCAGGGGGCGGTGGACCCCCACACCCTCGCTTTGGGATGCCTCAGCAGCAGCCTCAGCATGGCCAGCACCCCTTCAACAGCCCCCCCTTACCAGGTGGAGGGGGTCCCAGAGGGCCACCCCATGGGCCCATGAACCCCATGGGGGGCATGCCAGGTGGGATGAACATGATGGGTGGTATGGGGGGCCCTGGAGGAGGAAATATGGTTGGGGGGCATCCGGGGTTACCCCCACAAGGACAGTTCCCACCCAACCATGATGGCCCCTACCCTGGACCCAGCCCCCCAGGCAATGATGAGGGGAAGAACTTTGGCCCCGGTGGCCCCCAACCAACCCCCCCCCAGCAGCATCCGCCAAACCTCAACCCTTCTGGCCCCCCGAACAACAGCAACACCCCCGGCCCCTCCCCGTCCTCTGGTCCTCCCCAGCCTGGAGGAGGCTTCCCCGGTCACCCAGACGTCCAGCAGCAGAACCCGAACACCCCTGGCCAGCCGTCTTCCGTCCCGCCCCCTCCCAACCCCAACTCTTCCCCCACTGGACCCCTGAATGGCCCCCAGCAACCGCCTTCTAATCAGCATCCTCCACCCAACTCCACCGGTGGCCCGTCCTCCAACAACCCTTCTCAGCAGCCATCGCAGACCACACCGCCCAACTCTGCTCCTGGCTCCGCCCCATACAACCAGCAGAACAGTGGTCCGGGATCCGCCCCCATGCCCAACCAGCCGCCCAACTCTACTCCAAACAACTTGCCCAACAACGGTGGCGCCTCCACGCCGGGCAACAACCCCAACCCCCCGTCCAATTCCACCCCGACCCCCACCACCCAGTCCCCCCTGCCGCTTGGTCCTGCGCCCCCCTCTTCTGGCCCTGGTGGAGGCCCCCCGAAAATGGGCGGGCCATCGGTGTGTCCCTGTGGCTTCTGCCAGTCCGAGGTGCACGACGACCAGGAGGCCATCTTGTGTGAGGCGTCGTGCAAGCGCTGGTTCCATCGAGACTGCACGGGCCTGACGGAGCCAGCCTATGGGCTCCTGAACCGTGAGGACGCTGCAATCTGGGCCTGCGACTTCTGTCTCAAGAGCAAGGAGATCCAGGCTGTGTACGTTCGACAAGGGATGGGCCAGTTGGTAGCAGCCAATGAAGGCTGAGAGAGATGTGTGTGTGTGTGTTTGTGTGTGTCTGTGTGTGTGTGTGTGTCTGTGTGTGTGTGTGTGTGTGTGTGTGTGTGAAGGCGAGACGGAGGCTTGTGCCAGCTGGTTGGGGTGGGTGAATGGAGAGGAGAGGAAATGGACTTGCAGCAGCGGTTTTCTGTCTTTGGCCTTTTTTTTGGAACTTCCTAAGCCTGACTCACTAATGTCATGTTTTGCTCTCAGCTGATTCTGTAAGTAAGCACTTTGAGTGTCTCTCTTAAAAAAAAAATCATTGGCCTTTTCATTGGCGAGTCCAAACACATCCACTGCAAATTGTACAAATTGAAGCACACGGAAGCTGTTGTGTGCTCCGGTGAAGCACTGACATCAACTCGCTACCTCACACACTCTAGGGACTCACCTGCCCTGCCCTGCCCTGCCCTGCCCTGCCCTGCCCTGCCCTGCCCTGCCCTGCCCTGCCCTGCCCTGCCCAGCCCAGACCCGCATCATGCAAGGCTGTGTCACACTGTAATTCTTCCTCTTCTCTCACTCCACTCTCCACCAAGGTATCAGCCTCTCTCCAGTTTCTCTCCCAGCATTAGCCCGCCTTGCACGCCTCCTGTGAAACAGCATATAGAAGCAACCTACCTGTAGATACTCAGCCATTCACTCACACACACCTACAGACTGTCCTCCGTCCACTAAGGAACACATGAATTAAACTTTGAACTGCAAAGGCAAACGTTTCAAGACTCCTGCAGTCACAATGGATTTTTTTTTTTTTTAATTTTTAAATTTTTATTTTAAGGCTCCACCTTCAGCCATGTTTTCTCTGGCAACAGGAGGATCTGAGCTGGCAGAGTAACGATGGGGGACGGTGTAGCACGTAGTGAGATCTGTCATATCATGTCATATGTGTATAGTCCTTGGCTTGCATGTGAACCAATGCAGTAACTTGTGTTTGTTTGTTTTTTGTTTTGTTTTCATTTTGGGCCTTTGCTATGGGCAGGGCCTTGAAGTAGACCAAATAACTGGATGAAAAAAGAAAAAAAAAGAATTCTCCAAACTCATCTTACTGTCATGGCGCAAGATGTTTGTAATTTTTTTTTTTTTAAATACGTTATTTTTTAACATTTCTGTCCAAGTTGCCTTTCTCTTAGCTGTCCTTTTTTGGTACTGATATCTGTGCTGTTCTATGTGCTCTGCTCTGGCGACCTCTGGTGGAGTGGAGGTGCTGTTACATGCGGGGCGGGAAGAGGGATGGTACTGTAATGTGCTCAGAAGTAAAGCGAATTTTGGTTTTGTATGACTTTGTCCTTTTTATGTGTTGCCTTTTAAAGTGTATATTAAATATGGAATATTACCAGGTGGTAGTTTTAAAACAAGAAATGAAAAATTATTTAGCTGAAAACTGAATCCTAACTACATGTTTTTTAAGCTGACCTTTCTTCAAAGAAATCTGAATATTGTGAAGTCTTGCATTTTTATCAGTATTTGGGACTTCTGGGTAATACATCAGGTGGCCTTGGCATTGTCAGCCAGCCATGTCTAAAAAAAATCAAATAAAAATATTTTTGTCCATGGACAAGTCAGCTGTACATTCCTGCCTGGCACAATAAATAGATAATACAAATGAATGGATATGTTAGATGTTATTGGAGGTTTTAAAGTTTGAATGGCAGGCATGATATTTCAATGCTAATAGAACCCAACTAGAGATAATGGCCGTAGCATGATATCAGTTTAGTCTGAGTTGTGAAATACTTTTCTCATCGCGCCAGAGCAGTGAATGTAAATAATCAGTGGCCATAGCACTTGATGTCTGTCCTTTTTCTATCTTTGACATAGTATGACCTACTTGTCAAGAGTAGAATATTTCCATATTTTGCAGTGGAAATATCGAAACTACGTGCTGTTAAATCCCACCAAACTTGCTCTGGTCTTAGGACAGCTATGCAGATCATGTCTTCTTCAATTTACCGTCTGGTGGAATAAACAATAATTGTATTAAACTATTACTAAGGAATAGTCACTTGTGTCTTAGATCATGTTCGGTATGTTAGTTCGACTACTACAATTGTAGCTTACCAGAATGGTTGGGCGGGAACTAAACAAGCTCTAACAGGCTAATAATACTAGTATTTGTAGTAGCAGTAGAGAAAAGATTTGAATTTTAGTATCCCGAGGCTGTGACAGATGAATACGTTAAATCATCCATCACAGATACAGCTTTCAATAGAAAGGTGTAGTATTTTGGCATACTACCAACTGCAACCCTGCAATTTCTTGATTTAATTTTGAAGCGTGTCTTTTCCCAAGAGGCAATATTCGTATTAGATTGACGTCAACATCCATCCAATAATCAGCTATACAGGGAGTTGCTCGCGCAGCCTCCAAATATGTTTTGACCAATCACTAAGCCACTGGGGCGGGGTGATGGTTATCTGACGCAAAGGCAACAGGTTGTCCATAGGGATTTTTCCCTGCTGTCAATTTTGGTACAACTAACTATACTTCTAAATTCGTACGTATTGGCAGTATATTCTCGGAACCACGGCGGTATAAAGAAGAACTTTAGAAGAACCCCAATTAGCGACTTTGCACTAGGAATTGAGTCGTATTTCACAGGTAAGTTAACGTTAGTGTGCTTGAAACAGCAATGCTTACTTAAAAACCTGTTTGATTTGTGTCTATTTGACTAGCCCCGCATGTTCATTAGGCTTCTAAAAGTAATTATTTATTGAGAGGGACTTCTGTAATATAATTGTCTGCATATTTCTAACCGAAGGGAGTATTATGAGTGCTCCGAGCAGGGGAGAGCACCTGTTGCTTTGTAGTTTATCCGGTACTGTCTCGTCGAAGACCAGCGTTTCCTGATGGGAGTTTGGGCTGTTAGCAAAATCTACAAATTATTTGTTATTATGTCCGTTCCCAACGCAGTGGTATTACTTTTAGAACAAACATATGTAGCTTAAAGGTAATTGTTTGCAGCTCGTTTAGCTAGATCTTCTGTGAAACAAGTCAGTACTATCCCATTGAAACAGCAGCTCCGCAAATGATGCGTCAGTACAATGGATAGGCTATGCATGGAAGATTAAAGAATGCCTTGTGGAATACGAAGAGATGTTAAAACGGTAAAAGCAGAAGCTATATTGCAGCTGAGTTCCAAATGAGGGGCTTTTAGGGAACATTTATTGCCCCGTGTACTTGCTCTCTAAGTGGCATTAGAAAGATAATCCCATGGCTTTGTTATCATTCGCATTGTAATGCAGCCTATTCCCTCTGCCTCTGTTTATGTGTTGACCGGAGCGCTCATGCAAACTACTGCAGTTTCGCTTCGGACCGATACTGACCGACCGGATAGGTGGGTGTGACGCAACCTATTCTGAAGAGGCTAAGGGAAGGTTGGCAAGTTAACCTCATTTCTTCAAGATAGACCTTCATATTCCTTTCCTGCGGCTGGGGATAAACTTAGATGTGGTTCAAAAAAGTAGTCCCTCTCAGCTCATTTTGGAGGTCAGGTGTATTCAGGACCCTGGCTTTAAGTGTGGAAATTAGCGTCTGTCACTTAACAAGCACCCGTGCGAATGCTTTTGACACCTAGGCCTAAAGACACAATAGCACAGTTGCCACTTTGCCTCAAGGGCCACCTTCACTCGCTGTTCTGTTGCACTGGCGATTTCCTTTGCTGGGCAGCTGAACTCCTCAGTTACAGGAATTGTTGAACTGTGTCAGCTGTGCTTTTTCAGAAAGACGAATCATATCTTTTTTTCTACTCCCTGAGGTCAACCTGACCTCGTCCAGATGATTGAAGCGTCATCAAGGATAGTCTGTTGATTTGAGTTGTAATGCTCTCTTTTTACATTGTGGGGCCTTGACTTCTCAGATAAACTCAGCTGACATGGCCAACCTTTAACCTTGAAATCAGGATTAGCCCCTCTTAAGCCATATAGATATTAGTTGACCCAGATAGAAATGGGATGTCTAACAAGTTAACATAATATTCTTAATTGAATGAAACATATAGGTACTACATTCGCTGTAGTTCTCTGTCTCTGCCCATCTAGTCAGGTGTGCTATATGAGGCCTGATTTTTAGCCGATGTATTTTCTCTGAGCTGCTGTGAGATTTTTTGTTTTGTTTCCGGTGTTCTGTAGGGACTATTAGTGACCAGTAAATCTCCTAAGTCAGGTGGCAGTCCATGTGTAGTTGTTTATCCATGCATTACGTTCTCCAGTGAGTTGTTGCTAATGCTTTAACGTAGCAGGCTGCGCGCTAATGAGACCAGGTGACGAAGAAGACAGTAATAAGGTTGCCCATTCATTACTCTGTAGCTATACACAACCACATGGGTGTTCCCACCCTTTCAGTGTTATTTTGAGCTAAATACACTCTACTTGATGGCCATTCCAGGTTTGTTTACAAACAGTTTGAGAGTGAAGTAGCCCACTCAGATGGAAGGAACGACTGTGTGCATATCAGCTCTTTATTTAAGCCTCGGGAAAAGCCTAAGGGAAAAGACACTCATTTACAATGTTGACGAGGTTACAAAAAGAACAACACCACAGTTGTGCCAAAATCAAACCCATAGATTTCTAGAAGACACTGTAGGCCTGCTTCCTCATTGGCCCTCTGTATGTTGCTGTGTCATACTCCATATGCCCTGACCACTTCAACAAGGAGTCATACAGGGGCCCTGGAAATGGAGACGGACAGAAGTGAAAAAGATTGGAGAGAGATGAAAGAGTGAGTGAGTGAGAGAGAGAGAGAGAGAGCGAAAGTGACGAAAGAGAGTGTGTGTGTGTGTGTGAGAGGGAGTGGATGTTTCAGTAGGGTGACATTCCTCCTTGTAATGACAGAGTGGCTGTGTGTGGAGCTAGGGATTATGCCACTTTGTGTTTTGTAAACAGCGCGGATTCTCTCAGTCAGACCAGTTTCATGAGGTTGCAGTGCGGGAAAGGGTTCGGCAAGCCGACATGAGTCTGCAGTTTTCTGCAGTTGTTCTGTTTAAATACAGAAATGAATGAAAAACATCTCGAAATGGGGAATTTTGCCATTGTTAATGTATAACTTTACCCTACCACAAGGATATTGAGCACTCTATAGCCTCCTTCTGGCTTAATGTATTCTCTCACAAGATTTTCATTGTAAGACAAATACCTGATCATTGAAAGCTTAGATGAAGGATGATGACCATTAATCCTATGTCTCTGTCTTTCGGTTATCTCTACTTGATCCTTGCCACGTCCCAGTGCCCTCTGCCATTAGACTGTATTGGAGACCTCAGTATTCAGCATTTAAAGGACACTGTTCAGTAATACAAGCATGCTTTCTATGTCTACTAAAGAGGCGTTCATTGAAATAATGACATTTTGAGGCGTAGCTCTAATTAAGCAATCTGCTTTCCTCTAGAGACTGCAGAATATTTCATACATCTGATCTGTGTCTCTCTTTCATACATCTATGAGGTTTCCTGGTGGAGAGAATATTGTTAAATGTGGCTTTTTGTTCCTCTACTAAGTCTAGAATAAGAACTATTCAGAGAACCATTTGGTTTTAACATTGACCTCTGTGTCTCTCCTGTCTCTCTCTCATTTGTCTCTCCTTCATTGGTCTCATATTCCATCCTCTCTCTTTTTGTGTCCCTCCATGTTCTCAATATCCCCCTTTCTCTCTTGCTCTCTGTTCTTCCTCTCCCATCTTTTCCTGTCTTTCATGTCTTCTGCCTCTCCTATCCGTATATCTCTCACCTTGCGCCCGTAGGTCCTAGACCAGTCCCCTGATTAAGAGCCCCCCCCCCCAGCCCTATGGTCCCTATTCCAGACACGTCCTGCCCGTCTTCCCTAATCCACTCCTGGGCCCCGCGCCACCCCACGTGAAGCCACGGTACGCTATAGGAGCATGCATGGAATGCTGGGAATGCTGGCGTAGACAAAGGCAGACTTTGAGGGGCTAATAGCTGCTCACCACTGGGCCAAGGCACTGGCTGTTACAGTGTCACCCGTCCACCCACTCCTACTTCCCTTCCCCCTAACACCCCAACCCACCCACCCAGCCCTTTATCCTCTCTGCCTCACAGCCCCGTCCTACCCCACCTGCCCCCAGCCCCACCCCACCTGCCCCCAGCCCCATCACGGGGTATTGATTCATCAGCCGGGTGAGTTATTGATCAGCGTCCAACGCAGCTGAGCAAACAGCCCTTCACACGGATGACTGACCTTGCAGACCCGAAACCATGGGCTCCCTGCGCAGGAATGCAGAGAGAGAGAGAGAGAGAGAGAGAGAGAGAGAGAGAGAGAGAGAGAGAGAGAGAGAGAGAGAGAGAGAGAGAGAGAGAGAGAGAGAGAGAGAGAGAGAGAGAGAGAGAGAGAGAGAGAGAGAGAGAGAGAGAGAGAGAGAGAGAGAGAGAGAGAGAGAGAGAGAGAGAAATAGGTAAAAGAAGAGGTCAGTGAGGTTGAGGGACAAATAGAGATGGGGAGAGCTCAGGTGTGCATTCTTTCATATTGCCACATTATTTGATAAATGTTCCACTATAGTCATATCATTGCCATGTCACAGTAAGTCTCCTACAATCTCCCACTGTTTATTCCTCAGTAGTAATGAAACATTAGTATGAATGACAGTATAATGAGGAGAATAAGAGGGGTGTTGAGAGAGAAGGTAAGAGAGAGGGATCAAGAGAGAGAGAGAGAGAGGGATAGAGAGGGATAGAGAGAGTCAGTGAAACTTGGCATTGAATGAAGGTTGAAGGGAACAATGCAGAATGGCCAGAAGCCCGTGTTGTACAGTGCATCACACAATAGCAGCCACACCTGTTGACACACTAGCTCAGTTGTGGGCAGACACACACACACACCCTATCACACACACACATGCTCACACACACAGTCACTTGTCATTTATAATAGATTTGTTTTTGGTAGCCTGGGGAAACGGGTCAGTCTGGCTCGTATAGGTTTTTGGAATGTATGAACTTGGACCTGCATATTATGCTGTTTAAACGGGGCACTTGATTTCCCCTTTGCCGGAGATTATTTCTCTCCTGTCTTCAGGGAAATTGCAGACAAGACACAAGTTCCATAACTCATTCTAATAACACTGCAAATCCCAGGGCCAGTTTTGAAGTAGAGATGCATGTTTGACCAATGCAAATCCAAAGGGACCGCCTGAAGGCATAGGAGGCTTTCTCTCGTACACTGAATTGAATGCATTGGACGGATCAGACCGGTTCAACGTAAGGTCTGCTGGAGAAGTTCAAAAACACGTAGAAGAATGTTATCGTGGCTTGTGATCTACCTCAGCATCAGGGTGTGCCTAAACACAAACAGAGGCTTCAAAGCTGTGTTCAGGTCCAGACATTTCTCTGGAAGACACGCTTGGACAACCCAGATAAACACAGGGAATACAGGCGGCACAGATATTTAGCTAACTTTAGTTTATAGTGATGACCTTGCAATGATTGTGGTCTTATTCGTCTATCTCTGTTAAATATCTGATGGGCCTACACAGTGCTATTTTTATTTGCACTGTTCTGCTGGTTTCAGATCAAAAGAATAGCTAACGAGGCCTATTAAAGCAGCTAATAAAGAGCTCAGATAAAGAGCATACTTTCCACAGCAGAGTTGACAATGTGGCATGTTGACAATGTGGGTAGTTTGAAGAAATACTTCAAATTGGAGAACAAACTTCGTTACAAACAGAGATAGCTGTGGAAGTAAAGAGAGATGCAGCGAGACCAAGGGAGAGCAATAAAAAGACCGCAATGGAAGACAGAGTCTGAGTCATTAAAGGACCACTGGTCAGCTAGCAGTGTAGGACATATGCAAAACACTCTACACCTCTGTGTGTGTGTTTTTTGTGGCAAGAGGCATATGTGGGTGTGCAACGGTGTAAGGGAAAGCATGGAAAAGATTTTCAGAACAAGACTCTTGGCTATTGTGTATTTTGTTTTTTATATAGCCTTTGAATAAAGCCTCAATGTGTGTGTGAGTGTTTAGTTATTTATATAGCCCGTGAGCAGCAAGTGGATTTCGAATGGAGTAGACAATGAACAATAAAGTAATCATAAAACAATAACTTAATTATGGTTATGAAATCATATTATGGAGATTAAGAGATTATGAAATAATAAACTCATTTAGATAGGGTCTTTGAAGTAAAAATGGTTCCTGCTTGGACTAGCCATTGTTGAGCATAGTAATATAGAAGGTGTACGTTGTTGATGTGTAGGATTTTTGAAAGATCTTTATTTTTTATATAGCGAGAAAGAGAGGTATTCATCACTTGATATTCATATGGGTTACCATGACTGATTACCTAATCTGTGAGGTCAGTGACTGAAATCCATGAGCCACCCACACGCACACTACAAAAAGAAACAACAAGTAGCATTTCATTAACGGCTCTATGCTCGGCCCATACAGATAAGAAGTTGTTCAGTGATAAAGCTGCATGCCCGCTGAGTACTGAAACGGTGTTGATAACTCCTACACAGACGTAATAAGCCACACAGTGTTGACTAGTATAACTCCTACACAGATGTAATAAGCCACACAGTGTTGACTAGTATAACTCCTACACAGATGTAATAAGCCACACAGGGTTGACTAGTATAACTCCTACACAGATGTAATAAGCCACACAGTGTTGACTAGTATAACTCCTACACAGATGTAGTGACCCACACAGTGTGAACACTGCCATCTCTATCTTGCACTGCATA
Organism: Sprattus sprattus; assembly: GCF_963457725.1. Classification (NCBI taxonomy): domain Eukaryota; kingdom Metazoa; phylum Chordata; class Actinopteri; order Clupeiformes; family Clupeidae; genus Sprattus; species Sprattus sprattus. Next base: position 37,176,870 of record NC_137923.1, on the reverse strand, counting down.
GCAGTCTATTGGGCTTGTGATTATTATTCTGTCCCATTTAATGTGAACATCTGTAAGATTGAGTGAGATCTGTGAGATTTAGTGTCATGTACCCATGACCCATGAGAGTCTCATGAATAAAACGTGAGGCTTGATGGGTATGGACATTTCTTATATCCATCCAAATCTCCAACCTTTCCCCCTCTAGCTAGTGTTCTGTAGGCTTATACCCTGAGGCTTCTTTCAGTATGACTGTGTTGATACTCAAACACAAACTCATTTAAATTTCTTTCCTGCTTCATGTGTCACACATACAGGAAGTAGCCATGAGCTCCCTCAGCGCAGACAGGAAGGCTCCCCATGACTACGGAGTGCAGATCCGCTTCATCAAAGACCTGGACGACACGGGTGGGGGCTACGGCGAGCGCGGCAGGGCTACTGGTGGCGGCAGCGGAGCAGGGACCCCTACCTCGTCGAGGTACGGCGTGGCGGTGCGTGTTCAGGGCATCTCTGGCCAGCCCTACGTGGTGCTGAAGGACGGCGAGGAGGGCGACTCGTACGGGGTGCAGCTGAAGAGCCACCCCCAGGCCCTGAGCCCCGCGCCGGGGGGGTCGTCCTCCGGCCACAGCTCCCCGCTGCCCAGCCTGCCCAGCCTCTCCAGTCCCAGGCCTTCCCCGGACCCCCGCTCCCTCACTGCCACGCCCACCTCCCCAGAGGAGGAACCCGTCCGGGGGTTCGGGAGCCCGTCCAGGAGACCCCCTGGGGACGGGCAAGCGGGGGTGCAGGGGGAGGCTGAGGAGCGGGCGACGAAGCTGCTGCGCTCCCCTGCGTCGCCAACACCACCGGTAACCAATGGGGTGGAGTGTAAGAGCCTTGAGGGGCTGACTGAGGGCGGGCTGAAGAAGGTGGGGCTGAAGGGGATTGGACGAGGGGACCGGGGTTCCTTCCCGGACCCGCCTTCCCCTGTTGCCTTTGAGGAAGAACCGGCCATTGACATCAAATCGTTGGCCCCCATCACCAAACTCATCAGCAAGTTTAACAGGCCCGGTACCGACCCAGCCTCCACCCCCGCCAGCCAGGCTCCGACCAGGGGTCGGGCGGGTGCTAGGACGCGTCTCCGCTTCGACGAGAGGCGGCGTTCGCGCAGCCTGGACACTCGGAAGGACCAAAGAGAAGACCGGAAGTCCCCATCCCCGACCTTTAACCCCTATGCCCCCTCTCTTGCATCCTCCTCTTCCTCTTCCTCTCTTGCCTCCAACCCACCCTACAACAGCTTGGGCCGCAAGCCTGCCACAGTTGCCAAGACAACAGCTGTCTCTGCCCCCAAACCGGTGCCCTTCACCCAGCCTCCACGGAAACCACCAGTGCTTCCAAAAAAGCCAGTGAGTGGAGATGCTATCTGCATATATATCACCATATGTTACTTGTACACTAATACTGCACTCATAATATGCCTACAAGGTCTTGACTGTAGTTCAACTTCTTGCATGTTTTAGGCTAATATATGCATCAGTCCATTTTCTTGCTGATTTTGTAGCATCTTGTGTGGGAGTGCTCTCACAACTTGTCTGTTCTCTGTCAGATGACCCCTGACCTTTTACGGAACAGAAGCCAGAGCCTTGAGCTGACCAATGGGGAAGAGTCAGACCCCAAACAGGCCATCCTCAACATCCTTAAAGAGGGGTGCGTTCAGTGCACTAAAACATCCCCTAACCTGACCATGACCTTTGTCACACAAACAGAGTTTATGACCTGAAAAGAGCTCAAGCTTAAGTTGCATTACAATGTGTCTTTGTGGACACTTCAGATATCACATAATGGTCTGTATAGTACATGTTGTAAGCTCTTTTTGATGTTTAAGAGGCCAGATTAAATCTAAGACTTAAGACTTTAAGAGTAAAGATCTGATTAGAACACTTATTTATTAAGCTCCTCTGTTGATACATTGACTAGTTCAGATTAATGAATCAGATTAATAAAAAAGGGAGTCTGATTCTTCCATTCCTACACACTCTTTCTCTAACATCTCTTGTTGAATTATTTCCTGACCTGTGCATCAGCTCCCCGGAGAGTGAGGCGTCTCTGAGGCACAAGGCGTCCCTGATCCAGGAGAGGCTGAGCGGGCCGAAGGTAAACCCACCTCCCCTTCCCTCACTGGGCTCTAGGTGGGCCACAGAGGCCAGTGAAAACGGCCTGATCCAGGACTGCAGGGCTGGAGAGCCTCGCGTTTTGCATCTCTCTGGGGCATTTGCTTAATGTGAATGGGGAAACAGGAAGAGGAAGAGGAGGAGGAAAGGAGAGTGAGTGAGTGAGTGTTTGTTTGTGTATGTGTGAGAGAGAGAGAGAGAAAGAGAGAGAATGAGATAAAAAAAGAGAAAGCGAGAGGGAGAGTGAGATAAAGAGAGACTGACACGCTGTGTAGAAGAGAAAGAAAAGGTGGGTTGAAGTTGTTCTGACATCTTGTCAGCCCCGGCAGCTGTGAGTTATCCGTGTGGTATCTGAGTAACCGCGGCTGAGAGGCGCACAGCTGATTAGATGGAGTGTTTAGGAGAGCAGCCATTGTGCTCGATTAATAATGATGAGACAACTGGAAACCAAATGCTAAGGAGGAGGGGTTTCTCTCTCTCGGTCTCTTTCGTTGTCTCAAACACGGTCATACTCCTTTACATCCATAAGAACATTTTCCTCTTCCTCTCTGTATTGTACATTCTTTCTTTCTTTCTCTCTCTCTCTCTCTTCCCCTCTCCTTCTGTATGTGTGCATGTGTGTGTTCCAAAGTCCCCTGGCGTGACACATGAGAGCTTGTCATGTTTGTTAATGTTTCTGTGAGCTCTTGAGTGGCTCAGGCTGGAGCCAGTCTGCCTTAATTAGCACTTATTATGCAGCTAAAGCTGAGCACCTCTTAAGGAGCGTTTCCAGGCTACAGGTCTGCTCCGCTCAGAGCCACATCTGCACAGGGGAACCAGGCGAGAGGAAAGGAGACGCATCCTCCACGGGAGTCCAGCTGGTTCAGCACGGCACCACAGAGGCCCTGGGTGCAGGCGCCTGGGCGTGCATGGGGGTGTCCATAGAATAGAGCTATTTACAACCCTCCCTGGTACTTTGACCATAGTGTCCATGGGAGAACCTGTATAGGTCAGCATAGGCTAGGAACTGTATAAGTTCTTCTTATACCCCTTTTCCATCAAGGCAGTTCGAGAGTGCCTAATCTCAAACCGGTTCTTCACGTTTCGACAACAAAAGAACCAACCCTTGGCCAGGAAAACTGGTAATGTTACGTTCATAACATCAATGTTACATTCAGCGTTCATAACATTGATGTGAGACATCAGCAACTATGCCTTATAGTCTGCCGTTGCTGTTGTGTTTGGCACCAACGTTGCTGGCAAAGCAGAGACGTATGACGTGATGACTTGACTCTATGGCGGCTCTCTTACCCGTGGGAAAGCAAACCGGTTCTTAGACTACGAACCATCAGCACCAGTTCAGAACTGGCACCTAGTTTGCATTGGTGGAAATGAGAAGAGAACCTTCTTAGAAGCTGTATAGGTTCTTCTTAGGACCCTCTGATGAAAGCTTATTTGTGTAGGGAAACAAATCCATATGGTCTATAGATAAAGGCTTCAAAGAAGAAGCCACTATATAATCCTTCATGTCTTGGAGTGTACTGATGAATTGTGCACTTAAGATGTACCGTTAAGTTACTGTGTGTGAAAGCATTAGCTTAGTGACTCAATGGAAATGTACTGTGGCCTGTTGCTTAGCTACTGGTGAAAGAGTGCAGGGAGAGGGCCTGTGGGATGGGACTTTGCTGAGGCCGCCACATCAGCTCCTCCAGTGGCGCATTAGGTTGGAGCGAAGCCTTGAGCAGGCTGATTCAAAGGCATTAAGTGAATGACACTCTCGCTGTATGATTCAATTAGGCAAATAAAGCGCACAGGAGCCACAGTCTCGTCAAGGTCAAAATCTATTCAGACAGGAGAGAGCTTTAATTCGAAGTCGGTTTGATATAGAGCTCTTTTTGAGTATACTACCCCTTCAAACTGCCTACTGCTGTCTGTAAAATGGAGGCTTTTGAGATGTCTACCAGTGCCACAGGCTGTGTAATAAGATCATGCAAACACTTGATGGGTCCAAAAGTAAAACTATCAGATTAAACCTGTTCTTGGTAAAGGTTTGTTTAGGGGACTGTCAGCCATATTATGCGCACAGCATACTACGAGAAGTATGTGTTGAGAGGAATGAGGTGGGTTTGTATTAACTGAATTAATTCGTTGTATTAACACTAGCTTCCACCGAATCACAGATCACATTAATACCGCGCCTGGTGCAGTTCCCCCTGTTGGGGTCACAGCGGTTAATTGGTCGGGTTGACTCTGAGGAGTGGGTGGATATGGCGGGGGGTATCTGTGTGGCTGTGGTAACAGCAGTTTGGTGGGGACACCAGTGTAGGGTATCAGTTTGAGCTGAAACCCGAGAGCTTTGGGTTACCTGAGGATGACAAAGACAGGTGGCTACTGTCTCCTTGTGTTATGGAACACACAACCACACACACACACACACACACACAGGTACACCTGCATAAACACACATGTACACATACACATACCTTCTCTTTTCCTGTCTGTTCAGTCTCTCCACATTTTTCTCTCACACTCCTAAAATAGAACTATGTGTTTTGAAGTAGGCTAGGAGATCTATTCTTTCCTGATGACAAAAGATGGCGTCAGCTTCCTTTGTTTTAGTTGAAAAAGATGTCCTTATGTAGACAAAGAGAGGGAGAGAGGGAGAGAGAGAGAGGTATGGAAGGCATGTCAAAAGGAATGTCTGTTACCTGTGGAGATATAGGTCAGATGACTCGGGGGTATGGTTTTGTCTTGTCTTGTAATGTATGACTTTTAAAATGTGTCTTACAGTAGCAACTGTTTGTTGCCCAAAGGTTGGAAATTGAAATTAAACACAGTGTTTATGTGTCCGTGTGTGTGCGTGTGTGCGTGTGCGTGTTTGTTTATCTATGTCTGTCTGTGTATGTGTGTTGTTGGATGCTTCAGAATTCAGCTGTGGATGTTGAAGTGGAGAATCAGCAACTCAAGCAGCAACTAGAGCAAAGCCAAAAAGACCTTCAGCGGGCCAATAACCAGTAAGGACATCTGCTAATTGCAACTGCGTGTGTGTGTGTGTGTATGTGTGTGTGTGTGTGTGTGTGTGTGTGTGTGTGTGTGTGTGTGTGTGTGTGTGGAAAAAAGGACGAGTCCTTGACGTTGAACACCATTTGGCATAAGTGGTTGTTATGATTACAGCTGTCTTATCAAATTATGTCTTTGCTATCAGTCAAGGTTGTATCAATTTCTCACAGTGTCTTAGTGTGCCTTTTTTATCTTGGTTTTGGTTGTATGAAAAGTGCACTAGGCAAATAAAAGGTGCATGCTATTGTAAGTTATTGTCAGTCTGACTTCCTACTTCTCCTGTGCCCAGGTTGTTTGAGATGAGGAGGGACCAGGAAGGGGCGGAGTCTCGGCTGCAGCAGCAGGAGGATCAGCTTGCCCATCTGCAGGAGGAGCTGAGGGGCGTCTCAGAAAACACACCCCACGCAGACACACTTCAGACGGTACACACACACACACACACACCCCACACACACACCCACACACACCCCACCCAGACACACACCCCACCCAGACACACTATAGACGGTACACACACACACACACCCCACACACACACCCCACACACACACCCCACACACACCCCACACAGACACACTTCAGACGGTACACACACACACCACACAGACACACTTCAGACGGTACACACACACACACACACACACCACACACACACAGACATGCCTCAGACAGTACACATACACACACACACACACACAGCACACAGAGATGATTCAGACAGTACACACACACACACCACACACAGACACGCTTCAAACAAAAACACACACACACACACACACACACCTCATATACACGCACACAGCACACAGAGATGCTTCAGATGGTACACACACACACACACACACACACACACACACACACACACACATAACCCTGCATTAGCAGTAGGTGTTTAGCCTCTTGTCCTGTGTGTAGTTGAATGGGAATAAGTCCCCCTGCCCCTCCTTGTAGGAGTTGGTGACGGCGAAGGCTGACCTGGCAGAGGCGGCCCTGCAGCGGCATCGCCTGGAGGAGTTGCTACGGCAACGCGAGCGCGAGCTCACGGCTCTGAAGGGGGCGCTAAAGGACGAGGTGGCCTCCCACGACCACGAGATGGAAGCCCTGAAGGAGCAGTACGGCCAGGACCTGGAGATGCTCCGACAGAGCATGGAGAATGTGTCACAGGTACACACACACACACACACACACACACACACACACACACACACACACACGCTCCTGCACCTGGAGATGCTCCGACAGAGTATGGAGATGTGTCACAGGTACACACACCTCCTTTCTCTACACACACACATACACACACACAGACACACACACACACACACACATACACGCAGTTGCAATTAGCAGATGCCCTTACTGGTTATTGGCCCGCTTGAGTTGCTGATTCTCCACTTCAACATCCACAGCTGAATTCTGAAGCATCCAACAACACACATACACAGACAGACATAGATAAAAAAACATGCACACGCACACACACACGCACACGCACACGCACACGCACACGCACACGCACACGCACACGCACACCCCTGCACCTGCACCTGCTTGCACATGCACAAAAGGCCAATGTCCACGTGCAACACACACACACACTTATACACAAAAAAGAGACACACTTGTGCCAGACTTCTAATATGTCACAGACACACACATGTTCACACTCCTTACACCCATAAGAAACTTTTCTTTAACTCTTCTTTTACTCTCTCTGTCTTCATCTCTCTCACCTTTATCTCCCACTCTCTCTCTCTCTCTCTCTCTCCCTCCCCCTCCCCCTCCCCCTCCCTTTCTCTCTCTCAGTCCCAGCAGGATATTGAGGAGGAGAGGGAGCGGGTGAACAGCTCTGTTCTGGCTCTTGAGGAGGAGCTGGAGGGCAGCATGGAGAAGGAGCAGCGCTGGAAGACGCAGCTGCACTCCGCCTCACAGGAGTGAGTACCTGACCTTAAAGCAACCTCACCACAACCTTACCACAACCTTGCCACAACCTTACCACAACCTTACCACAACATCAACACAACCTTACCACAACATCAACACAACCTTACCACAACATCAACACAACTTTACCACAACATCAACACAACTTTACTACGACAGCACAACAACCTCACCACAACATCAACACAACCTTACCACAACATCAACACAACTTTACTACGACAGCACCACAACAGCAACACAACCTCATTCACCAAAATGTCATTCTTCACAATGTCATAACAACCTCGCCACAACCTCACCCACCACACGAAAGTCACCTGACTAGACCTGCAAGTCTCATGATAATGTCATTGCACAATGTCAACACAACCTCCCAGTAGCCTCCACAGGTATAGCCAGGTCCAACCTCAGTGCAGCACACCCTCAACCACCTTACAGTCCCATGCAGTATCTTATCAGAATCTGAGCACAGCCCCTGTGTAACTGCAGTGGGTTCTGCTTCACATTCCTGAGGTAATACTTCAGACAGTATGCCCATGACAGATGCATAGCACAAGGGTTCCCTGTAATCCCCTGCCACTCCTGGTATAGTGAGGAAGGACAAATACTACCATTGATAACCAGATGGCTTACAGTCTGTCCATATTCCCAATTTTGTGCCAAGCCGTTCCATATAGGGTTATGTTAAACATTAAACTGGTTTTTGAGTTATCTGGCAGCTGTTGTAGCGTCATGTTCCAAAACTCTTATGCAACCTTCTTGAAGCACACAATGTAAATATTTCATATATTTTTTGTCATGTCACATTCTTCTTGGGTAACCTGGTTTCTGTGTTTGTTTTAGCTCACCCACATCAGGCAGACACACCTTCTACCTGGTGTTATTTATTTATTTAATTAAATTTTTATTTTTTAAATTAATTTTTTTCTGTCTTCCTTTTTGCATGCCACTGACTCTGTGACTCTGTCTACCCGTGGGTTTGTATTTGGCAGAGAGATTCAGCGCAGAGCACCTAGAACGTGAGGCCCCTAGCAGACCACTAACCCACCAATCCAGTCCTGACAATCTGAAAAACTTACAACAACTAACCCAATCACAGCCAATCACACTCAAATATAATCAGCAATGACTTTATTAGTTTTCTTAGTAGTTTTGTGTGTAGTTAAATGTATTTGTGAATTTGTGGATTATGTAGTGTGTGTGTGTGTGTGTGTGTGTGTGAGCGTGTTTTGATTTGTGGGTAGGCACACTGTGCGTCCTGGTTTGTGTTTGTTTGGGCATGTGTGTTAACTGTCTTCGTGATGACTGTGTGATAAGGTATGATAACGAGGTAATAACTGAAATGTGATCCCAGGAGGTATGATTGCCACTGAATAATCTACACTGAGTGATCAGAGTGTATACGTGAACAGTGTGTTCCATCTTGATTTGTGTGTATATTTAAGAAGTGTGTGTGTTTTTTGTGTGATTGTGAAGCCTGTCCATTTTGTCTCCCCTCGCCAACACAGACTGCTTAAGGTGCAGGCGGAGAGGAAGGAGATGGAAGACAAACTGAAACAGATGTCTGGATCTGAGGAGAAGGACTCACTGCTGCAGGTAATGCCTACACACGTCCGCTGAGGAGAGGGACATGCATGCATTAATGCTTGTACTTCTACACACACTTTGAGAACACACACTTGAACAGAGATTTAGTTGTAATTTCTTTGCTGTCATGGTTACTGCATTTAAATGCAGGAGCTACAGGGTTGCCGTGACGACCTGAAGCATGTTCAAGCAGAGCTGGACCAACAGAAGGCGGAGCTACTGAGGAAGAAGGAGGAGTTTCAAACGGCCAGGGCGTCCAGTGAGGAGCGAGAGGAGAAACTGAAAACCGAGATTGACAACTGGAAAGAGCAATCACAGAAGAACCTGGAAGAGCTGGAGAGGACGCTAGAGAAGACCAAGCATGTAAAAACGAACTTGGATTAATGGATTTAATTGCCACATATGTTCTGTAGTTATGCCGTCTTATTTTTTAAAAGCTGGTGTTTGGTTAGGCTAGACATACTCTTCATTTAAGTAGCTTGAGCCACTGGTAACTTTAACGTATGTGATATTTTCTTTGTTCATCTTTCTTGCTCATCCATTCATTCATTCATTCATTCATTCATTCATTCATTCATTCATTCACCTGCTCATTCAGCCCATCTTCCGGTCCTCTCATTTTTCATCTCAGGTATCAGTCCCCTCCTCCCAAGACCAAGGCACAAACCTGGAGCTGCAGGAGGCCAACACACGCCTGCGAGAGAGACTGGCCCGCATGGTAAGACACACACACACACACAGACTCTATCTCACCCATTCACTCTGTTATTTGCTGTGGTACACTACACATGCACACTTCTAAACAGGTACAGGTCAAATACTTGATGGTGCACATAGGAATTCACACTTTTCAATTCCTCATTATTTTGGAATCTCTCACATGCATTCAAACTCATAGACCTTAGTGGTTCTGCTACATTACACACACACACACACACACACACACACACACACACACACACACACACACTTACATGGGAAATCCCACAGACATGGGATGGCTAGGATGATGGCTGTAACACATATACTCATCCCAGCCCTTCTCCCTGTGTTCCCCTCTCTGTCAGACGCGTCTCCAGTCCAGCACGGCGGGCAGCTCAGAGGTGGAGCAGGCCCTGGAGGAGGACAACCGCTCCTTGAAGAACCAGCTGGAGGAGGCCAGGAGAGGAGCCTCCCGGCTGGGACAGGAGCGTGACGAGCTCAGCCGGCGCCTGGAGGAGCGGGAGAGGGAGAGGGAGGCGCTGCGCAGAGGCAAGACTGACCTGGAGGAACAGAAGAGACTGCTGGACCGGGCCCTGGAGAAGATTAACAAAGAGGTTTGTGTGTGTGTGTGTCTGAGTGTGTCTGAGTGTGTGGGGGAGGGACCACAATGTGTTCTCTCAGCAATATGCCCAGTTTGTTATGTTTATCATGCTTTTATTATTTTTCATTTATTCATTTCATTTTTTTTTCCATTTGTTGTCTCTCCCATTCTGTCTGTATTTTTCTCTCTCCTCTACTCTTCTCCCCCTCCTTCATTTCAGTTGGTGCAGCTGGTGTTATATTTTATTTTTGATAGTTTTTTTTGTCCTTCTACAAAATGCTTTGGACATATCTATTCTTAGATGGTATTTCAAGAGTCAAACCCTAACCCTCTCTCTCTCTCTCCCCCCCCCAGATGGAGCTGATGATGGGGGACTCACGTCAGTCGGTGCAGACCCTGCAGTCTCAGCTGGATGAGTTCAGAGACCGCTCCAGGAGAGACCTCCAGGACGCCCAGCGCCTCAGCAAGGAGAGACTCACTGAGATGCAGAGAGCGCAGGCCTCCAACAAGAACCTACAGGAAGAGGTGAGAGAGGGAGGGACACACGTATGATGTTCTGTTTTCTTTCTTTAAATCATATATATCAACTCTCTGTGTGGTTAGAAATACTTTGACTATACAAATCAAGTTTTGTCATGCCAATAAAGCTCATCAGAATTGAAGTGAATGAAAGTGAGTTGAGTGCAAAGGAGAGACAGCCAGCCAGACAGACAGATAGATGACCCAGAGGCAGACGGTAAGGATATACTCTCTTTTTCATCCCTTATGTTCTCACTCTGTTTCTCTCCCTTCCCCACCCTCTCTCTCTCTCTTTCTTTCTCTCTCTCTCTCTCTCTCAGGTGTCTCGTCTGAAGCGGGAGCTACTGAGCTGCACTGAGGAGAGGGACAGCGTGCAGCTGGACAGGGACCTGATGACCGGCCGCCTCAAACACCTGGAGAGCGAGCTGGAGGCCGAGAAGAGCTCCCACAGCGACCGCGGGCGAGGGATCCGCAGCCTGGAGGTTAGACACACACACACACACACACACACACACACACACACACACACACACACACTGAAAACATACAAATATGCAGCTTGCTTTGTGTTCTGGTTCAGAATCCCTTTCTGTACCGTTTTGAAGGAAAGATCCCCAGGAACGTGTTTTGGTAGAATCCTTTACCTAAAACCTTTCCAAACATAAAACGAGTTAAAGTTTCTGGTCTCCTTGGTGTAGTTCATGAGAAGAGAGCTGATTCTCTGTCATGTCTTGAGTGTGTGTTCTTTAATGTTTCTGATATGTGTGTGTGTGTGTTTTGCAGGATAAAATAAAGAGTCTGGAAATTGAGCTGGATGAGGAAAAGACTGGAACCGAGCTCCTGAATGATCGCGTCACACGAAGCAGAGAACAGGTACTACTGGCATTACCACACACACTCTTGCAGCGCAGTGAGTAAACACTCTTTACTCGTTCCCCCTCTCACCTTACCCCTGCCCGTGTTTCTTCTTCTCTTGATAACATGTTTACCTGTTTTGCTTCAAGTTATCTTGATATCCCACTTTGCACGTCCACCCATACTCTTCTCCCTGTAATTTGCCCCCCCTTCTCTCTCTCTCTCTCTCTCTCTCTCTCTCTCTCTCTCTCTCTCTCTCTCTCTCTCTCTCTCTCTCTCTCTCTCAGGTTGATTCGTTGCGCTCTGACCTGATGCAGGAGCGCTCAGCCAGACATGATCTGGAGATGGATAAGAGTGCTATAGAGAGACAGGTACTGCTGCCCCCTCCATCGTAACACACACACACACACACACACTCCACACCTGGCCTTCTACCCCCTCAGCCCACTCCGCTCTGTCATTAGCTGTGCCCTGCCCCACTCACACACTCACACACACCCAGAGCGGTGCACATCTGAGTTTAAATACACTGTGTCAGGGAATGGCTACATCTTTTTTCGTTCTGCTTTTTTGATCCAACGGTCACCACCATCCTCTTTTTTTTTTTTTTTTGCTCCCTCTGTTATTCACTCTGTCAATCTCTCCCTCTCTCTCCTCTCTGGCTCAGGTGAAGGAGCTGAAGTGTCGTGTGGCAGACATGGAGGGTCACAGTCGGCCCTCAGCTGGAGTCACACTGTTGGAGGCAAAAGTGCTGGAGATGGAGGAGCGGCTGCGCAGTGAGGAGAGGTGTGTGTGAATTCATGCACACACACACACACTTACACACACACATTTTCCTTAACTCTGTACTCCTGACGAACACAGCTAAAATGCTGAATACTCCTGCATAACACACACACACACCCTATGCTTCCAGCTCTTTATGCTTCATGCAATAGACAAAGCAGATATATAATCCAATACTTCACATCAGCTTTCCCAAACATATAATAGTACTAGTATGCCTGCCAGAAATAGACCATCTAAGAATTGCATAAACTGGCATTAGCTAGCATTTTATGTCCATGTTAATCATAGAATGTAGCATAGCTATTTGTATTTGATTGTGAAATAAGTGTGTGTGTGTGTGTGTGTGTGTGTGTGTGTGTGTGTGTGTGTGTGTGTGTGTGTGTAGGGAGAAGGGCAGCATCCAGGCATCCCAGAGAAGGATGGAGAGGAAGCTGAAAGAGGTGAATGCTACTCTGGATCAGGAGCGGCACACACACGCAGAACAGAGAGACCAGGTACGGATCGTACACACACACACACACACACTCTCAGAACAGAGGGACCAGGTAAGGATCGTACACACACACATAACAGAGGGACCAGGTAAGGATCGTACACACACACACACACACACACACACACACGCAGAACAGAGGGACCAGGTAAGGATCGTACACACACACACACACACACACAGAACAGAAAGACCAGGTAAGGATCGTACACACACACACACACACACAGAGAACAGAGGGACCAGGTACGGATCGTACAAACACACACACAGACACACAGTATACAGAATACAGACACTCATACTGTGTATCAGGAGAAACACGAGCACGCTAGGTAAAGAGGCAAGGTGAGCATCACACAGACACACACACACACACACACACACATATCAATAAGTGCGCGTGTGTTGTTAGTGCTCGTGTGAAGCTCTTGCTTAGAAGTGGCAGCTGTTTGAAGTAGAGTAAAGGGGGAGTAAGTGTGTGTATTATGTGCATGAGAAATGTTGCTACATTGATGTATTACATCTGGAGTTGTGTGTGTTGCCACTGCTCAGGCTTTGATGAAGTAGGGGGGTGGGGGAGAGGTGAATGCCAAATAATGTGTGTGTGCAGAGGCAGTATTGTTAGTGGACATAAGTGGACATTTGTTGTATTTATGCCTTTGTGTGTGTGTGTGTGTGCGTGCGTGTGTGCGTGTGTGTGTAGCTTCTGCTGCGTGTGAAGTCCCTGAAGAGGCAGGTGGATGAAAGCGAGGGGGAGGTGGAGCGGCTGGAGGGGGTGCGCAGGAAGTCCCTCAGGGAGCTGGAGGAGCAGCAGGAGCTGCAGGAGGTGCTGCAGGCCAAAGTCGCCGCCCTGGAGGGAGAACTCAAGTATGCCGCAAACTCCAAAACAGACGCGCGAACGCACACGCTATTGGCATACAGCTCACACACTGCAGACGCGCGCGCACACACACACACACACACACACACACACACACACACACACACACACACACACGCGCGCGCAAATAGCTCATTCACCATGCATGCACACTGAGGTGCGCTCACCCACATGAACAGATCACTGAAACGCATGCATACACCCTTGATCATACACACACACACACACACACACACATATACACTATATGGACGCCTGACCATTACACCGCCTGAAATTTCATTCTTTCAGTCTTATTGCAAAGGTGCCATCCTATCGCTTGAAGTCACTGAGCTCTTCAGAACGACCCATTTTGTATCACAAAGGTGTGCAAATGGAGACTGCATGGCTAGGTGCTTGATTTTATACACCTGTGGCAATGGGACTGATTGAAACACCTGAATTCAATAATTAACAGGTGCAGCCAAGTACTTTTGTCCATATAGTATACATATATATATATGTACACACACCCACACATAAATACATACATACATACATGGATATTATGTGTACATCTTACCTACACCCATATAGGAACACTTCAGTCCTTTCATTTTGGTATTTGTTTGAACACTATTAGGCAGAGTGTTACCAACAGGTGGAGCTGCTGAGCCACTGAGAGCAGCATGGCTCTGTTAGGTTACTGGGATCTGCCACTCCCTGTGTTAAGACTGTGGAATGTGCTGGAGGCCATTGGAGTGTGCTTGAAGTCGGGGCCGCAATGTCAGTTAACAAATCCTACTTATGTTGGAGCTTGTTCAGTGAATGATCTGAGGACAGTGGTATGTGTGCTGTTAGTGTTGGGCTTTAAATGCAAACTGCTACTGCGACAAACAAAATGGACCATGGTCTTTCATGTCAATGGTTTTATTAGATTATTAGGACTTCTTTTTCGCTTTCTCACGTTTTTATTTTTCTCTATCATCCTGTCTGTCTGTCTGTGACTTCCCCACCTCAGGAGGAAAGTGCAGCAGTCACGGCGGCCGACTTTAGGCACCGCCAATCTCAGCTCAGACGAGGAGGACGGTTACTACGACAACGGCATCACCTCCATCCTCACGGAGACGCAGCTTCAGACCACCAACTGCTAGAGGGAAACAGTCCAGTCTAACACCTGATCTACTCCAGGGGTTCGGATAAAGAAGCTTAGTGTACAAAAGAGGTTTTCAGTGGAAGACTGAGACTGAGGACAGAAGGAGAGAGGGATTAATGATGGGCTGATGGAAAAGAGGAGAAATGAATGTGTATAGTTCAAAGGTGAGCGACCAAATGAAAAGGATGGACAGAGGACCTGAAAAGGATGGACACAGGACCTGGAAGTGATGCTAAGTGCTCTTCATCTCATCCAACTCAAGTGACTTCTGACCTTTGCCCAGTAGACTCTGCTTGTCCCATGATGCCCTTTGAGTGGACAAAGCAGCAATGCCGCGGCTTCACGCATGTCTTTGAGAGTTCAATCTTTAAGAAGATCTTCAGCAGACAGACTCCCCCTGTTGTCGACAGTGTTTCATATTCCACTGGATCTGCTAAAACAGATAACTGACTTTTGATTAAGAGGATCCAGCATGTAGACTATGTCATATTGAATGTTTCACTTTTATTCCGATTGTATTCTGATTATATTGTGTGACCTACCCGCTGGCTTTAAACACGTGCGGTCATGTAGTAGTCGTCACCGTGAGTCATCAGAAACACTGCCGCTGGCATAATGCACTTGAGCCCGAACATGGGAACAGTACTCTGTCATGTTTCTTTTTTTATGTCGTTACCTTGTTTCTTCTTTACTCTGTAATAAGTTGCATATTTCAATGCCCTCAAGCAAACGTTCTTAATCAGCTATTGTCAGAATGCAAATATGTTTCCATCACTTAAAAAAACACCTGAGTTCTTGGGAAGCCAGCTTTCTGTGGACACCATTTTAGACCCTCCATTTATTAAAGATGGACAATGACTGGTGGTTCTGATAGCTAGTGTGTTTGCTCACGGCTGAATGTGAACTGTGACGTCACACACCTGTAATCGTGCAGCGTATTTGCCTGTTAAATTTGGCTTATTTGCTTTGGATAGGGAAAGGGAACTTGTATACACTTAGAACTGAAAGACATCTCTGTTTTTATGACAATAAGCCTCTTTATTACAGGTTGGTACATGTAGCACACTATTTATACTGAAAACACAGCAGACATAACTATTTAACAAATGAAATGTACTTTTCAAAGTGAAGGATAACTATTTAGTGAATTGTATGTGTGCATTGACAGCACGTATGAACTGGACCTTAAAACAGGGAGAACCTGTAGCTGTTAAGAGTATACATTTTGGTACAGCGCTGCCTGGGATTTGGTCTCTTTCTGTACCGATTGATTATAGCGATTTATGGGACGGTTTAAACTCTAACGTAGGGCCACGGAATAGCAGCTGTGTGTAATTTGGTGCACGGCCTCTGGAGGAAGCACTGTGAGCCACAATTACAGATTTCAGCCTCAGACTCGAAGTCCTTAAAGCTAGGATGATGTTGGTTTGCATGTGGTGTGTATATTTGAGATACACGCAGTTCGATTTTCAGAGAGGAATGTCATGTGATGTACAGTGTTGGTCCATAAGAAGTGAAGGATTGAATTGTGCCTGTGTATTTTTGGGCTGCACGTCTTAATCTTATTCCTGAAGTGATCCTTAGCCCTTTCTTGCCTTTGGGTTCCTGTATGGATTTGGTCGGTCAGACATTTTGTACAGACTACAATGAAGTCTTAAATGATGTGAAAGTGTTTCTCTTACTACTTAGTGATTTGTACTGTGGCTTCCGTTTCTGAGATTGTGATTTTTGGAGAAAAATAATGTGCAAATGTGATGCTTTGAAGGAAATTGTAAATCTATCTTTTCAGCAGTTAAGCTACTTTTTGATATCTCAGAATAAAATTTTGCACAAGTCATCTTGGCATTTGTCTCCTTGTGTTCTTCAGATGTACTTTTTCAGTACCAACATTAAAGATGATGGACAGTTTTATCTCTGTATACTCCTGGCAACAGACTTGTCTTGAAGGATACCAGTTACATTCTGAACAAAAGAAAAACATTTAGTTTTGCACACACAAGCTCCAACTAGCAGATCAGAAGAGATACAGTGCCGCTTGAAAGTATGTGAACCTCTTGAGCAGTTAAGAGTTTTCTGTTGTTTAACCATCATTTTTCATTTTTCCATAGATGAAATGCCAGGTTTATGTTTATCAATTGCATGTACTTGTTTAGAGAGAATTGTGTGAGTAGCCAAAAAACTACATGAAACTACATGATGTACTTTCAAGCAGCTCTGTACCTGCAGGGAAGTACAAGTACAAAGCAGAAGTGACTTTTGCCAGCTTCAGTTGGAGTGCTCCACGTGCTGAGGACGATGTTTTTAGGCTCAACATGTTCCCTCAGCCACGTCTAAACTCTTTGTTCCCACAGTTTCTATTTTCCTTTTAGTTTTTTTGCAGCGTCAGTGTTTCAGAACCTACGCAGATCTGCATTCTTCCAGGCAAACACATTCTCAACCAGTCCAACCAGCTCACCTCAGTCATCTCTCCCATGTCCCATACTTTTATTTGCATATGTCCTCTGTCTTCGGTATATGAATGAAAATACATGATCAGTCTTACCAAGAAAAGATCTTCAATAATTGAAGCTTCTCCTTCCTAACATGGTGTTTTTAAAAGGTTGGTTAATATGAATAGGACAGAGGTCTGTGTTCCAGACTGTGCTCCAGAAAAAGAGGGCTATTCTCGAGCACTAGTGCAAACAGCAAGCAGCAACAGGCAGCTTAGTGCCACATCAATTGGAAATTGATATGACTCCATTGCCAGCCAAACCCTAAGAATCTGAGAGAAGGCCCAAGGCTTCTTGCAGTAAACAAATGCCATTACAACTCCTGTTACAGTGTCCGCAAAAGATCAGTAATTGTGGATGCTGCAGAAAAATCTGAATGGATCTGAAACAAGCAGAATGCCAGTTGTATTTTCTTGTATCTCAAAATCACAATTCTGACAATTGCTCATGTAATACCGTTGATTCTTTTTAAATAAGTAGAATTGATCGAATTGTTCACACACCCTACTAAAGTTTCCTCATATGTGACCTCGTATTTCCAGACTGACTTGCCAAGCACCATTTCCCCTTGATGTTCTAGAGGTGCACACAAGCATATGTGGTGAGATGTAGGAGAGGTTGAACTCTAACAGCTGAAACAAGTCAGGTTAAAACTCTATGTTTAGTTCTTATAAATGCATTGATCAGTGAGGAGACATAACACACAACCTGTTAAATTTAACCCAGCAGTCCTGCCATAAATAGTATGAAACTAGCAATGTGTAGTTGGCATTGTCTAAGAGAGATGTTTCACCTTAGTTGTCATTTTTGAAGTGGTGATCTCTGCTGCAGTGTAAATTCATGGAAAATGTTTAAAAGGGATACCAGCAAGTAAAGTTAGGTAAGCAAAGTTAGGAAGCATACCCCAATGACAAACCAAAGAACTACACAGATTCAAACAAACAAATCAAATGAGAGCCTATCAGAAAAGCATATTCTGACCAACGTCATACCTTTCCTGAGTAGCCATCCACACTGCCAAATATCACAATGTTGTACCTTAGATTGTTTAAAAAAAAAAAAAAACTGTTCAGCAATCATTTGGATATGAAGTTGAATTTTATATTAATAATAAGCTTTCCTTAGTTTGTCAAAACAAAACATTTGAACACACAGGAATCTAAAATCTCAAAGTAGCCTACACTATTAAACAAGTATTATAAATCTAATTTAATTTTCTTAATCTTATTGTATGTGTCTGTCGGGCAAACAAAACTGTATGCACAAATAGCTTACAACTACTCATTATTCATTATATCACACAAACTTTATTAGCTTGTGATTCGTGTCTATGTGTAGTGACGGTGGACCCCAGACAGATTTAGTTCGTCTCACTTGTTTTTATTCCAGAACTGTCATTCCATTAAAGTAAGCAGAGGATTTAATAGCTAACATACCAGGAACAACAACAACCCCTTACAAGGCCCTCCAAGCGTTTCTTTTTAGCAAATTAAACGACCGAATGACGCCATAGTCCTGTTATTTTCAAGTTCTATGCTAGCTTCATGTCTGTGCTCAGTCACAACTTGTATACCCTTGTGGTAACAGCTTTATTCGCCACAACATTATTTATTTATTTTTACGCATTTTCAAAAGTCTCGAGGTATGCATTTTCAAAAGTCTCGAGGTATGCATTTTCAAAAGTCTCGAGGTATGCATTTTCAGGCACCAAAAAAACGTTGTTTTCACCGTTATCATGTGCTTGGGGCCCAAGGGTGGACAGCCGAGAGGCTGCGAACGCTGCCAAAAAAACAGCTAGCTACAGCTCTGAGCAAGCAGCACGACTCATGGCACGCTATGGAGGTGACTGGAGGTGGGGGTTATTGTGGTGAAAGTGCTGTTGTATACCGTTGATTTCATATTATTGTAGTGAACATCTGTGTGTGTGTGTGTGTGTGTGTTTGTTTGTTTGTTTGTTTGTGTGTTTGTCTACTAAACATGATTGGAGATGGAGGTTATTGTAACTGTATAGTGCTATTACATAAAATAAGACGTTGCATCTAAACTATGCTGATCGTGATCACTCTCTTTACGTAAGCATGATTACAGTACCACAATCATTTTAAGAATGTGACTCGTTTTAGTTCCAACAAACTTTCATCACAAGGCAAACAAACATCAATCATCATAATGCTCATAAAGATCCTGAATCAACATGCAAAGCGTCAGGTCATGAGTTAATTCAGCTAGAAATAATCAAACAACCTTGACATGAATGGTTGTCACGACGCTCATTCAATATGGCTGCTTGTAATCCCAGATAGATGCTGTCATATCCTTGTCATATCCAGACCAGATCCTGTGTCAGCTGCCATCTTGGATGTACTTGCTTACATGTTGAAAAGTACACCTACAAGAACCTGACTGACAAGACATAATACAGAATATCTTAAACACAAGAAAGGGCTGTGTCAGGTTAAGAGTGTTCCTGGTGTTCCCATTTGTGAATGTAGATGCTCAGAAGTCTATCACACTCCTGTGTATCCAAGGAGAGAAGTCACTCGCTTTTGCACTGAAACACAGCTGTAAAGGAATATTGCAGAACGTATGACCAGTTGGCCACTGGCTATAGTCTTTGTGGTGTGTTCAAGTGCAACTTTTTGGCCCAGAGAAAATGCGAAACACAAGGCTGCTAGTTCTTTGATGTCTGTTTGGTGTGTCTCTGGCTTAAGGCGTAGGCTACCAGTAAGGATGGACATGTCTATCTTGTCTGGTCTGAATAAATGGAACTTGAGAGCAATTAGACTAAAGACAGGATTTGAAATGTAATGTGTTGATAAAAGTTCACAATCAGTCAGGTTAGATGTTATGTACGTGTATGTGTGTCTGTTTGTGTGTGTGTGTGTATTTGTGTCACAAAACAAGCAACATTCTCAGTGTGATTACAGGGTTTACTAGCACCGGCCCTCCCTAATCCCCCCGTCTGTCATCGGTGCAAGTAGCGACATCAGGTCTTTCTCTCCTCGTCTTGCCCCCTCTCTGCCCTGCCCCTCTCCCTTTCTCCTCTCACTGGCCCTCTCGCTTTCTCCTCTCACTGCCCCTCTGCCTTTCTCCTCTCACTGCCCCTCTCCCTTTCTCCTCTCACTGCCCCTCTGCCTTTCTCCTCTCACTGCCCCTCTCCATTTCTCCTCTCACTGCCCCTCTCCCTTTCTCCTCTCACTGCCCCTCTGCCTTTCTCCTCTCACTGCCCCTCTCCCTTTCTCCTCTCACTGCCCCTCTGCCTTTCTCCTCTCACTGCCCCTCTCCATTTCTCCTCTCACTGGCCCTCTGCCTTTCTCCTCTCACTGCCCCTCTCCATTTCTCCTCTCACTGCCCCTCTGCCTTTCTCCTCTCACTGCCCCTCTCCCCTTCTCCTCTCACTGGCCCTCCTGGGTGATGTTCCTCTAAAGCTCCGTGGGATTTGGACCTTCTGACCTGTCATGACAATCCGTCTGGGACACACACCCACACAGACTACAAACTGACATTAAAAACACACACACACACACACACACACACACACACACACACATACGTATGCATGTGTGTGTTTTTAATGTCATTGTGTAGCCTGTGTGGCATATGTAAGGGTGTGTGTGTGTGTGTGTGTGTGTTCATGTTATATTTGTAAATTGATGTGTATGTTGGTCGGTGTATATACAGCCGCGGAAAAAATTAAGAGACCACTTCAAAATTATCAGTTTTTCTGGATCTACTATTTATTGGTATGTGTTTGAGTCAAATTTACATTTTTGTTTCATTCTATAAACTACTGACAACATTTCTACCAAATTTCAAATACAAATATGGGGCCGTATTCACAAAGAATCTTAGGGCTAAAAGTAGCTCATAAGTGGCGAATTTAGGAGAAACTCCTAAAAATAATGGGCGTGTCAGTCTTAAATTTAGGACTCCTATTTTTTTTTACTAAGAGCAATTCACAAAATATTTTATCCCTAAAAGTAGCACCTAAGTCTAGGACAGCTTAAAACTCCTCATGAGGAGTCCTAAGTCACTAAGACCTATTCACAAAAAGTCTTAAAATGGCTGAAGCCAGACGTAACGTGTTGGAGACAATGAACGATTGTTGAGAAGATATCGTTTAAACCGTGAAGGCATCAACATTTTACTAGAATTAGTGCGGGATGCAATCACGTCTCCAACTATCCGAAACAACCCAATCAGTCCGGAAGTTAAATGTTTGATAAAATTACGATTTTTGGCTACGGGGAAAATGCAACTTTGCAACGCAGACGACTTCAGAATATCGCAATCATCAGTAAGCCGATTCATTCATCAAACTATCACCGCACTCTGTAGACCACACATTGTACAACAGTTTATCCGGTTCCCTTTGGACAATCGCCTACTTCAAAGGATCAAGGTCAATTTCATGTCGTTTGCAAGAATGCCCGGTGTCGTGGGTGCCATCGATGGAACACACATTAAAATAATTGCTCCATCCAGAGATGAGGACGTCTTTGTAAACCGCAAAAAGGTACATTCAATTAAAACACAGATAGTGTTTGATCCAAATTTCACAATCATGGATATTGTTGCGAAGTGGCCTGGATCTACTCACGATTCGCGCATTTTAATGGAGAGCGCGGTCTGCGCCAGCTTTTTGAGCGGCACCATGTACCTGCTTGATGCCACTTGTTGGGTGACAGTGGCCATCCATGCAAGACATGGCTTTTGACACCCTTCCTCAATCCACAACCGGGAGCACAGTTGAACTACTACATGCAAGTATACGCATGAGGCCTATTTTGGTGACACAATACCTGTAGCCGCGACGGCTCTTTTAAAGTCCACTCCGCAATCTCCATCCTACATTGTGACTGGAGCGCATACCACCGCTTCTCGCAGTCATCGGCAGGGAATGAAGCATTTATGTTAAGACATATGTCCTCCCATGCCTCACGCATAGTTTGCAGGGTGCCTTAATTATTACTTCTTTGATTTCATGCAATTTCCGTGTTTTTTTCGGCAATTTCTCTTTCTCTTAACGTGCAAAGCGTCATTCTCGTTGGATGCACAAACTTGTCATCATGCGTGTGCATTCTGCTAAGTGCACTGTCCATAACTATTTAATATGACTTCATTTGAAGCCTAGGTTATTCTCTTATTTTCTGTTTATTTAGTGGGATCGTTAGGGGGATGTTAGGACTGAGTTTTTAATGAGAGAGCCTGTCAACAACCAATCACCGTCCTCACCCCTTCTAAACTCGTGCATGAGAAGCGACGTCATCCATAGCAACGGAGTTTTTATCTTAAGCTTAGGAGTTGGTATTATCCTTAGTATGAGTAGGTCTCAGAGCCGTTGTGAATCACTTTTAAGAAATTACTCCTACGTAAAAGGTTTTAGCGCGAGTTAGGAGCACTCCTAGTGGTAAGATAAAAGGCTTTGTGAATACGGCCCATGGTCATTTAGAGCATTTATTTGCAGAAAAATGACAATTGGTCAAAATAACAAAAAAGGTGCAGTGTTTCCAGATCTCGAATAATGCAAAGAAAACAAGCTCATAATATTTTTTAAACAACACAATACTAATGTTTTAACTTAGGAAGAGTTCAGGGGCCGTATTCACAAAGCCTTTTATCTTACCACTAGGAGTGCTCCTAACTCGCGCTAAAACCTTTTACGTAGGAGTAATTTCTTAAAAGTGATTCACAACGGCTCTGAGACCTACTCATACTAAGGATAATACCAACTCCTAAGCTTAAGATAAAACCACCGTTGCTATGGATGACGTCGACTCTCATGCACGAGTTTAGAAGGGGTGAGGACGGTGATTGGTTGTTGACAGGCTCTCTCATTAAAAACTCATTCGTGACGTCCCTCTAACAATCCCACTATATCAACTGAAAATAAGAGAATAACCTAGGCTTCACATTAAGTCATATTAAATAGTTATGGACAGTGCAGTTAGCAGAATGCACACGCATGATGACAAGTTTGTGCATCCAACGGGAATGACACTTTGCACGTTGCAAGAGAAATAAAAAACGATCAATATAAAATATGGCAATTGCATGTAATCAAGGCAGTAATAATTAAAGCACCCAGCAAACTGTTAGGATATTATATTTCCAGCCCTTGACCACTTCAAATATCAGCACATACGGCCCTTCAAGCGAAATGAACGTGAAACGTATAGCGAAAGCCTACGGGTCCCAGGACCAATAGCCACTGTCACCCCAGCGGCATCCAGCTGGTAAGTTCTTAAAAAACTGCTGCAGACCGCTCTCCGTTGAAATGCACGAGTCGAAAACGTCCTCATCTTTTGATGGGGCAATTATTGTAATGTGTGGACATTCACTGGACATTCCTGCGATCGCCATGGAATTTACTTTGATCTTGTGTAATTGGCGATTGTCCAAAGGGCAAAGGCAACTGGAGAAACTGTTGGATGATGTGGGGTCTACAGTGCGTTGATAGTTTGATGAATTAAACGGCTGACTGATTCCCAGTGTCGTCATTTGCGTTTTCCGCGAAGCCAAATAGGCTATATTTATGTTTCCAAACATTTCACTTCGGGACACATCGTTGTTTAAAGGCGTCATTGCATCCCGCGCTAATTCTACGACAATATTAATACCTTCACGGTTTAAGCAATGTCTTTTATCAATTCCAAGTCGGCTGCAGCCATCTTACGATTTTTTGTGAATAGGTCTTAGTGACTTAGGAGTCCTCATGAGGAGTTTTAAGCTGTCCTAGACTTAGGTGCTACTTTTAGGGATAAAATATTTTGTGAATTGCTCTTAGTAAAAAAAATTAGGAGTCCTACATTTAAGACTGACACGCCCATTATTTTTAGGAGTTTCTCCTAAATTCGCCACTTATGACCTACTTTTAGCCCTAAGATTCTTTGTGAATACGGCCCCAGAAATCAATATTTTGTGGAATAACCTTGATTCACAATCACAGCTTTCATGTGTCTTGGCATGCTCTCCACCAGTCTTTCAGATTAACGTTGGGTGACTTAATACTACTCCTGGCACAAAAATGTAAGCAGCTCGGCTTTGTTTGATGGCTTATGACCCTCCATCTTCCTCTTGATCACATTCCACCGCTTTTAGATGGGATTCAGGTCTGGAGATTGGGCTAGCAATGCCAGGGTCCTGATCTGGTGGTCTTTCATCCACACCTTCACTGACCTGGCTTTGTGGCATGGAGCAGTGTCTGCTGGAAAAAAGACTCCTCAGAGTTGGGGAACATTGTCAAAGCAAAAGAAAACAAGGTTTCTTCCAGGAAAACCAAAATCCCTCCTGAAATGTGTGTAAACCTGGTGACCAACTACAAGAAACTTCTGATGTCTGTGCTTGCCAACAAGGGTTATTCCACCAAGTACTAAGTAATTTTTGTCAGTCATTTTTGCTAGGGGTTCAAATACTAATTTTTGCATCAAATGCAATTAAAGTCATAAATGTTATAAAATGCATTTTTCTGGATTTTTTTGTTGATATTCTGTTTCTCACTGTTAATATACACCTACCATTACAATTATAGATCGCACATTTCTTTGCAAGTGGCCAAACTTGTGATATCGCCAGGGGTTCCAATACTTTTCCCCCCCCACTGTATATACATATAGAGAGAGAGAGAGAGAGAGAGAGTGAGAGAGAGAGTGAAATATAGAGAGAGAGAGAGAGAGTGAAAGAGATAGAGAATTGTGTTGTCATTTTCTGTTTGGAGAGCTCCCAGGCTCCCAGTGGTGTCCTTACAGAGGGATTTAAAGCAGAGAGGCGCGGCGCGGAACTATAGCAACGCCACACGCAATGCCTCTAAATGCAGCAGGGAGGACTGGTGTAAGAATCCGAGCCAGTGAGCTCATGTGGTCTGGCATAGCTGTAAATAATGGTTAGCGAGGAGCAAGTCTGGCTTGGTGGTCTGTAATGTTACCTCCAAAATATTGCTTGTGAAGACATGTTTTTCGCAAACAAGACAGAAGGTAATTATTGTGTATGAACTAGGCTCTCAGATTTAGGCTCCTTCATATAGTGTTTCAGTAGAACATTGCTTGTCCAGAATCAGTCGTTATATAATAAGTCTTGACTAATTGGTGGTTCGATTGAAGACTTTACTATTCAGAGGGAATTTAACTCTGAACCGTGTCAGGAATTCACATCTCATGGGGACAACTGAATTTTGAGCCAAGCTGCATACTATTGTTCTTTTCAAAGTAATTGTTCAGTAGGCTGAGACTCATTTTACAACCCTTATGGCGCCAGCATTAGACACCAGACTTGGCGTGACCTGCTACCTAGAAATGTCATTTATTGTTGGATCATCCTAGGGAACATTTTTTACCATAAAAAAATATGGGCTGGAAGGTTTAAAGTGTTTGTTGGGGTTATTTTGTTTAGTTTTTTACTGAAGGGCCATTGAGAATTTGTGTAAGTGGGAATCTGGTCTCAACTGCCAGATAAATATGTAAGCTTAGCTTGGAGAAAAGCTTTAAATTCACTCTATTCATTCACTACAGACAAGCTGAAAGCAAATATAATAGGCGTAGGTCTAGGCTACAGGAAACCAAATATGGCTTTTATACTGCGTTGGTCACAGCATGGGCAAGCATAAAAATCCAGTTTCTCTGTCTTGGGTTGGGTTATTAAGATTGAACCGCCTCACGAATTTCCTGGATAAGTCCGAATTTCAATCACAGTTCTCTGGAGATTAAAAGTGTACCGCTCAAATACGGGGTGTGATGCTTTGAAAAGGTTTTGTTCCCTTTCATAGTTCAACAACTTGGCAGACTCAGTCATCCTCTTTTTAGTTTGCTGTGTGCCATGGAACACTTTACCTTAGAAATGTGACGGCGCACTTTTGATTCGAATCATACCTTTGTTTAAGACCCATCAGGAAGCTTTATAACTCTAAACATGGTGGATATGAGAGCTGTATTGTGTTACCAGACACATCTTATTGTGTTGATTTCTTTTGTGCTGGTCTTTTACTTCCTGTTCGTGACACTAATTTCACCTCTGCCTGCAGCACAATATGAGGTCAGAAATAAGGAGAACATTCTGTGACTTCTGTCTTGTTGTGTAAATGCTTTAGCCAGTGGCATTTGGCATGGTACACTGATGCTAGCAGTAAAAGTCAAATAAGATCCACAGCCCTTGGAAAAAGCCAGAAAAAAAATTATGTCAACCGTTTTACGTGCCAGGCGTTGTTCATTGCCAAGCTTCTGCAACCATTTGTACTGGCAAACCGCAAAATCATTCATCAAGCATAACATTGTATGAACATGTCAGCCCTCTAAATAAACCTGTGCACCTGTGAGAGTGGAAGTCCATAACCTTAACACACCAGTCAGTTCATTGTTTCCCATTGCCAATTGCCATTGTGTGTGTGTGTGTGTGTGTGTGTGTGTGTCCAGATGGGGCGGATTGTTCAGCTTTGTACTAAGTCATCTGGTTTCTGTAGCCTGCTTGTCCTGTGGTATCTTACTGTATTTCTAGTGCTAACTCATCCTAAGATAAAATATCCACTATAGTACTTAAAATAGTGAGCTACATAACCTTAACACACAACACACAAGTCAAGTTTAATCTCTCGTGGGGAAACCACACATTGAACCTTGCCTTTACATCTCACTAATAATGTATTAGTAGCCTACGTTGCCTAATTAAATGTGGTCCATACAGTAAACTAACTTGATTACTAAGTGCAACATTCCCTCTGTTGTCCTCCGTTGACCTGTGCTATTTGCGGTATGCGTGTGTGTCATATGAATAATTGACCCTACCGTTCACAGGTGTGGACATGGACATAATGTTATGGGGTCCTAACAAAGTAACCAGTCGTGGGTTAGTCATCTAGAGGAAAAGACCAGTCTTAACAGGGTTTCGCGTCACTTTCTCGGACACAAGCATGATCAACTCTTATACGGAATATTTTAGTTTAACTTCAACAGGTGTGGGCTTTACGATACTGTAGAATTTGAAAAGGATACCTGCTACTGTCTCGCCATAAAATGAACGGGACAGCGATGAATGAATGCTCTTTTCATGATATTCGGACAGAGGACGAAATGATGGTATGTGTTGTGTTCATTAACTTGTTATTGTACAGATGTGTGTTATGTGACGTATGTTACTCACTGAGGACCAGTTGGTTAGATGTGCTAAACAAAACAATTGGCCTTTACTTGTAAAACTATTTGCATATGCAACACTAACGTTTAGCGGATAGCCTAGTAGTTGCCATTCAAGTAGCCTACTGTTCGAAGGCAACTTTAGTCATGGACACCAAAAAGTGTGTCCTAAGGGTAACATTCTTCGGGACAGCTGTAAAACTTGATGAAAGTAACCAGTTGGTTATCAAATCAAAAATGATTGACAAAAGTTTTGACGTTCTTGTAGGCAAGCTTTGTATTGTCATGTTCTTGTTTATTACATAGTTCTAGTCATTAAATGTTTACATCTGGTCAATGTTTTTCAGATTGATTGTTTGAGAAGATGAGTTCAACTAAGTGAATGAGTGGCCACACATTTGCACGCAAATTGATTTGTCTTAAACTTCATGAGAAATGCATGAGAATTGCATGGGAAATAGCAAATGTGGCATGAGAATGTTAGGTTGGACTAATTTATATGAATCATTGTCACCATGTGGAAGGATTGGCTATACCTGTGGGTGTATTTGTGTGTGTGTGTGTGTGTGTGTGTGTGTGTGTGTGCACAAGTCAAACTGTGTTAAGTTCACACACTTGCTCAGCACACATCCATAACAATAAAGATGCGTGAAAGTTGTTGTTTCTAAACTGTGCTGTGTAATTGCAGGAGACGCTAAAACCTCAAAGCATCTGGCTTTGGAAGCTCTGGAATTAATCCCTTAGTGTTTCCCTTATGACAGTTTTTTGACATGTTTCTCTGTAGGCTGTTAGGGGACCTCACCCATCAGTTTGTGTGCGTGTGCGTGTGTCTGTGAGTCTGCGTGTGTGTGTGTGTGCGTGCGTTGGTGCATGAGAGAAATGCTGCTGTTTTCAGGCATGTGTTTAGGTGTTTTGCTCCAAAACATTACATGCTGACCTGGCTCACAAAGGATGTCTGATCATGTATACACACAAGTGTAGGGCCCACTTCAATACACACACACACACACACACACACATACACGCATGCACAGCGCTTCACAACCTAAAACTGCTTTTGTCTACTACAGTGAAACACAATCCCAGAATCTGACACTTTAGGCATGCTGTTGTTTAATAATGCAAGAGTGCTAAGGGAGGATTCACGTGTGAAACGCAGATACCACACAGCCTAACCCAGCACAGACACAAATACCACACAGCCTGCTCCAGTACAGACACAGATGCCACACAGCACAGACACAGATAACCACACAGCCACACGGCACAGACACAGATAACTACACAGCCTGCCCCAGCACAGACACAGATACCACACCGTACTTTCACACAACAATCTTTCCACTATGCCAAAAGAACATATTTTAATGTGCAAACTAAATCCAAATTACACCTAGGGAAAGCCTTTAAGAAAGGCCCCACAAAACACATTTGAATTCCTTCAGCCCAACACGCCACCCAGAGAGAGGATTGCCTGGGTCTCATGTTTGGGCTACCTATCCCTCTCAGACAGAGGGTCTTTGTTGAAAGAGTGAAACTGATCCCGCTAATGATTTCTCCTCTTCTCTGCCTCTCCCATTGATTTTGAGTCATCACCATACTCTGAACCTTACTGCTCAAATACTGATGTGTTTTAAGCATGTTTAAATAGATCCTATCGGTTGGATGCCTTTTTGGGAAGAGTTGCATCAGTCTGTACCTATAGCAGTGATCTAAGGTGTTGACTTGTTAAGAATGGCTGATAGCAGCCTTTTTGGAAGATATAGTACAATGGCACATTTTTTTCTTTATTTACATGTATTTGACCATTTACAGTTTCAAGCTTAGTGCAACAAAGTTGTATTGAGTAATTGAAAAATGAACTCTTGCTGTCATGGTGGGTGGACATTTAAAAACTATTTTACAATTTATTTTGTGAATATACACTTTTAGTGCACACATGTCCACTCGCCTGCAGGGGGGGACGTTAAGCATCAGAGGGATGTGGGTGCTTTAAGGCTGGGGTGTCTCAAGTCACACTCAGCCCCTCCCTCTCCGACTCACAAACGCAAGGCAGTACCAGTGAGCTAAACAGAATAGCCGGGTAGGTCCCCTGCCGACATATCTATGTGTTTGTAGGAGTGAGAGACAGAAAGAGAGAGCGTGATAGAGAGAAAGTGTTAAGGGGAATTTTGTGTGTGTGTGTGTGTCTAGTTTTATGAGGCTTTGTTTTTCGTCTCTTACTGAGCAGCTGAAGAGCATGTGAAGTTCTTCTGAGCTACAGGTAAGATTGTTTTAGTTTTTGACTAAATAAGATGTACTGTTCTCTTATGGATGCGTGTTAGTAGTTATGGGTTACAGTAATAATGTGTCAGTGAGCCTGTGGTAGGAATGTAATCGACTTATCCCGTAAAACAAACAAGTGCTCATTACTGTTTGATTAATAAATACATTAATATAATTTATTTGTGCTGTATCGGTATGTTGAAGGACTTTAATTTGGTCGTTCTAAAATCTTTTTAAATTCTGTAATGTGCCAGCAAATGAGTTGGCGGTTATCTCAAGTTCCTCCTGGGATTTCCAGATTTGATCTCTGTCCTACTTCAGGGGAGGTTAAACCTCATTAGAAAGCCTCTTGTCTAGATTCGTTTTTTTAAATGTTTTTGTCTCTTGTTATCATCAAGATCCTTAAAAGGGTGCACTTAAATTAGATTGCAGAACATTATTGATCTCTTTACATCAAGCCGAGCCAGAGTCTGTATATGTCTAGAATTTGACTGACACGTGGATTCCAGATGCCTGTATCAAATAGGCTTTTTATTTATGACTCCTACCTACTATTTGCATTAAAATGAATGAATGTTTTTTCTATGCTGTAGTCCTGAAAAGTGTTAAAATATGCATGTCATTGTATGGGGATGAAGTAAGTGAGATCAGAAGTCACCTACTCCCACTTACTATTTAGTCACTGGCTCGTTGGGGTGTCCGATTAAATGAAATAGAGCTTGGATAGGAGAGTGTAGTGGCCAGGGGTTATTTGTGCCCAGGGATGAGTACTAGGTTCCAGAGTATGACTGATCAGCTGACCTGAAGTCACAGCTTCTAATCATGTCCTTGTCGGTCATCCCAGTTGTAGAACTCAGTGGTAAGTGTTTGTAATGTAGCTTCTGCAGAAGGGCCAGTGGTTGAACTCAGAGGTTAGTGCTTGTAATATAGTTCTGCAGAAGGGCCAGTTGTTAAACTCAGTGGTGAGTGCTTGTAATTTTAGCTTCAGAGGAAGGGCCAGTTGAGTTGAGAGAGCTAGTCTGAAGACACAGGCGAGGTATGGAGGTGCTTTTTGGAGCTGCTCATCAGCGCATATGGTCGCATTCTCAGTCTCTCTCTAGTTTGGATCCAAATCCAAAGATTAAATGTTTTCTTAAGTTGAAGCATGAGTACTGCCCGGATCTTATAGAATCATTTGTTGTATAAGTTATTGTTGTTGTTCATCAAGTCTTTGTGTCAATCAAGTCTTTGTGTGCCTGCGTGCACAAAATCACACACACACACCCACAACCGCTTGATATATTGGATCTGCAACCTGCTTCCTATTATAATAGGATCCATCATCTCAGCAGTAAGGCATAACACAAAACAAATATTTCCGAGCCTCGTTCCGAAATATCGAACCCTTGCAAGAAGAGTTTATGCCATAAGAGGCCTGCGATATCAGTCATTCCTCAGCACACAAACCTCCCCACTACATTATGTAACATTTGTTTCTCACATGCACACATGCGATCACAGGTGCCATATCCTTTTGCCATTCTGCCAAAACACATTCCCTCCTTTAGTTCTACCATCAGTTAATTGGAATTTATGAGCTTGATCAAGATTCTTATCATCAAAGGTGACCGCAGTTATGCAGCTCTTCCAGGGAAGTTCACTATCATTATCTATGCAGCTCTTCCACGGAAATTCACTATCATTATCTATGCAGTTCTTCCAGTGGAGTTCACTATCATTTTCTATGCAGTTCTTCCAGTGGAGTTCACTATCATTATCTATGCAGTTCCCTCTGCTGTGGTGTTTACAAGCAAAATTGAGGCCCAGAAAATATATCAGAAAATATACCAAACCATACTGAGGTTTTAACTTCCTGTATCTAAAAAAAATTACTTAATAATAAAATCTTTAATTTTAATAAATATTGAGTTAGATTGGAAAATTGGGATAAATCGCGTTAGGCTTATCATATGTGGCATTCCCCCTGTTAATTTCTACTGTTTTTCCCCAGTATGCACAGTTTTCAGATTAATGTATGTGTATGCATTATATTCTTAACGATCTGAGATGTCATTTACTGTAGCAATTAAAGCAATCTGCTATTGGTCACAACAGAACCTTGTTCTGAGCAATGAATAAGCAACCACTGTGCTATTTAGATTAGTTCAGGGATCAGACATTGAATATTGCACTCTGAGCAGTTATTCAGAAGACTGTACACACACACACACACACACACAGAAACACACTCATACGCACACACACGCACGCATGCCGAAGAGGCTGAGTGAAATGTGTCCTTTGCATTTATCCCATCCTGGGCTGTCCTTCCTCCAGGACCCCAGGAGCAGTGGGCCTTTTATGGCGCCCGGGGGCCAAGTCAAATGATCATGTTCTCCTTGGTCAGGGACAGACAGGAGAGTTCACTGCACTTCACTGTCGATAAGATAAGATAAGATAAACTTTTATTATTTAAAATGAGGCAACATATACGTAATGTATGGCCATAATGTAAACCTCTTCATTTAAATACAGTCAGTAAGCAGAATATAGTAGATTATAGTATGTTCTTTACACGCGTCAAAATACTTTTGTATGAGGGCAATGTTATATAGGATAGTCACATCATTTGTACATATATATGAATATATGAAAAGGAGAGGAGAGTAATGGAGTAAGTGTAGAAATATGCTTAAGCGTTTGCCAGGGTTTCCTCATGCTGGGACACACATTAGCATGTCAGAACGCAACTCACTCCTCCTGCTCCAGCAACAATAGCACAGCGTTTTGACATCCATTTCTGGCACTGATGAACCTTAATGACTTTAGGTTCAGTGTGTGAGAGAGAGTAGCAAAGGGGAGGGTGTAAATGGGTGTTGAGAGTGTGTGTGTCTTTTAAGGAACAGAACATTGTGTCTTCAGATGCAAATGCAAGGAGTGGCTACGGGGGGAGGAATCGCTTGCGGACAATTTTTTGTGTGTGTGTATGTATATGCCTGTGTATGTGTGTGTTCATACCTATGTGAGGAAACATTCGACTTAAAGACATACGCTAGGGACACACAGTGCGGGCACATGATGGCAGTACTCCGATCCGATCCGATTCTCTCCATGGGGTCTCCATGGGGGGTTAACTGCGCTATCTCAAAGCACATGGCAGTGACAAATCCAGATCTTGGCCGCGTCAGTTCAAATCAAATGCGGAATGTTTACATCTGCTACCGTTGATTATACAGTAAATACGTTGTGAAATGAAACAAAAACACACCACAGTTAAAGTTGTATTAGTATTGATTGATTCACATCGATATGAATGGATTACATGACTAACAACTGGTGGAAAAGTAATATGCAAATATTTGTTCACTGAATAAGCGTGTTCTGTCCCAAACAGTTGCGTTCCAGTTTCAAAGTTTCAGTTTCGGTTTCAGTATTTCAACGTGAATGAGAGGGAGCACAAGAACTGAGCGTCTAGCAGCGATTATCATATCATAGACATATATGATGCATGTATATGTCTGTGGGCAGGATCTCAAGCACATGCAAAAGTTGTTGTTGTCCAATTGGAATCTAGATTCGAGAGACACATGCGTGTCCAGTCTGATTCCCAGCGGAATCGAATTGTGTATCCAGGGGTTTACATCGGAGTCCAGTCAGACTCAAGTCGGACACAAGAAATCTAGATTTGGGGAGACACATGAATCAGATCTCCGATTTAAATCGGAGTGAAATCGGAAATTGGACACATGTGTCCACACTGAATGATGTCTGACAGGGGTTTAAGTGTGCAGTAGATGGGCGATGGATGGCATGTGTCATGTCAGACGTGAAAGCCAGCAGCTCTTATCTCATCTGAAAAGCATTAGTCTGCAATCATCAACCTGGTCCTTTAAGACTTGGCCTAGTCCCAGAGACTGACCTCATTCTCCCACCTCACAGGGATGGAAGGGACAGGTCACACACACACACACACACACACGCACACACATACACACTTTGATTTAGGTTAATTTATTGATCAGGCATTGCATATTATATACTGTAGGATAGCTACATTATATACATACTGAATGTGTGTGTGTGTGTGTGTGTGTGTGTGTGTGTGTGTGTGTGTGTGTGTGTGTGTGTGTGCATATATATATATATTCAGACTTTTGTATATATATTCAGACTTTTGTATACATATATTCCAATGTTAATTTCCTGAACGGCATGAATATATATACAAAAGTCTGAATATATATATATAAACAAAAGTCTGAATATATATAGAGAAATCTGAATATATATAGAAAAGTCTGAATATATATACAAAAGTCTGAATATATATATAGCCTACAAAAGTCTGAATATATATACAGAAGTCTGAATATATATATAAAAGTCTGAATATATATACAAAAGTCTGAATATATATACAAAACTCTGAATATATATACAAAAGTCTGAATATATATACAAAACGAAGTCTGAATATATATACAAAACGAAGTCTGAATATATATACAAAACTCTGAACTCTGAAGCGCTCAATCCGTCTGTGTCCGCCATATTGGATTGAGCGCGTCCTATTAAATCAATGGTACCAAATTGTTTGTAATTACATATTTTCTGCTTCATGAAATACTGTTTTTCTGTTATATTGTAAAATTTAGACATTGATTCCTCACTAGAAATGCAATAATAACACGTTTATTTTACACCATTTGACTTCACGAAGGATATTTTTAGAGGCAATTCTCCCCATTGAGTTTGACTGGGGTCTCGTCAAAATCTTCGTAATTCCTTGTTTTCTGCTTCATGAAATACTGTTTTTCTGTTATATGGCTCAAATTAAACATTGATTACTCGCTAAAAATGCAATAATAACACGTTCATTTTGCATCGTTTGGCGGACACAGGCAGATAGAGCGCTTCAGAGTTCAGAGTTTTGTATATATATTCAGACTTCGTTTTGTTTATATATTCAGACTTCGTTTTGTAGATATACTCAGACTTTTGTATATATATTCAGACTTTTGTAAAGGCTATATATTCAGACTTTTGTATATATATTCAGACTTTTGTATATATATTCAGACTTTTGTATCTATATTCAGAGTTTTGTATATATATTCAGACTTTTGTATATATATATTAAAATGTTAATTTCCTGAACGGCATGCCATAATATAAAGATAGTATATATGTATATATGTTTACTAGATATATGATGTAAACCACTGTATTCAGCTACAGTTAAAAGAATATAGCAGTAATCAGCACATGATGTTCAAACCAAGGGAACTATAATGACAGGAGAGGAGAGATATGGTTCGGGTTTGTTAATGAATGTGTTTATTGTAAGAATGTGCTTAAGCGTTTGCCAGCGTTTCCTCATGCTGGAACACACATTAGCATGTCAGAACGCAACTCACTCAACCAGCCACAATAGCACAGCTTTTTTTCATCCATTTCTGGCACTGATGAGGCTGTTGAGAGGGTGTGTTTGTGTACATTTGTGTGTTTTAAGGAACATATTGGGTCTTCAAAGGCAAGGTCTAGCTATGGAGAGTGGGGTCCTTTGCACACACATTTTTTGTATGTGTGTGTGTGTGTGTGTGTGTGTTTGTGTGTGTGTGTACTGTGTGTGTGTGTGTATGTGTATCTGTGTATGTGTGTGTTCATACCTATGTGAGACAAAATTCAACTTAAAAGTCATAGGCTAGGAACAATGATGTCTGACAGGGGTTTAAGTGTGGTAAATGGGCGATGGATGATGGCATGTGTCATGTCTACCCAGAACAGACATGAAAGCCAGCAGCTCTTATCTCATCTGAAAAGCATTAGTCTGCATTCCTCAACCGGGTCCTTTAAGACTTCTCCCACCTCACAGGGAGCGACAGGAAACACACAGATATATAAACACACACACACACACACACACACACACACACACACATAAACACACACAAGTATGCACATACACACAAAGATAAAAACTATTGATGTATATAAGTATAGCGGTTCTACCTTAGCTTTGCGTTCACATTCAGAGTGTGTTTTGATCAAACTGACCAGGTGTGTAACAGCACCCTTATATTTGACGCATTTGCACAAGTGTCTGGTATTTTGTCTGAGATAACAGAGACGAATGTAAGCCTGAAACAGACAGAAAACACATTCATCCCCCAATAACACTCCTGTCATGTAAGGGTGTCTCGACCCATGCGTTGATCCTCACTCAGTCTGGTCTCCTGCCCTTGTTAGGAATGCCTCTCCCAAGCCCCACAGGTGAGTCATGGACACTCACGTCCTGAGCCTCACGAATCATCCCTCGCAGTGAGCACACACACACACACACACACACACACACACACACGTGCACACAGCCCTTTCTCACTGTGCTGTAAACATTTAATTTCACCATTAATTGTTATCATTCCTTGTTCCTCTATCATCTTCCCTCACCTGAGAGTTTTTACAGCTCCACTGTGGTTTGCTGGGAGTGGATGAAAGTGTGGTTCAGACCTGGGGGGCGACTCACTAACCGGGGGTGGTGCCCCAGCCTTCCTTACCTCACCAAGGTACCAGCTGGAGTTGCAGTACCTGCTCAGACAACCCCCTCTTCCCTCTGCCAGGTGCTCTGGTGTGTTTCCATATGGGTGTGTTTGTTCTCGCTCAGCTGGCAACCCCACCCCACCCCCAGCTCCCACCCACAGAGGTCTGAGTCAGGTCCTCCAGCTCAGAGTTTCCCTTTGATGGCCAGGGCTTTATCCTTTTCCCTGCACCCTCCCTCCCTGTCTGGCTACGAGGCCATATGTAGCCTTTATCCTGTTTTTTCCCCATGTCTAGTTATGTCTACGTAAAAGTGACACATGGTTCAGGTGACGTGTTACTGCTATGCCTGGGCATGAGGTTAGCTTCATCATATATAGCTAGGTAGATGCCATGGACAGGTTTCAAAATGGTGGATCATTTAAATTCATTCCTTGTAAATTGTGTAACTGAAGTTAAATTGCCTTCACTAGATATTTACTCAACATGAAGTTATTGAGGGGGTGGGGTTTTGTGGTGTGTGACGGTGGGGGAGGATGGGTTTGCACCGCATTGTGGTCACCCATGCATTGGCACTTGGTATGCCTTCATCTGCGTATGGTGACATCAAAATCACTTTCTGTGTGCTTGTTCCAGGGGGCCTGGATTCCTTTTAGTGCTCATAGCTTTCTTAGTCCTTAGCCCCGTCTCTGGCCTGTCATCATTTAGGTATGAGGGTCTGGGCAATCGCTGGCCATTTGAATGCTGCAGGGACGTGAGGATCGCAGCCCTGTGCCATGAGTGTGTGTGTGTCTGTGTCTGAGAGACGACCCCACTCTGGCCTCTCCCTAGGCCTCGGGCCATAGCCTGCTTGTGCTGTTCATAATACTGTTGCTGTTGTAGTGGAATGAGTCACTTCAAGACTGAAGCTCAACAGTTATGGCAGGAATGCGGTAACTCCTTTCTGCCAAAACAGTGCTAAAATTTTGTTCACACGCAACGTGGATAGTGATGTGGATGTGTTTGTGTGTGTAGTGTGTGTGCGGGGGACATATATTGAAATATTGTTTAAAATGGTTCCCCTGTCAAATGGTAAGGTGCCAAAAAACAGGAACAGACACTGTTACAGCTTTTAAGAGGAGACATTAAATTCATTGTTGCAGAGAGCACATATGTGTGCTCTGCAACGATTACAGAGTTACATAAGCTTGGCTCTCAGCTTTTGTGCTCTTTGTGAAAAGAAAGCTTTTCAACCCCCCCATTCCTCTCTCACTATCAACCATTTGAGGCTTTCTTCTGCAAACAGACCTTGGCATGTTAAATGATTACTGTTCCTGTGAAGAAGGTGTTTGCATTGGCTGAAAAGGGGTGTTTGTTTTAGAGCTCTGTCATGAATGATGTTTGACAAATGATCAGTTACCTGGAATGAAAAAGATTAAATGTTACATCGGTGCCAAAAAAACTAACTGAACTGAAGCTTTGGAGAGGGAACATTTCAAGTGTACCGATTGTGTTTGTTCAGTGTGCAGGGTTTTCGTTGTGCTGAG
Source organism: Sprattus sprattus (assembly GCF_963457725.1). Classification (NCBI taxonomy): domain Eukaryota; kingdom Metazoa; phylum Chordata; class Actinopteri; order Clupeiformes; family Clupeidae; genus Sprattus; species Sprattus sprattus. Next base: position 37,139,274 of record NC_137923.1, on the reverse strand, counting down.
CAGATTCTGATGGAAACAGGAAGATCCTGTCCAGTTCTTTGTTTTGATTTGTGCCTAATTTCATCATGTATTGTTTTTTTTCACAAGAACAAGATGGATAAGATTAGAAGTTACTTGTTGCAAAGGAAGACACACACACACACACACACACACACACACACACACACACACACACACACACACACACACACACACACACACACACACACACACACACACACACACACACACACACACACACACACACACACACACACACAACAAAGGCAGTACAGGCTCCTTAAGCTTAGCCTGAGGGACTAGACATAATAGGAATCAGTACCTAGGAGAAGTTAGATTATCTGATGTATCTGATTTGCTGTATAAAATACTCCTCCCTGGAAACCCAAATTATTTTCCACTAACATGCTTTAGGATACTTTTTCCTCATTATCTTTCTGGAACATTCAGTAGGCGTGAACTTAATTGAAAATGGACCCATGGGATAGCCGTAGCAGAAAGTAACCTGCAAGAAGCCAGTTAGAAGCTTTTTAAAGAGTGAGACAAAGAGGTGACCTCTAGTGTGTAATATTGTTATTGTGTTACAGAATGCAAGACTGTGTCTTAAAACATTACAATAAAGGACAATTGTCCTTATTGTGCATACTTACTCTTTGAGCATATATGATGCGAGTGCTTTATTTAGATCAGGTGCTGACAGTCGTAGGTGGAGGTTTGTTATGATAGACAACAAAGCTGTACACATACTTGCCTAAACACACACAGGCAAATGCATTAAAATTTGCAGAGTGCACATAACTGTCATGAATCTTCTCATGCGAACAGACCTTGGCATGTCTAATGATTACTCTTCCTCTTCAGAAGGTGTTTGCATTAGCTAAAAAGGAATGTTTGTTTTGGAAACAACGGCGTTAGATAATCAAAAATGCAAATTCACCTATGGCATTGGCGTGCATAGACAAGTTTGGGCAAGAGTGAAGAATGATGTAACAAAGCATACACTTCTATAAGTGTCTTTACTTTATACACTTTATATACCCTATGTGTCCTTAGGCTCTACACACTTAACCTTTCATTCCTCCTAGAGTAATTTATTAGAAATGTATACTTCTGATGTCAGTACATACTGTTACATGATGTACTAGAACTGACGGTGGGGGTTAGATTCATGGTCTTTTTTAATAATGTACTAGAATTTGATGCATTTTCATCCAAACTGAATAGGATTATACATTAAGTAATTTCTTAAGGCCGATTTATGGTCAGAGGCGTAAGCGTAAGCACAAGCGCAAGAGGCCCTGCAAGCCCCTTGCGCGACCCTTGCGCGACTTTTCACGTCTTGCGTGCGTCGGCAATTCATGCTCCTTAATGAGGATATCTCGGCCTTTAGGCATGTTGCAGCAGGGACACTCAATGTTAAGTTGTACTGACCCTGTAGATCGCATTGGAGAAACTGGCTGGTATCAGTAGGGTAGAAACATGACGGCAAAGACGATAAGTGTATGTCACTTACCGCTGTGTGCAAGTAAAAGTGTGCAAACAGTCACTTGCTATGGGTGTTGATGCCTCTCAATTGGGGGTAATTTGGTGAATTGCTGTGTCAATAAAAGTTATGAATGAGTGCATAGTCTGGATATTTGCCTAAGTAAGTGTTTTATATCACTAGGCCAGGCCTGCTTTGAGTTGGCCTTTGCGTCAGAGACATGCCCTTGACATTTTCTATGGAAATGTCTTAAATGTGACATTTATAAATATGTCTGAGGCGAAATATCTACAGCACCTGCCCTCTACTTGTCTAAATCCCTCCCTCCTGTCAACACACCTTCGTGATATTTTTCTCATCCCTCTCTCATTTTTGTCTTCTTTCAGGAGAGGTGCGGACGACTTAAAATCACTCTGCACGACACCAACTCAAAAGTGTGTACAATTAGACTCCGGACACAATTAATATATTTTAGACTTTTTTTTTAAAAAGCTTGCGTAACTTTTATTGTTGTATGCAACTGAAATGGTGTGTCAATGGAAGAAGTTTCCTTTTGGATGCAAGAATAAGAGTGTTTGCCCGACTGAGAGCAGCAGTGGCTGTGGAGCAGGTCTCTGCTGATGTCGTCTGAAATAAGATTATCTTTGGCTGTGATGAAATTAGACTAGCGCTCTCTCAAGGACTTCTCTCTCCTCCACTGTCACAGCCATCCTCTGAGAGGCAGCAGCGGAAGCCTGAGTCACTACCACCACCACCACCACCACAAGAACAGACAGAGGTCATCAAGGTAACTTTCTATCCTCTGTGCCAATGTGTCTAAATTAGAAGTTGTGTGTTGAAGAGTGTGATTGCATTGTGATTTTGAAGTGGGTATGTGTTTTGTGTGCGTGTGTGTGTGTCTTCCTGGCTGTTTTCATTGTGTATAAATACCATTGTGAATGGGATATCATCTAGCCTGGGTCTATACACCACAATGTGTATCTCTAAACCCGGTTCTGTGCATTAAAGGTCTACTTGGAGAAGCGGTCACAAAAAGATCAGAAACATCGGCAAAGTGTCAAGATGCTAACAGACGAGGTGTCTCAGATACAAGAGGTCAGACCGAGTCTTTGTGTGTGTGTGCAAATTTATACTGTGTGTATCTGTGTGTCTCTGTGCAAATAATGTAGGTGTTCAACACCGGGTAAGCAGACCTTTAAATTGTGTGTGTGTGTGTGTGTAAACCATACTGTATACTGGATTGTGTGGGTGTATGTATATGTATATGTATATGTATATGTATATGTATATGTATATGTATATGTATATGTATATGTATATGTATATGTATATGTATATGTATATGTATATGTACAGTATATGTATATGTATATGTATATGTATATGTATATGTATATGTATATGTATATGTATATGTATATGTATATGTATATGTATATGTATATGTGTATGTGTTGTCTAATCACCCTGGTATTTTCCGATCAGGTCCGGTACTGTTTGAAGAGCCTTCGGCAGCAAATGGCATTAAGACATAACAACAATAATAACAATAAGGTGATTATAAAAGTTCAGTCTTCAGTCTTTAGTCTTGTTTTGGAGACTTCACAACAACATTGCTTGCTTTATTCATCATCTTCATCTTAAAAGCTCTTTATGACGATCTGTCCATTCCCTCAGTTTCCAACCAATGGCTACGGAGTTACTGAGCTCAGCAGCAAATCAGTGATCCTCAATGGCAATGTTGACCCACCTCTGACAAGGGTAAGTCTACTGTACTTCTTGTGTTCTCACTCACGGTCAGTCAATTTACTCCCACACCTAAAACAAAGAATCAGGATGCTTGGAATATACAGGGCTATGGGGGCGTTCGCCTTTTTTAGTGTTTCCAGGTGAGTTCCTTAAGTGTTCCTCTCACTTTTAACCAGTTAAACCTCTACAATGCTACAATGCCATACACACACACACACACACACACACACACACACACACACACACACACACACACACACACACACACACACACTCACAAACACCTAATGCACTGTGAAATGGCAGCCTCTCTTGCCACGGTTCACACAGACACTTAGTATATTATATCCCGTTTCTGCTGAGTAACGGTGAGGTCCGTGGGCTCCATCAGCGTCTAATCTGTTTGTGTAACTGTAGACTCTGCAGCCATTAACTGCCTGACCTCGGGCTGCTCTGCTCTCTCTGCTCTCTCTGGAAGAGGAGGAAGCTTTAACACATTCCTCTCCATTCCAAACACATGAGATAGACAACCGTTTTACCTCTTTACATGCAAACACCCTTCTGCACAAACACACTGAAAAGTCTCACCTCTTTACCCGGAAGAGTGTTGTCTAACCTTCTTTCACTCTCTTACTCTCTCTCACTCTTTAACCTTCTCTCACTCTCTAACTCTCTCTCACTCTCTAACCCTTCTTCACTCTCTTCACACACAATCGTGGACACATTCTCTGGCTCACTCACTATCTGCCCTACTCCTCTATTCCTCTCTCTCTCATTCCTCTGCTTTTGTTTGGTCTCTTTGAGCATGAAGTTCTGTCTTTCACCTGTCTGACATCCTGAGGAGCAATCTCTCAAATTCGGCCACACATAGAATGTAAAATAGAGGTTCTGGTACCGGTCGCCTATGTCAGTAGGTTGAATTGTCTATGGGAAGAATCTTCCCATATTGAAAAATCTATGTTATAAAATATATACATATAATATTATCTATTTGTATGTAATCCCCCTCTCCTGTGTGTGTGTGTCTCAGGAGGAAGATGACGAGGAAGATGAGTGTGTGAGGCTAAGAGAGGCGACACGGCGTCTGTATGCTCAGCTGCAGCAGGCTGAGAGACGCCACCAGGAGGAGAGAGACAAAATGCAGGTCAGAGACACAAATCCCTCGCTTTTCTTATTGTGGTTCTCTTAGCACCTTTTTTCTGTTTGTCTTCTTGTTGATCTCACTGTTGTTTAGTTAATGCAAGTCATTTGTTTTGAATTGTCTCCTGAATCCACTTTAATCTTTAATTCATACTGTCCTTTTCTGGCATCTTCCGTCTCCTAGTTTCCTTTTCTCTGTTTGTGTTTCTCTGTCCAACAATGAAATCCTACCCAAGGCCTGGTCTGCGGTTTAGTCCGGTTTAGTGTGTTAATGTGTTATTTTATGGTATGTGGTATTTTTGGATACCGGTTTATAACAGTTGCCCAAATCTAGTGGTCATAGAATTTAAAAACATGAACAAAAATAAGAGTTATATACAGTACTTCGATTTAACATTAAAGGTAGAAGACTTACAGCTGCTCCCACTCACATACACAAACACCTGCACCAGCTGTACGTCAGCCCCTTTCCACTGAGCTCACTCCGATGTTGTATGATGGCACCCCCTGCAGGCCAGCGGAGAGGCATGTCGCCAGCGTGTGGAGGAGCAGGCGGAGTTGTTGCAGGACGCCGAGGTGGAGGCGAATACCCGCAGACAACAGGTGCAGGAGCAGCAGAGGCTGCTGGGATGCATGGAGACGGAGAATGGCTCCCTGCGTGAAAAGATGGCTGCCAAAGAGGCAGAGCTGGAGGAGCTGAGAAAGCAGAAGGAGGGGGGTCAAGCAGAGCAGAAGAGGTGAGCGTCCTGTCGCCATGGATACACACTTGTTCATTAAAAAAAAATAATAATTTAAGTGGCGGTGCACCAAGAGTGGATGTTACCATGGTTACAAAATGGAACATTCACTCTTGTAGTTCAACTGCAAAGCATTGGCAAAGCCAAGGTCATTTGTTCAATTCTTAGAGGTCAGGAGAACGGATACAAATTCAAGCCTTTTATTCATTCTATGTACTGGATAATTTCCCGATTACACTACATGCAGGCCTGATATACTGCATACTGTGTTCTGTTCATGTTGCCAATTCCAAACATACAGTGTAGTATAAATCACTTTTAAAAAGCTTAAATGCCTTAAACAGCAGCTGATCATGCACAGCAGTGTGTCACAGGGAGTGAGAGTGGTTACCGAGGTAACGGACACATGTTGCCCCTTA